>NC_141391.1:43894096-44309096 GCF_034619465.1 Leptosomus discolor | reverse complement strand
AAACTTTATAATAAAGTTAATATAATTAAAGCTGGGACATGGTCAAATGATCACCTACAATTAAGTTAGCCCTGTTTAATAAGTTGCTACCCTTCACTTTCCTTTCAGTTATCTCAGCTACTGCTCTCCTTTTTTAAAAAATATTTGCTGGCCACTACTTGCTGGTTATCTCTTGCAAATCACAGTATAGCAATTTCAATAAGGTGTGAAAACTTTGTAGATCTTACTGCTCTGGAAAATCTTCTCGTGAAAAATTTCTTTTTGAAATTTTCCTTTGAGGAGTTCTGCAGAGGTCGCTAGTGTAGGTAAAATGATCTATAAAAGGACTTAGGAATCCTTCCTTAGGGGTCTATACTTTTTAGAAATTAGATGTGCTGGTTCATGGTACTAGCATTCCTGATGTTTTTCCAAAAGCTGTAAAGAGAACAACTCCTTAAACTAGATTTGCCAACAGAAATGCAAACTGCTATGACAGTTTTACCAGTATGGAATGATAAGTAGCTAAAATCTGAGATTAACTAGATGTTGATGGGGAAGCTGGGCATCCTAGACAGTGAATGAACACTAGAGTCTCTGTTATAAATTCTTTGATTTGGGGTGGATTTCCTGGATCTAGGCAAGATTTTTTTTTTTTTAATCCTGCAAACATTTGCAGTCATTGGACAGATTGCCCAATTCTGCTATCCCATTGAAACCAGTGGGATGCTTTACTTAAGAGTGTGCAAATTGCAATGCTTGAAAATACTTGCGGAGATCAAGAGAGGAAAGGCTTGTTTGTGTGACTGAATGCTCTTTATCCACTGTATCCTGTAAAATTTTTTTGTTGGTATTATTAAAGATGTGAAATGGCTACATGTAAAAAAAATAATTAAAAGCTGGATATTACTTTGCTGTTTTCCAACAGAAAAATATATGCTAACTTGAACTAGTATTTCATTTCAGAACTCTGACAATGATATTTATGGATCCAGACATTAACCTAGTATCTTTCAGAATGCTTACTATGTAAAGCAAAGGCTATAGTTATAATTTAAATACAATGCTATTATTTTTTCCTCAAATTTATCTGTATTTGGGAAGGGGATGTAATTTTCATATTTAAATTCATTAGATTGTGCTACTGCGTATTTTACACACCCTAAAAGTGAAAGATGGCTCTGAATTCTGTGCCATTACAGATTAGGTGACTGAATCATGACAGCCTTCCAGTTATGTAAAGAGGTTCCAGTTTATGTGGCATAATCCAGTTTTCACTGGATCCCATGGAAGAATTACTGTGGGCATCCTGCCACACAGAAGAAGACAGAAACTGGTCTCATCCCAGGATCCAAGTGACATGGACATACTTACATCCACAGTGCTTTGGGCAAGCACTTGAGCACATCTGTCTTGGAAGGTGTTAGAGTAGTCCAAAATAAAGCCAGAGACTGAGTTTAAGAAACAAGTAGTAGTGTGAATAAGCGTAATTCCTGACCCTCTTTGTATGGCCATGTATATGGGCAAAGGGCCCATAAGCATGGCTGCAAGCGTAACTCAGTGGTTAAGGCATTCTTTTGGACTGAAGTCCAGTCCCCAGTGTACTGAATATTTTGATGTAGATGGGTAATTGGAGCAGTGATTTAAACTTAGGACTCCACATGCTTTGGAGAGTGCCCAGGTAAGCAAGCAGTGGAGCCATGTTCATTCTTACATTGCTTTGCTCTTGGTAGAGGAACTAATCAGGGTAACAGGTTTAACAAAAGGTTAAATCCAGGTTGAACCTGGATTTTCTTCACAATTAGAAGTGGAAATGACTAAAATACGTTCCTGAATTAGCTAGTTGTGACTGAATTTCCTCAGATAGCAGAAGGAAAAGAAACTTCTCCTACATCTCAACATAGTTTTGCGTAACTGGAAAATTTCATCACCGTCACCACTGTCCATCTGTGACAAAAACAGAAGTGTGGCCAGCAGGCTGAGGGAGGTGATTCTCCCTCTCTACTCCGCTCTCGTGGGACACCACCTGGAATACTGTGTTAAGCTCTGGGGTCCCCAACACAGGAAAGACATGGACTTGTTAGAGCAGGGCCAGAGGAGGGCCACAAAAATGATCAGAGGACTGGAACACCTCTCCTAGAAGGAAAGTCTGAGAGAGTTGGAGTTGTTCAGCCTAGAAAAGAGGAGGCTCTGGGGAGACCTTATAACTGCCTTTCAGTACCTGAAAGGGGTCCTGCAGGAAAGACAGAGAGAGACTTTTTACCAAGGGCTGTAGTGTCAGGACAAACCACGATGGTTTAAAACTGAAAGAGGTTTAGATTAGAAATTAGGAAGAAATTCTTTACTGTGAGGGTGGTGTGGCACTGGAACAAGTTGCCCAGGGAAGCTGTGGATGCCCCCTCTCTGGAAGTTTTCAAGGGCAGGTTGGATGGGGCTTTGAGCAACCTGGTCTTGTGGAAAGTGTCCCAGCCCATGGCAGGGGGTTGGAACTAGATGATCTTTAAAGGTCCTTTCCAAACTAAACCATTCTGTGATTCTATGAACTTGTGTTTGACTGTTTAAAAGGAGATCACAAGTACCTCTCTGCTAGACAGTGATCAGGACTCACAGAAGTATTTATTAAATGTCCAGGAAAACTTTAGTTGTCTTCCTGTCCAAAGTGTGGCACTGCTGTTCTTAGAAAGGGTGGATTTAAGCTGCAATCTTTTCATGCCATTTTAGATCCTTCTAATTTACAGAATATTTAATCTGGGCACCTAAATTAAATAAGTTATGGACAGACTACCTAACACAAGGTCATAATTCCACTTAAGTGGAAGGTGACTACGTTAAGTTTCGTGTGAGTTTCGAGGGTGGCGTCATTGTAATACCAGTCACTTCTCAGGGCTTAAGAAACCTTATTTTTGTACCTAAATAAGAAATAAAAAGCCATAAGCAGATCCTAGAATCCAAGCTATCTTTCGATGAGTCTATATACTTCACACGTTAGAGTTAAGATATTTCTAATAAAACTACTTAAATTGAAGGGCTTACAGGAGAAAAAAAATGTGTCTTATAATTGCTAAGTTACCCACACAAAGCTAATTAAAAGTCTTTAACAGATCTTAATTGGGACCTAAATTGCACTTCACTGGAACTTAAGTGGTATACAGTGTTGGTTCAAGACCTCTGCCTGAGAGTGAATGACATCACATGGAGCAGATTCTTATCATGTTTGCAGCGTGATAAAACTACTTGGAAACCAAAAAGAATCAGGGTCTGTTGTATATAACTATGCTGACTTTTGCTAATTAAATTCCTAATCAATAATTCTTCATCACAGAATCCTGAGTCTAAGTCTGTTTTCTTAAAAGTTCCTTCAGTCAAATGTATGTAAACCAAAGCAAATTACTAAAACATGTAGAATAAGATTAAAACAGTATTTCGGACAAAAGAGCAGATAGGTTTTTCTTTGATGTTAGTTTAAGGAGTAATATCTCTTGATAACAGTTTGACCATACTCAAGGAATCTGATGTCTGTATCTTTGTTTTCTAAGAATTATGATATTATTTAGGATCAAAGAAAAATAGATATCTGATTCTTTTTTGAAGTTGCAGTTGTGCAATATCAATTCTGGCTTCTAATGATATTCAAGTACATAGTGAAATCTACTACTCTAATAACCCACATATAATATCCTTCCTAAGAGCTACGTGACAAAAGGCATTTGTAATTATATTTACTTCTGAAAGATTATGGTTTATAGTTAAACCAAGAGAGGCATCCTGTCATTTTCAGAACCCGTTAAATGTGACAGAATCTATTTTTCTGCCAACTTGTGAAGACCAGGCAGAGAGCAAATTTGCTGTGGTCAGCTAAGTGTAACCACTGAGCAGGAAAGTGAATTTAATAATGCATTATTGTTCTTCACTGAAGGTGAACTGTTACAGTGCCTTTGTTATAGCAGACTTTGCCTCTGCTTAGGTTTCCAGATGCCGTGCAGATTACCTGATTAAAATCTCTAATGCATGATAAAATGTTCCATGTACGCTTTTATATTAACATAAATGCATGAGTTTTTGAGGACTGTGACACTAAAGCTAATTGGAAATATTTACTACTCCATTATATGGTGCATATTACAAATAAGGATTTATTATATGTAGAGTAAATGATAAGCAACTGAGAATTCACAAGGCTTATAACTACACCGTGGTTTGGGGGGGGTTAATATAATGAGAGCAAATCTCAAGAGGTTTATGACGGCACCTCAAAACTCCTCAGCTGCTGTTGGATGTTGGTCTTCTGTTTTCATTTTTATTTCACACAGTAATTCAACCAAAAGATAAAATATTCCTCCTGGCCAAATGCTGTTCTTTTCTTGGCTGTCTCCGGTCATCAGTTCAGCACTTTCAGCTCTTTATGTTTTCTGGCTTATTCCTGCTTTTCTTTAAATTTTGTCCTTTTTTTGGTTATCCCATCAACTTCCAATTAAAATATAAGCATGATAATTTGCTTGTCACCAATAAGCTGAATTGTCTTCTTTTCCTAAGTCAATAGAAGTAAAATCAGTATGTGTTCATATTATTTAAAATTCTTACCTTTGTGTCAAAAAGATTTTTTAATAATTATAAAAATTTTTTGGAGGAAAGAAACACACCTTACATGGACAGACCTGGGTTCAACTCGCCAGTCTATCAGTGTCACTGTCACCCCTTTGTCAGTGGTTTTGTGATCTGTTGGAGTCACATCTTCATCTGTAGCATCCGCTTCTGTACTGGTGAGAAATTTAATTAATATTTTCTTAAAATTTGTGAGCTTCACATGGAGGGCATTAAGAGTAAAACATAGTTCTATATGCATACAAACACACAGTTAGTATAACAGGCACCCTGTTCAGTGGAGGCTGTGTATTGGAATATAGGTGTATGGGAAATAGGTTTTAGTAGAATGATACAAGAGGTATGCCCGAAGCCCACACCTGTTGTGTAGTTAACTAAGGTGAAGCTGTAATGATTAATGAAAGCAAAAGAAGCACACCCCCTTCTTTCTTTTTTTTTTTTTTTTTTTTTTTTTTAGGAAGAACCGTTGAACAAAGTTCTGTATTATTTTCTATTTTACTACTTTAAAGGACCCACATATATATACTTAATATATCTACATTTATAATTAAATTTTGTGTTCAGGAGAGTTAATGTTGTGGATGCCTGCCTTGACTCTGGGGATAGAATTGGTACTACTTGCTTTTTCAAGTATATCTACATCTCGAAAAATTAAGTTAGAATCAGAACTGATGAACAATGTCCTCCATGACTAGAAATCCTGTCTTCTGCAGAGAGTGAGTTGGGTCAGAGATTTCAAATAATTGTCAGGACAGACACTGTTTAAACTACAGTTGTCAACAGCAAGCTTTATTGGAAAGAACTAGAGGGAGGTTTTTCTTTCGCATTTGTCATAGGTGTGAATATCACAATGGGCCAAACAGAGCAGAGGCTCAGGAGACTGAAGGGAGGGGGCATTAATAAAAAGAGCAATTGGATTACAATTGGACTTTGGCAGGGAATGGTGGATGAGAAGCTGATAGATTTTGACTTGTTATTAAATTAGGAAAAAGAAATAGATAATTTCATAGCGGAATCAGCTTTTCTTTCTGTGTAGTCTTTTATCCACTTTCTTTGCAAAGTATTTATGAAATGAATTTTGTTCCTCATAAAAAACTGTGCAACTTTAAAGGACTTAGAGGAGAAAAGAATTGTCTGATAATTGTTAAACTGGGAGGTCTAATTACCTCCACAGTTAATTAAAACTCTTTAACTGCCCTCTTGGTGTGACAATGATACTTTCTCCTTTCTAAATGAAAGTGTAAAGGTTAAACAAAGCGGCAATCTAGCAAACAGCCTACTAGAATTTGTAATCTGACCCTGAGATCTACTGTTTACTTTGCAGAAATTACAGTGCTGGAGTGTAAAACAGGTGCAGAACACTTGATACTGTTGCCCACTGTTACACGAATGACTTGCTTTTTTACTAGGCATGTAGAATTTTCTGCATTTCCTAAAAACCCCAGAAATCCTAGATTAACAAAGTGGAAAAACTCAGTCTGTTTCTTGGCCGTGACCTTGGCAGTGAGACAAAAGGAGACTGGCAATGTAAGATTCTTGTTGTATGCAAGAGAAAAAAATTCACCACTGGAGCCCTGCAGATAGAGCTAAAATGCCTTAAACAATTGTTAAAGTTATCACTACTAACAGGGACATTTCAGCACGTGGTAACCCAGGACAAATAGATATTTATTTTGACAAACCAACATTATACATCTCTGAGCACAGAAAAGTTCTGAATGCACTGCAGGAGCTTACAGTGTATGCCTTGTGATAGAAGGGTATATATTATTGGAGAAGCAGGAGAAACCTATGGAAGTCAGCATGTATGAACTCTAGCCAATCACATCTTGGATCAGGTTAAGGACATATATGAATTTAGAAATTCAGCTGACCAATGTAGTTATGCATTTTTTCTCAACAAACAAGACAAAAATTTCCTGCAACCAATAATTTAAATCAAGAGCTAAGATTTAATACTGTTCAAATGGAGGAATTTTAAAAAGTAAACTTGTATAGCAAAGGTTTGTTTAAAGAGCTTTATTTTACATTATAACTCTGGTTAAAACCAGCCAAGGGATTTAAAACTTTGTTCAACAAAGATCTGCTCAAATACAGACTTTTTTTGAATGAAAAGTTATGTTTTCATCTGCATGCAATTTTTGCAGTTCAAACAAAATAGCTACATATGTTCAGTTTGTAGCAGTCTGATTTGTGGGACAGTGAAAGCATGTGCATTTTCCATTGCATGAACTCATAAAATAACAAATTCAATGACTTTTTAGCTGCGTTTGCAAGGCACGTTTCTCCTTTGTTACATAGCAAAGCCTCAATGTAACAGGCCATAAATTCTGCTAAATAAAAGAGAGCTAGGGAGTGAGCTTAAGCACTGAATCCTTGATTGTCTGTACTGCTTAATTGTTAGCTTTTAGCCTGGCTCTGTTTTGACTGCTACAATTAGCTCCCTCCACAACACATCTGCTCTAGAAAGTACTAGTACTAAATAATGTGGACAAGAAAATCTTACTTCACTGCATGGTCAGAGATCAAATTGCAGCCCTTTTATTTAGCACTACAAAATCCAAACACGAGGGAATAATATTTGTTTCAGGAGAGGATATTGGGCCATGGCTTTATTAGCAGAACATTTTATTTACAGCAAAATAGTATCTGTGATCCAGTCATCTTTAGGATTGCAGTCCATGCTCTGCTTGTTTTCATTTAATATCGGAAATGTTTAAGACCCACATTACAAATCTTCCAGCTCCCTTTCATTGTACAACTTATGATTTCGAGTAATTTGATTTCTTTCAAATCAAAGTTTTCTAACCACATACTGTTGTATATTTCCCAAAGTTTTGGTGGATTTCTTGCAAAATGTTTGATCAGGGTTCATCCATTCATTTAATCTTATGAGAGTCCTATCTCATTAAACTTGCATGCTGGCACAACTGATACTCTCTTGTACCCAATTATTACTCATTAGAAAACAGTTGCTGAAGCCAGTCAATAACTTTGCTACCCAAAGTTATGCTAACAAGTGGTATTTTTGTTTTTACACTTTATCTTTGGTGAATGCTTAGCGCATTATCCCCAGGTTGCTCTTGATGCATTTGGCAAAATCTCAGTCAGATAGGATTTCTGTTTTAGCTGTTAGCCAAGGTGGGGTGTGTGAAATGTAAAGGGAAATTTGCACAGAGGGAAATTTGCACGGAAACTGAATAACTGAGTTCCTTGGTTGCCTGTTTCTAAACAGAAATAACAGTTATTGGTTCTGAACTTATGTTCTGATATTTTCATCAGAAAAATGGCACAGGAAACCTTTCCTGTTGTTCCACTAGACACTCTTATACTTTAGCCATTGTAACTTTTGAGGTGGAAGACTCAAAGTAGTGTGTTAATTATTTACTTCCAAAAACAATGAATGGAGACAATTCTTTTGCTTAATGTTAGTATAAGTTTTGAACAATATTTGGTTTTGAACTTCTATGTAAACATTAATAAATTATCTATTACTCTAATAGACATAATATAAAAGAAATATTTTCTAACTGGCCTGTAACACCGGTACATCTCAACGCCATTGGAAAACTATAATCTACAATAAGACATAGTTGTATACTGAGATTACCATTTTTTTTACTTTCACTGCTACTCCATTTTTCCCTTTCTGCATCAGTTACCAATAGGCATCCATGAGTCTATATAAACAATCCAAGCAAGAATTAGGATACAAACCTGTGTTAGACTGTCATCCCAGTAGTTTGTATGATAAACTCTAATATTGCTGTCCTTGCCTCTGGGAGCTGAATTATGTGTCAGTGCTTCTAAGCACTGATTAAAATGATGTAACACAGTAAATAAGTAGATACAACTTGATCCCGTGTATTTAAGCCTTACAAATGGGTGTGATTAAGAATGGAATTCATAGCTGAAACCCAAAAGTACACTGAACAGTATTTAATTGCAGGTAGGTACAGAAATAAGAGAACTTTTTGGCTTTGTCCTACACGTTTCCAGAGTGATTATAGCATTACAGAATTCTACTACAACTTTTTTTGTGTGGTTTTTTTTCTATTTTTTGTTTTGAATTATTTAACACCAATTTTTTATAATTAAAATCTTAAAGAACTAAGATGAGGGTGTGTTCATTTATAACCAATTTTATTTAATTTACTTGATTCAATTTAGGAGATAAAGCTGGGTAGCTAATGAAATTTTCGACTTAATTTGTGCGCTAAATAGTAACAGGTAGGAAACAATTATGTAAAATTTTAATTGGAATTTATAGGGGGAATGAGGATTTAGTCAAATTAACATTGGTTTAACTTAAAATGTTTTTGATTAAATTTTAATTTTAAAAGGATACATTTTTTCAGTTATGTTACTGCTTTAAAAAATATAATTATCTTAATTAATTTAAATGAAAAAATGATTGTCCAAAAAACCCCAAACCTTTCAAGAACTGTCTCAAAACAGCAAAGCAAAATCAAATCATTGCTTATGCCTTTGTTCACTCCAATTTGTTTACTCAGCTGAACGCATTAACTAAATTAACAAACGATTTTGACTTCATTTCTTGCATTACCCTTCAGTCCAGAAGCAAGAAAATTTTGATGAGTTGACTGTCAAGGAAGTATCACCCGTTTTCAAAAACAGTTTTTTATTCATTGACATTTCAGCATGATTATCTTTCTTAAATTATACACTGTTTTTCCCCACAGCTACAATCCCAGATTAGTAAACAACATCAAATGTTGACAAAAGACTCTGCAGGAGCATTGTTAGTACTCTAGTTCATTCGTTGTGCATTGAACTGAGAATTAGAATTTATTTTGAGTGGGAGGAGAAAAGTGGAAGTGGAATTGAAATATTTACCATGCTGGAATCAGAAGGTTACGGTGACTTTTTTTTTTAATTTTTCCCAATAAACTGTATTCTAATTGCATTTACTGAATACTTAAATGGAGAAAAATTAACAAAAGTTTTTAGAGCAGATGAAACCACTCATGTTTTTCATTGGATTTGGTTTCTGTTTTATGTGGTTTGTTCTTTCAGTTATTGTATGTTTAGCCAACCATCAGCCCCATCCTGAAAGTGAGCAATAATAAAAATGTAAATCATCATCAAAAGCATGCCTTGCAGTGAGAGAACATTTCAAAGATTGTTTATCAGTTGTTCATTTTCTCCTGTCAGATGTTGAAATCTTTTACTTCCCATCATATTGCACAGAAATGCATTTTTACTGATAGTGTCTACTTGTAGCTAAGCTGTGAAGAAGTCAAAATTTCATTTTGTAAAAGCAGTTATCACACAGGGTACTGTAGACCTAGGTTATTGGTCCTTATTTAGCAAGCTCACAGATAAGATGTCTAATTTCCTGGCCAACCTTTTTGTATGTGTGTGTGTAAGAGTGTGTATGTATGTGTGTGGGCACAGTAAAATATATAATATTAATAAAAAATACCCTATACAGCTTTTTCACTTGCAGTACGCAGATACATAAATAAATACTAGCCATAAAGTCACTGCGAAAAAAATAAGATTTTAATTATTAAATTAACTGTTAATATTATATTTCGGTATTTTTAAGTGCTGCATAAAAATTTAATTAGCAATACGAGATGTGTTGACTACCTGACTTAACATTGAGCACAATTCAATACAGACTCAATCAAGTTCTTCAGCTGTTGATTTAAGTTTAAACAATTACCATATCTAAATGAGAGCTGTTCTGAAAAAGTGGAGGGGAAAAAGACATGTTAACTGCTTTAATACAGACTTCTGTAGTAGAAAATGTGCAATAGAACATGTCTACTATCTTTCCGTAGATGGTTTCTGTGACATATTAAAATAATACTCCTTTTTTCAACTAAAGGAAACCTATGCAAGCATTTTTTCTTAACCTTTAAAAATCCTAAAAATAATGAATAGTAAAAATAACACATTTTGATATCACTTTGGTCAAGTACAGTGAAGGAGTGGTTAAAAGACCTGTTTAGTCTATCTGAGGGAAAAATCTGAAGTCATGAAGAATTATGTTAAGGACTCTTTCTGTAATTGTTTTTTACATAACTCGTGAACAGCTTCATAGTTATTCTGATTTGGGGTATTTTTTTTTTCTTTTCCATTTTGCTAATAGCCCATTCTTTTGAAATAAATGCAGCCACTGTACCAAAGTTGTCAGAAAGGTAGGAGAATGACTTATTAGTGGAACTACAGAATGAGTAAACCTCAGTTTGATCCCAGCAATTTTTTCTGAAAGCAGAATTTTGAAAACAGGATTTCAAGCAAAAATTGCAGGTCTGTTTAATTGCATCTGCTTTCATTTATGCACTTTCCTGTTTACTACTGTGATTCATAGAAGAGCAAGTATATTCTATCCTGCACATCAGATGCATTCTGTAATTTCAGCTGCAAATAGAAAAATAATTTTCTGAATGGTTTTCTCTGCACTTCTTAAATTTTTTCTCTAAATCTATACTCTCTTCTTAGCACAGCAGAATAAAACCTTGATCACTGTTAATACTCAACTCATTTAATAATGCAAATATGGCTCCACAAATATATTAATGACCACAGAAATTAAATGGCAGTTAGAAAAATACAGGTAGCTACTGTGTTGCTAGGACAGATGAAAATGGATGTATTCGTACCTGAGTTCCAAGTCCTTTGCCCGAACCTAGTTCTTGCATTTTATTTTTATGGTTCAATGAGTTGCTTTTCGTAATTAAATAACTATCTGTAGAGCTGTTCTTTATGTGTTTATTAAAGATTGTCTAACTCATTTCCTGTTGACCCAGAATTGTTTGAGTGGCAAAGTAAAACTGTTATAAATAGCTGATATCCAAGAAAATGAAGGGGACTGTTTAAGTGGGTTAACTTTGCTCGTGCACTTCATGGGGGATTTTTAAACTGTACTCTTTACTTGAATTGAATTACTATTGTGCAGTGTTTTAATTTCTTTAAAACCAGCATCCATTTTAGTGCAAAGTCTGAACTCTTTATGCATTGTCTATGCCCATGAACATCTGTCTAAAATGGCATAGTTCCAAAGACACTGCAAAAGTTAAAGTTCGGTTGGTGATTTTGTCTATTGTTTAGCTAACATCAGTTTTGTCAGACCTGAACTTAACCATTGCTATTATTCAGTTTCTCTCTCTTTTCATTTTGTTTTTGGAAAGGAGAATGAAAAAAAAAACCAAACCCAACAAACCACCCACCCAACAGTATTGTTTAATTCCCTGAAAACAAAGCTAAAAGCCCTTTACACAACACCAATCTAAAATGAGAACAAGAAATTTTATAAATTCTATATATGCTCTTTCAAACTTTAACATTTCAGTTATTAACTATTCACAACTTCAGCTTTGGTGAGCTCATTTTAAAAGAAGTAGCCTTTATCTCATGATGTAAATTAAATAGCTGTTGTCAGGTCTATCAAATAGAGTATTATTTTATTTACCCCATAGCTGATAATAGAGTCACACAATTCACTCTAGACTGATCTTTCCGTAAGTTATAGCTATGATGTCTCCAAAGGGATAAAAAAAGTCACATCCTCTAGTTCTCAGCTTGTTTTCATCATTACGTATATTCCTATGCTATAATAAATCACATGAAATACTTTTTGTAGCTACAGGGCTCAAGGAGTATCTTCTGTGCTTGATATTTATTTGAGCTGCAGAAATATAAATATGTCTAAATCTTGCTGAATGAGGATCTAGGTTGTACACTATACAGCAGTGTTTAGATGTGTTTGGAGTTTGAGAAATCTAATTAAATAACCCAAATACAGTCATACTATGTGTATAGTCTCAATATTTTATGAGAAATACAGCATCCAGAATATTGTTGCTCAGTAAACTATGAAAGGTGAGTGAATATCCTGAAAGCCAGACCTCATATGACGTGGGAGAGGAAAAAATACTCACCATAAGCAATTAAAAAGTGCTTTGCAGGACAAACCTGACTACTACAGCCAGTTTGTAGCCTATACCTAACCAGATGGTGGTTTATGTTCTGGAGAAAAACTCTCTATTGAGTAGTGAGATTGATTCTGTTCTCACTGATTTCACAGTTTCCTTGATGCAGAATAGAGAAACAGAAAGACAAAGTATCTCTGTTTTCCCTTTAATTTCTGTATAATTCATTTAAGTTTATTCTGCTAGGGGGCAAGAGTTAAAAAGGGAAAGGTTTCTTAAGTAAATAAGATACTGAGAGCTAGGATTAAATTTAGAGGAAGACCCTCAGCACCTTATAGGGTTCTCTCACATAACAGCTCTGCTTCACCAAACAGTCATGATGACAGATTTGGAGATCTTGGAAGAACATGTCTTGGAAAGCAGCCATATTTTTGGCAAAGTATCTATGTGCGCGATTAATTGATTTCTAGATGTCCGGTGTGCTTCCATCATACTTTTCCCAGCTCAGACTTTTAGTTTTATATTATCCACCTTACCTTGATGCATGTGTTCTCATTCAAACTCTCCAGCTCCAAACTGTAGCATCTATTTCAGTTTAGTTCAGTCTAAACATGTGGGGTTAGACAGAAAGTGGATGGAGCAGGAAATGCACTTCCACAAGCTTTTCTATGCCTTCAAACCTGATCTTTAATGTTTTAAGGGACTGTCCATCTTGGATTTCCTCATGAGATTACCATGTAGGTTTTGGAAAATGTTTTTATGACTTGTGACCACAAAAAAGATCTCTACTACAATAAACTTGTATAATGTGAGGGAACTTCACAGAGCTGTTCTATCTCTTCAGCACAGAGCTGTTCTGTTTCTTCAGCACAGGATGATGTGTTTTATGTTCAAATGGATTAGACCAAAGACAGAGAATGGTGGAATGGTTAGTGAAACACAACAGTGAAAGGACAGGAGGAAATGGACAGAAACTGAAATACAGGAAATTCCATTTAAACATAGGAAAAGACATTTTACCCTAAGGGTGGTGAAAAGAGGTGATGGAGTCTCCACGGAGCTATTCAAAACCTGACTGTACACAGTCTTGACTTGTGGCTGGACTGGGTGCCTTCCAACCTCAACTATCTTGTGATTCTGTAAATTGGTAAGGAAATGTTATCAGTAGTTAATGAAAGACAACATGATAAAGATTTTCCTTTGCTATTTTTCAGCTGTAACATGACCTGAAGAGAAGCAGTGAATAAATGAGATGCTTGTTTCATTTTGTTGTGTTCTTATGGGAGCAGAAAAACAAAACCACTTATCTGAGAATACAAGGCACATTTGCTCTAATATATTCCCAAACACTCTGGTCTTGTTTCCTGTGTTTCGGGATCCATATGCCATGGTTTGCTCTCTGGTTAACTGCAGGAATCATATAATTTATTTTAAGTAGCACTGATAATGCAGACCATTTGTATTCTCAAAAGCTTTTTTAGAAGACCTTTTTATTATTTTTTAAAATAAAATCCCCTGAAAGAAAAGCACGCCTAGAAAATAAATTGATTATGTAGCTATCCTGGTAACCTTTTCATACCCTAGTTAGCAGTAAATGTTTTCTTTTTAGACTTTGCAGTCTTTTAGATCTGGTGAACAGAATATCTGGTTTTCACACAGAACTGATTTTATTAAAGCTGCAGAGACTATAAGAAGTTTGGAAGTCTCAGAAAGATCTCAGCATGGAAGAGTTGTCTTTAATACTGCTTCATAAACTTGGATGCTTTAAAGTGTAAGTCAGTATCTTCTCAAAATAACGTGGATCTAAAATATTCAAGGTTATTAAAACTTTATCACTAAAACTAACTGGAGGCTGAAAAATTATAATTACCATTAATTTGAATAAATGTATTCAGTTTAGCTATTCACATATAAATCAGAAATCATAACTGCATTGAAATCAGTGTATACAATTTATCTCTCACCATATTTATCTTCTTATAAAATGACAAACACATATTTCAGAGTTTGTAATGAAACATTTTTGACACAGATTTCTGACAGTTATGTAATTATAGACTAGTAAGCATAGCTGCAAATGCAAGGAAGTGGGGTTTTTTTCTGACAACTCGGGCACTGGGTGGCTCTCATGAATTTTTGGATGGTGACTTATTTACCAGCTGAACAGGGGAGTTATGTGCCATGTAAATAATAGAGAGGTAACAGGTTTCGAAAATCTGAACTCATATTCTACCTGCATTAAATCCAATTGGGCTTTTTTTTTTTCCCCCTTGTAGTTTTTTGGACTGTGGTGTTTTGGATTTGAGGTGTTTTTCCAGCCCCCAGCATCTGAACAGATCCATATCAGAAGTGATCCTTGCAAAGCACAACAGCACATTTCTTTGCTCCAGTATTTAATCTACTTGCAGCCTTTAATTGAAAAAGGTTGGATTATTGTTTTTCATTTAAAGCTTTCATCAGCTTTTAAAATTGATAGTGCCTATATTCACAAGGGATTAAGGAAGAAAATAAGTATACATTTTCACAGCCTTTAAATCACATAATTTGCCACTGAAATTAACGTGTATCATCTTGAATTATTATTTGATCTTATACATAAGTGCTCTGCTATTTAAAAAGAGTCTTAATAACAAATCTACCAAAGGCAGTTCAAAGCCCTTTTATCATTTTTTTTTCACCAGTATCTCCCATTTTCATTTCGTTGCTTTTGTTCCTTACCACCTTCTTCATCCAGAAAAATAAGTAACAGCCAGTGTCGCTTTTGAAATGGAAAAATGGTTTCAAATCACTGGCAAAGCTTAATGACTTCTGACTGCTGAGATATGTTAATTTAAGCCAGACCAAATGTTCCTCAGCTGCAAATATTTGGTGTTGTTCACTGGGAACTGGCAAGATTTATGAGGGCCCAGTGGCAAAGGCTCTCTGCTCACATGCCTCACATTACAATTGTTTCACATGTTAGATGATAAAAGGCTGTTTGAAAAAAAAAAAAAAAGAAAAAGAAAAAGGGATGGGGGGAGAATCAACTTTTCACAGAAAATGTGTGTAGGCCCAAAGAGGATGAGGACTTAGAAAGACAGCTATGCTTTTTTTCTGTCAGTGAATCTTCTCAAAGCACCATTTAACTACTGAATTAATGTGGTATTCTCATGCCAATCTACATTCTTTTTGCCCTCTCAAAACATCAAAATCCATGTGACTGGATGGTTCAAAGCACTGGTAATGGAGCATAGACAACTTGGTTTTGTTTGGTTTTTTTTTTTTTTACTTCTAGGCGGCCAGTCCAAATCTACTGCAAACTAATAGTGGCCAAAAGTTACTAACCTTTGGCTCTTTGGTTATTTTGAGATATTAAGTTAGTAATCTCAGTTCAGTAATGAGTAGACAGGTACCTACTTCATAGATGCCACAGTAACTTATGCTGATAGACACTCTTGGTAGGGGAATCTTACAGAGATAGGGCAGACACTGAATTGTCCTCTGGGAGAAGGCATCTGCACAACTGGCATATTGATAGGAATAATCTGTGGAAGCATTCCCTGCCATTCTGGATATTAGTTTGTAAGACTGTAAATTGGGAAGCATTTAGCCTGTCGTAATTCAACAGTAACAGCAAAGAAGAACAACAGAGGGAAGGGGGCATTATACAAATTACATGTTCATAAATTTCATTTTTTCATATATGCTTAAAGGGAAACTTTTACCCTCTTTATTAATGAAAGGAAAAATGAATTCCTGACTGGCATACATTTACTCTTCAATTAGTAAGTGACTGTGAAATCTTAGGGTCTTACTGTATTCCTAAATATTCTAATAGGATTAGATCTTTATTTTCTTTTCTGAAAGCAGAAGCCAAAAACTAGTAGTAGCAAGTCTTGATGTGCAGAGGAAAGAATGAATGCATTCTCTGCTGGGTTAAAAAACACATCACCTATAGCCCTTCTCCTACCCACACTTAAAACCTTTGAGGCAAATACAGTTTTGCTTTCTGAGTCTCTCTGAGGTTGTTATTGTCGAAAGCCTAATTGCTGCTTTCATGGAGACAGGTAACCTCGGCATTAGAGCTACTGGCTTTACCACTGCTGCTGATGCTTTAATGCTTTACCACTGCTTTATGTACCCCATTCCTTCTCTTTCCTGATAGAACAAGTAAGTTCTCCCAAAACTTACAGGGAGGAAGGGTGCAGTATCTTTGCTTACGCTGAATCAAGTCACCCCCAAAACCAAACAAAAATCCTGCAGCCTATCTCCGTGGAAGTCTTAGGGGCATCCTGAGCTGAGTAAGCATTAGTGCAAATTCATTCAAACTTTACGGTATGGATGTTTACAATCAGAATAGATTAACCCTGATTATACAAATCAGCTACAGTGAAGGTCTACTAAACACAGAAATGACTGCTTTAATGATTACAAAGGTGATAACTCCTGGGCGGTATTCAGGGTTTCCACTGAAGGTAGTGGGAGCTGTGAGGGCTAAGTGCATTCCTAGCATTTTGAACAGGAAAGAGAAATGCCTCTGCAGGGGTCAAAATGCCCCCTTGAGCGTTAAGAAAGAATTTTCACTTTTTCAAGTGCACATAATGGTTCTCATAGACAAGAGAAATATCAATAAATAAATAAACCAAATGTTGGGAGTTTAAAAAAATATTTGTTAACTAAAATATGGAAAACTATGATGTTCATATTTGCATTTAGACTGAAACTATTGTTCCTTAGAAAAAAAATACACCATGTATTTGTGCTAAATACGTTAATTATGACCTTCCCTGGGATAAAAGGAAAAAAAGCTGACAACCAGAAAAAGAAAAAACTCTAAATTCTTTTCTTGCATTAAATATGACATAGATTGTAAAAAGCAATATTTTTACCCTTGAAATGTTTAGAAGTATTGACATTCTGTCCACTCAATTGTCAGCTTGTCTTTAGAGAAAGAGCTTCCAGGTTCTTAGCATTTAGTAAACTGACACTGATCTCTATTCTTCTTTAAACTTGTATGCAATTCTTGGCTTAAAAAAACCTTCCATGATACCATGAGAGGTTATTCTTGCTGTAGCACTTCAAAAATTCTTTGCTATCCTTATGGCTGTTTTCCTGATCTTCCAAAATTGTATTATTAAAAAAGCCTTATTATTAGTTTTACTTTAAGTCTCAAAGCTTGAAAAGGGTTTTGGGAATATTATGGGCTACTGTTCCTGTGGGTACACATAGTAGCTTGTGCTGCTGGAAGGAAGCTCCTCTGTGCCTCAGACCTGCTGAGGAAGAGGAAGCATCAGGACCTACGCGGAGGTAGAGCAAAGAGTTGGTGGAGTTAGAGGCAGACCTGGGAGGCAAGGGCTGCCTTCACAAGTTCAGTTAATTCAGTGGGAATTTGTGTATGTTAACTGGGCAGCACAAAATCAGCTTCATGGATCTGAGGGTCCAGCTTTTTGTGCTTAAAACCAAAGTCTGTGTCAGATCCTGCCTTCCTTACCTGAGCAAAACCCTGTGGAATTTAAAGAAATAGTAAACATGAAAGACTGAGAAAAGGGATTTTTGTGTACCAAATAGGTGTATGAACAAAATTAGCTGCATGTTCATAAAGGATAAAGCAAGAAAAAGTGTAACACTGTAGAATAAATTGCCAAGCCTTGCTAGCAGAAGCAATGGCATCGCTTGATTTCTCTGCCATTATTCATATTGCTGTTTACTTTAGAGTGCTAGAGAAGTCCCTTATGATTTAAATAAAGTTTGTCATGTTTTACTTCTTTTGGCATGCAAATTCTTCAAGGATAAAATATCTGTTAAATTTCTCTGTTCTCTTTCACTCATGCTTATATGGTGAAGCATGATTTGTGGTATTTAATGTAATCAGAGTATCATTAATTTTCTGCTAAAATGTTTCTGCATATGGCCACGCAAAATAAGTATCTGCCATGCCATCAGTTGGTTAAAGAATCAAAATGAGGATGACAGTGTTTTTCTAAAGAAGATTTCTCTGAATCTTTCCACCCACAGGCTCTGTTGAAGGCAGTAAATAGTCCATTTTTGTTAATGAAGCTTCACTCATACAGCTGGGATTGTTTAATATTTTACGAGTGTTACTTTGTTTTGCTCTCAACGATCTCAGGCAGTTAAGGATTTATGAATCGTGTTTTTCTCAGCCCATCTGCGGTTTCCTATCTTCCCTGGCCTTGAGAATATGTTTAAATTTATTAAAGCGAAGCAAAGGCTCATTATTTCAAAGGAGAGCCAAAGTGACACAGTGAATTGGTTATTAATGGAAAGGCACTGCCATAGGGCGATTGAAATTTAATGATATCCTACAAGAAAAAAATGAGGGTGTCACTTTCCAAAAAGTCATGCTAAATGCCAGCCTTTTTAAGGTCCTGCCGCTAATTTTATGCCTGCGCACAGTAATGTTTTCAAAAGCGTTTAGGAAACACGGACCAGTGACTGTACTGATTATCCTTTTCACCTTCTCGCCTGTTCCAAATGGGTTTGTGCAGTGAGCGATTTAATCTCTAAATATAGGGAACGTTAAAAAAAATAACATTGCTGTTTTTCACAAGCTAAGGGCCTTTTGCAATCCTCCAGAGATGGACTTGCAAATATGCTATCTCCATATGCTCACAGTAAGCTCTCAAACTGGCTCATCACCAAAAAAAAAAAAAAAAGAAAACAAAAAACTTCAATCACTTTATTTCTTCTGCTTTTCTGTCATTCAAGAGATGTTTTATGTACACAGAGTACGTTTATCAAAATCTAAGTCACACGTGATTAGAGCATACCTAGGAATGTCTGACATTTCTCCATTTTCTCCTGATTAGTCTACATTTTCTTTCAGAAGACAGTTCTTGTTTCCTGAAACGTCTTCCACCTGTTTCTGGATTGTGCTTAGTTTATAATATAATGTTCATATAGACTTTTGTCACTATGTTTTCTCAGTTTGAAAGAAAAACTGTGCAATTTCCTGGCAAAATCCAGTGCATTCTTCGAAGTGAATGTTGAGGCTTGGGTTTTTTTGAATTTGAGATAGCTATAATTCTCAGAACATGGAGGCCCAATAATGTGGTCCTTAAGTGACTGTTAAAAAGAGTTCCAGATGGAAGAGGGAGATAAAGGGAGAAGGGAAATACCTGTATTAGGTCTGCAGGATCAGGCTGATAGAAACTTGTTGATGGTGCTGGTGCTCGATGGAGTATTAGTGTTTAATGCTCCAGTGCTAGTGATAACTATATAGTTCCTTCTAGTTACATGTTTCAACACATGATTTACTACAACTATAACCATGTTTAAGCACAATTGAGGAACACGGATTGTGGATAAATCATGGATAACACAAGTTCTGTGTAAATGTCTGGACAGAAAATAGCTTGTGATAACCATGTCAAAAAAGCAGGCTTTACATTAGATACCTCACAATGTTAGATGACTGCTCCTTTGTAAAAGCAGAACTGACGAAGGATTCTCATGCCATGACAACAAAGCTGCTATGGCTACACAAGCTATTGTTTGACCTTCCTCAGTTCTCAGCCATCAGGATGAAGGATCCCCTTTCGTACTTCCCCATAGCCATTCTCCTAAGATATCAGCTCCCCTGGAAAGCATACAAATACTCAGCAAAGCAAAAAGGTGTAGCAGCATAAAGGGCTATTTGGTATCAATCATCCTGGGTTAATACAGAAATGGTAGAAGTCTGGGGTGGAAAAGACACGCTAGGTCACCTAGTTCATCTCCCTGCTGGTGCGGGAAATGTTCCCGACATATATTTTCTAGTGCCCTGTCCAGTCTAGTTTAAATACCTGATGCAACTCATTTATATTTATATTGTAATTTTCTTACAAACATAAATATAAAACCAAACTCCAGACGTTGCCCTTGACAGGCACATTAGTAACAAATCATTTTCTAACCTTGCTTATGGTAAACTTCCAACCATCTCTGACAGGTAAACAGGAATTTCTTCTTCTTTTTTTTTTTTTTTTTTTTTTTTTTTTTTTGTTTTGTTTGTTTTTTTTTTTTTTTTTTGACTGTCAGAATACTTTCAGTTCCTGGCCTCAACAAATGAAGTAAAAATCCCCCAATAAACTAATTATAAAATGACAGCACCATGTTGTTTCTAAAGGGAGAAATGTTACCCTTTCTGAAGGCATGCATCTGACAAGCATCCCCTGCACATGGTCCTGCCCCTCCTACGCACAGGATAACCTGTGGTCTTAAACATACCATCTGCCATCTGCATGCCATAGAGGTGGAGGCAGCCTGAGGGTAATAAAGACTGGTAGCCATCTCCTTGCTTCTTATATGTTAACAGCCGTAAAAAAAATTAAATACGTTATTGCCAAGTTTTGAACTCTTTCTCCTACAGAGCAGAATCCTGAGGTGAGAGAGTCTGGTTTGTTCAGTCTATAGAAAAGTTGCGGTGGAGAAGAGTTATTTGCAGAACAGAGCCAGGCTAAGTGAAGGGAGTCGTGGCAACTGTCAGTTCTGAGGAGAAGGTAGCAGATGTCTTTTCACACACCTCGGTCTTGGGTCCAGGAGTGGGCGCTGGTAACATCACCTGTTCTAGGGGAAGCAAAGTCTGCTTCTCAGTGTATGGAAGCCACTTGGTGATAGGGCATTGCTCTGATTAATAAAAGGAGATGGAGGGGTTAGAAGGAAGTGTCAGCTTCTGTGAGGTGGTAAGTGTCTTCTTCTCTGGCTTGAATTACCGAAAAGGAAGGATCTTCAAACCAGGTGCAAGAATTATTGTGGCCAGCACCATGCCTTCACAGGGACTTTCTGTTGTCTGGGGTGAGGGGGGAGAAGAGTCAGAAAGTAAGGTCTGTAAGACCAGCAAACACTGTGTAAACTGAAGCCCTAATGGGATTTGCATACAATTTTAAAGAACACAGGGAGAAATGGTGCCTCGGGGGCCTGAAACTTCGGTTCCTCTGAGCTTCCTGTTTTAACTATAAACTTATCATCCTATAACCTTTCTAACAAAGACATAAACACTTCAGCTACATATATTTTGATTGTTTCATGACAGTTTACTGGAGGCTTAGCAATGACAGATTTCTTCATTGTCTTTTTGCCAAAATTTGTCCTTTAAGTCATTTTTGTTGACTGCCCCTTTTAGCAGCTCACCTCACAATGAGAGAGGAGACAATTAATGGGAGGGTGATTTATCACTGCCAAAAACTGTCAAGGACTTCTGTTGTAGCTGGAGAAAAAGCAATTTCACATTATGGCATTTCATTCCGAATACATTGTATTTACAGCTCACAGTTTTATTTTCAGAGCCTATTATCAGGTGAAACAGTTGCATCTGAAATGTTGTTTGTGACATAGGTGACCTGTTAGGATTTGATAAGTATTTACGCCAGAGCACAAGGGGCTCACACATCTGCTGTTGGCAGAAGCAATGGAAAAAAATAACCTGGAAATGAGGCGTTTGATTTTTCTGGTTCCTACACTCGAGCATCTGTTGCTATAATTAAGTGGCATTCAGTAATTGCAGAGCAATGGTGAAATAAACATAAGCATTCTTGCCAGCTTTTAGGATTTGGTGTCCTTACAGTAGAAGAGACAAGCAAAGTGACTTCAGCAAGAACAAAGGGTTCTGTAACAAAGTTTAGCAAATAACTTTCCTATTGCATAAAGAGGAATTTTACAAGGAAAAAGAAATAGAGGAAGGGAAAAAATATATCTCAATTGGCCGGTAGCTTTCATACGTTAAACTGATCTCTGCAAGAGGTAAAGCAGAATATTAAACTGGGAACATGTTAACACTTTCTGTTGAATGTACATGACTCCCTTGGGACTCTATTTAGAAACTAAAAATTGAGCATGCAATGCTAACTAAAAAAATGGGCATGCAAGAAATGTGTTATACAGAGAGAGTTTCTAATGCAATGCACTGCTTGAATTTGAAGGGGGAGTTGAGCAGAAGATCTCTGCGAGGGCCCCTGCTGCCTTTGTTTACACCAATTGTGGTGTAAATGAAAACAGAACCTGGTGGTCAGTATTAGTTAAGAACCTGGGTTAAAACAGGCACTTTTAACGAATCTTTTATAAGGCATTAGTTAAGCAATCAGATGTTCCTTATTTTGTGGTGAGATTCAGTATACTTTTTTAAAATTATTGATAGAAGTAGGATGGACTGGGGGCATGTAATTTTTTTCTGAGAGAGGATTTAAGTCAGAACATTGTCTCATCTGATCAGATGTTTTGTGATTGTCATGTTTTTTGTCTTTTAAGAACAGGCTGTCCAACAAGTTATTTCAACAACGGTCCTTGTACTAAAAATAAAAATAAAAATGGATAATTGAATAGCAGTACCCATGTAACCCAGCAGATATGTGGCAGATGTAGCATGTTGTAAATTCTGGGAACCTAAGAATAGCAAAGAGTGTCTGGCTCTTGCTGTCTGTCGAGGCCAATAAAAAGTGAGTATGAAAAAGAGCTATTAGTATTGTTTGAGGAGGCCATTCTTATATATGCTTTGTCACTTTCTCTTGCATGGTCTGGAGCAAGTTTGGCATTAACTGTGCACCTGCCTTTTTGGCTGGTGGAGTATGTAAGAGGAACCGCTGTGCAGTGGGCAGAAAAAAAATGCAGTAAGTATCTTGAATATATACGTAGATACATGCATGTATGCATACGTATATACATATGTATATTCAAATACATGCGTGCAGAGACAGAAAAAGACATGTGAAATGAATAAAGCAAAGAGAAAAAACATTGTTTACAAGAGGTGGGGCAGGGTTGAAAAGTGAAAATAGCTGACAGCTTTTTCTTCAGTTTTCATCACTTACGCTCATTTCTGCATGGCCATAGCAAGCCATAACAAGTCAGTCAGAGCTTTAAAGAAATGGAATAGCACAGGATCAGGATCTGTATTTTAGCTAAATGTAAATGTCAGGTTGCTTTTCTCACTTTACTGTTCAGATAGTGAAACTGAACCTGTTAATTTTGTTTGTAAATACAAATATTTTGAGGGTAGGTATAGCTTTCTAAACTGCTAGATTATTATTTTAGCTGCGTTTAAAGCTGATGCTAATTTCACTAACTACATTTTTTTATTATTACTATATTTATTTCCATGATGTAATACTAGGGGGGAAAAATAGTCTGGTCAGATTTAAGGACATTATTGTGTAAGAGTCAGATTCTAATAAACTTCATATATGGATTAACCTGCTTTTCTATTCTGCAAGTGAGCTATTGGATTTTGATTCTGTTTTGGGATTTGGGAATCCTCATGGAGCAATGTATCTGAACTAGGTGAGAGGCAGGAAACTTTGATCGTCTTTCAGGCTTTGCCGATGACCTGGTGTGTAACTTTGGGCAAGGCACGTCACCTCTTTGTGCCCCTGTTTCCCTCTGTGCTTATTTACAGACGAGTTCTTTGAGAAAGGAGTTACCCCTTAAGCGTTTGCACAGGACTTTGATTTCCTTTTTGAGCCCTAGGCACTAAAAATAAGTATTCTCACATTAAGTATTTCATTGAGCAATGTTGGAAGCTTTTTATTTTTGATGGAGGTGAGCCCACAGACAGTGGCTGTGAGCCTACTCCTGCCATCCTTGCATTGGCTTCTGTTTCTGAGCCATTTGAGTAGGGAATGCAGCATTAGGACCTCTTATAATCAACATTCTTTTGCCAGCATCCATTCTCAGCCTATTAAAAGAAAAAAGATAGTTGTGAGAACTCTGTCAATAGTGAAAGATCTATTATGTTGTCCACTAAAAACTTAGTGGAGGCTATAGGAGTGATTTTAATTGAGATTTTTACAACCATTTGATAACACTGTTTTGATCACCATATTTAGGGCTAGATTCCAACAGTGGACATAAAACCTCTGACTAATCCACTGAGTTATCCAGTCCCTGTCATATATTGCTTAATGGTCCATGCTGCCAGGAATTATAATAGCTTTCTAGTAATAATTTTTTTATTTAAAAGAAACTTTATGGGCACAAAGTCTTATGTAAGTTTAAAACTCAGTTTTTTAAAAAGGCAATCAAAGAAAACTTGCTAGAGCTATGCTAAACTGCAGAATTTTCTTTTTTATTTAAAATAAGTGTATAGAGTCTTAAATCACATATACTATGAGTTAATGACTAATATTCTAACTTTGGTTGGTTAATGTTTGCAGGGCACTTACAGATGCTAGAATAATCTCTAATGTTTTTGCTCAATCTGCTCTGGAGATGGATGAAATAAATAGTTTAAACTAATTAATGTAACACCAGCTGTTACAAGTGCTTGGCAGACGTCTGTGAGTTTTGATGGGCAGAGAGCGGCTGTTGTACTTGACTTTATTTTAGTACAATGTTGATCACAGTGTAAGCTGGAATAAATGACGAGCCAAAGGAAGGAACAGAGGATGAGTTCTGTGTAATGCAAAATAAATATTGCCCTTTTTCTGAAAATATTTTTTGAGGTTGAGGGAGAGTTATAGTGGACTTTTATTAAGTCATAAGTACTGTGACAGCATCTGTGCTAACAATGCTCAATATTAACGTGCTTTACAAAAGCTGCAAATATATATAGCGTCTATGAAAATTCATATTGCTTTTAGATTCCAGAAAGTCTTAAGGCTTAATATGAGCACTTTGGCTGTGTATTTTCTTCCTACCTAGTAACTGCTGTTACAAAGAAAAGATGTTTAAGACAGGTAGAGAAATAATACATATTCGTTCTAGAAATCTGATATGTTTGCAAATAATAAGTTGGATTTCAGTGCTATTTCTATGCGTGTGATTGGTTGTATTGTATGGTTTTTATTTAATTATTTTGCACTCTAAAAATGAGCATGACTGCAAAAACTTTCAAGGTGCGAAAGAGTTATATCAAACTGAACTTAATACTTTGTGCTGTAGCCTTAATTTATGAGTTCATGGCAAAAAACCACCACAAAGCCAAAAAAATATTTCTGATGAGAATTCATTGTTTCCACGTCATTTAATAAGAAGTTAAAATATCCAAGTAACTTCTCTTTTAAAGTTGGAAAGTAGAATAATTGTGCTGTGACAGGGAAACGATGGCTGCTATCTCTCTATGTGCCAGCATTAAGATAACAGTGTCATTGTACAGATTGTTACCCTGTGAATATGTCTAATAAGTTATTATAGCTTGCTGAGCAGATGGCAAGTGTGCTCCTGAAAGAATTGATGGATGGGATATGATGTCATCAGTGAGATGACAAGGTTCACAAGGTACTTGACCTCCAAGAATAAGTCCTAACTGGTTAGAATTCTAAATGGTGAACTTTTGTGACACTGGCTAAATGGGAAATATGTGCAATTTGTATTTCTTTATGGTAGTGTTTACCCTCTTCACTGAACTCCACATAATGGGATTTGGTCCCTGAAGACTTGGAGATATTGTTGGAAGGTTTCACCCTGTAACCTTCAGAGGATTTCAAATACAAATCTATACATCTAAACTTCTAACAGAATCCCACCAAATGATATTTATGAAGTCAGGTTCCTATCTTTTCTTTCCTTATATGTGTGTATATTTAAAGACTTTAATTGAGGTGCTCAATTAATTTAACGTGTTCTTCCACAAGAGAGAACTGCTGACTCAGTGAGAAAGTACAGAGTGTAAAATTAAAGTTTATACTTTTATAAGAATGTGTTTAAAATTGTGGGCTATGCTAGCATGAGAAGGATCTTAACAGTGTGCTAATAATTTTAGTTATGATTAGGTTCTCCATCTCTAAATTGAATTAAAGAAATAACTATTTATCTATCTGTCTATCTGTCTATCTAGACATCATCCTTTTTATCCTGTTCTAAATTACAAAGTGGGATCTACATTGTTGAAATACAGAATTCTCAAATAGTCCTCTTAATTCTTTGCCTCATTCATGAAATAAGGAAGGTACATGTGAAAGCCTCAAGAGGGAGAATCCAGCTACCAAAGTTTAGCCACTGTGGCTGCATCTGGTAGATGCCTACCTTCTCTTCTTTGTTGTATGGAGAATCTAGACCCTTCATCTCTTTTAGGCACTCTGTAAACCCCACCTATCACAAAGTGAGTGCTGTATGTGTATTTTTATAAGCATTTATGCAGATAGAGGAATCCTTCAAAATTTGGAATTAAAAGTATGTGCCTATACATTGTAAATGGGAAACAGAAGCAGAACATGCAAAAGGCAATATATAGAGAATATATCAAAAAAGAACGACCAAAACAAAGGGGATAAATGAATACTAAGATATATACTATGCCTTTCCTACAGTGAAAGTTAAGAGGCAGAGTTTGGGGTCATGTTTCTTAAACCTTAAAATTAATAAAGCTTCCCCCCCATTGATTTAGTTGTATTTGGCTATGATCAAAAGCAGGAAGATAGAAGGAAGAGGCATGAACACAGTAGTTAGCCTTTTTTAATCTTTAATAAAATGCTCATGATTTCTTAAAATGTTTATTGTTATTTGGCTCCTTTGAAATGAGGAGATATATTCCTTGTGGAAAACTCTTCTATATTTTATTGATTGTTTGCAGAACAAAACATAAATGGTATATACAAAAATAAACTATGGAGCATGTACATGCATACTTGTTCTGAATTCTTGATGCTGTTTATTTTCAACAGTGATAGTTCTTTGAGATATTTGAATATTCGTGTGATAACATAGGGGTTATTTACATGAACTGAAACAAGAGGAAACCAGATAAATACTATGAATAAAACCAATATATTTTAAGTTTTACATTTCATAATGTTCTGAGTTTCAAATAAATGAAAGTTGCTGGTAAAATTTCTGCTACTGAGGAATATTGTTCCATTTCTTAAATCAGCCTGTAGATGCAATAAAACTTTCATAAATATCTTACAAATTGCTTCCATCTTTCCTGTGTAAATAAAATGCTGAGGGTTCCTAAATTACTTCAGAATTACAGCAAAGCTTTAGATGGAATTGTAAATGCTATAACAATGTATCAGTTTTAGAGTAATTACTTTGAAAATATGGATTATAATTTAAAGTTGCCATCCTTTTTTTTTTAGTTGATTTTAAATCCATGTCCTTAATCATCTGACCCATTTTTATTTACCAGTTTGTTATCATAATTAAAAAATAATCTGTCAAAATATTTAAAACCATCAGATGAGTTTATCAGATAATTTGATAAATTATACATTTGGGGTTTAATTTTTTTAATAAAACAGAAAAAAACAGAATCCACATCTCGTATCATATTGTCATAGGTGCATTGATTATGTGGCTAAAGTATTTTCAGGAGTTAAGTCTTTTCTACCCAATCTGATCAGTTCATGTATGTTTATATGTATGTGTATGTGCTAGACACACATAAAACATTAATACAAGGTAAATGAATGTTCACCGAGCTCTCTTTGCCATATGGCCCCTGTGGAGGATAGAAGGCCCTGGCTAGCTTAAGCCTGCCATATGGACCTGGTGGAAAAAGGTAGGTCTTACACACAGAGCAAACGTACCATATGGACTGGGTGGAGCACTCAAGACTCTAAACATTTCTCATACACCAGGGCCTTTTACACAGAAGAATGTAAAAACATACATAATACATTACACACAAAAGCCATTGAAAAATGGATCAATTGTTTAGGTTTAATATGATGCTTTCAAGCAGTGTCCAAAACTATATAAATGATCAGAGCTCATTTTGAAATAGTAGAGAGGATCATCAATCATTTACAACTGACTATTTTACTTTGCATTTAACATCTGCTGTATAATGGGACTGTACAAGTCCACCCTTAATGCCGTGCAAAGACGTAAGAGCCAAAAATAGTGATAGGGTTAAAGCAAAGTTTCTCTGAATGTGTTCACTTTGTTTTTTTTCCCCTCCTGTTCTTAACCTGAAACACAAATTTAACACGCTGTGTAACAGTTGTGAGGCAAGTCCTGGGCTTAGAAATGGCTTTTGTACTCTTAATCTTTTGGGGAATTGAGATTAAGCATAGGATTAGATCATTGACTCAACTTTATTTCCTCTGCGAAACTGAGAAGATCTGTGACAGCTGAAACTCTGCTGTTCTGATGTTTAAGATGTCTGTTGCTTTATATTCAACAAATCTTTACTTACTTTTGACACTGAAAATGGTGTGGTGCTACACAGTGGTGTCTTTTATAGACCAAAGAGATAGTAAAGTAGCAGCTCATTGTATTTCAAACCACTGGACCTGATTTTAAACCTTCCTACACATTCCCATGTAAACATAACTATTTTATCTTTAATTATTTAGAGCAAGACCACTCCAATTATGATTATACCAAAATACAGGAAAATTGAGCATAAATTAAAGATGTATTTTTAAAACCTTATTTTCTAGTTTCTTACTTGTTTTGGTAAAGATGTAGATCTTCTTTTCAGTTTTACATGTGAAAATGAATAAGTAGAAAAGAATTCAAGATCCATTTTATTTTGCGAATAGGGAGGTTATTTAGGCTGATTTGTCCCTTCAGATTTCTCTCACAATCTTTTCCTTTTCTCTAACTGTATTTTTTCTCCTCTGGTCTTTAGTTAGACTTGAAATTTAAACAAGAAGGCTAATTTCTTCACATCTTGTAAGGGGAAGAAGCTACTGAAACAAATTTTAGAATCCTTCTATCCTACTGTCAGGATACTGAATATAAGTATTATCCTTAAATATATAGAGAGCCTATCATGTTAAGTGAGCTCAACATGTTAAGATAATAAAGGTTGTACGATTTGTTTCATTTTGTTTAGGCAGTAACTTTTCTCAGTACCGTAATGGTAAAGATCTTTTGATTCATGGTTCTTTTTATGTGGTTATCACATACATGAATTACTATAAAATAGCAGAGAGCATTAGGATTGGTATTTTGCTTCTATTGCATAGCATTTCTAATTGCTTAAGGAATGAAATAAATAATTTTTCAAATACGTTATTGGCATAAACATTGAAACATTTACAGAAATTCTGATGTGAAACAGAATCAGTAAAAAGATCTGTCCCTATAATGGAGTTACAACACATATTTCTTTGCTATTGTGATAGAATATAGATAAAAGGCTGAATGCAATATTTAATTTGCATAAAGTTTTTAAACTGAAGCCTGGGAGAGATTTTAATTTACCAGCGAGTATACGGTGTGTTTGCTGTATAAGGTACCTTAGTTTTCTGTATTTAATGTAAACCAAACTGATCCAGGTTACATGATGACTCCAAACTATTCTTTATCTTCTTAAATCAGTCCTGAATGTGACCTGTAATGTATAAATAAAGAAGGCTTTTTTTTGTTTTCTCTAATACATATTCTGATATTTTAGCATAAATTACATATTCCAAGACATGAAGACACATGCAGGCCAAATTTCACTTTAAAGTGGATGTCTCAAATGGAGCAGAAAACATTAGACGTAAAACTTCTACATTATCCTATCAGTGAGCATCAAGCTAGTGAATGCCATAGAAATCTCACTAATGGACACATTCTGGCAGCTTGTTGCAGATGTTTGATGAATGAATTGCAGGAGGAATCGTATCAGATGTAAAAATGCTTGCCTTTTCATTCTGAATTTTGTTTCTGAGCTCTCTGGGTTTTAGGGATTTTGATTTATTTATTATTATGGATTTCTGTGAAAATCAGATATTAGGATATAATCTATAGGCAATGGGTTAAGAAATGCAGCTATAATATTGTAAAGGACTGTTTCTGATGCTATAAACCATGAAACACATATTGAACTCTCATAGGCAGAAAGCCAGATTTCTATTAGGGTATCATAACCATATAATCCAAAATGTGTACATCAATTCTTGTCTACAACATTTGCATCTGAATACTGGAACCATTCCATAGATGGACACATTAAGGATGTTTATTATATCTGTTAAAAAAATATTGTGAAATAATTTTAAAAAGTGAGTTAAGTATAATTGATAGTCTGTTATGCAAATGTGGGGGGTTTAGCCCCAAAACTAAGGAAGCCTCTGTGTTATAGTGCTTCATGATACTAAACCAGCTCACTCATTTTATACCCTTCCTGGTGACAATTTGACAAAATGGGATGCTTTGCATCCTTTTGTTGTCAGTAACAATTACTGTGTTGGCTGTGAGAAGAGTTAAAATCTTAGAGTTAATGGATCACATATTTCTGTAAAAAGTGTGTATTGCTATTTGGGTACTGAAGCAAAGACTGGACATTATTGAACTATTGATGATAAAAATACCTGTTACCTTAACCTCTCGGAAGCATGACTGCAGGGCTTGACCAACACAGTCCTCTAGGTACTTACTTTTTGAAGCAGGGTTTCTTCCCCTGCATTTCCGATGCATTTGTAGCTTTTTCTTGCATATTCAAGAATTCCTGAACCTATTACCAATAGCCCCATACAGTTGTGTTGGATGAGTCCATCTGACTAGTTCTCGATTATTATATTTCATTGACATTTTTGGCTCTAAGAGTGAGGCACAAATACATCTGGGATAGGAATTTTGGCATGGAGAAGGCTTGGGAACAGGTTTTCTTAGTATGTTTCTGTCTTGCTATGCATTTTTATATTGGTCATCTTATTCAGTGGTCTAATTAGTGTACTGTCAGTCTGAATATTAGAGATACTTGATAGTATCCTTTTTATTAAAGACATTACTAAAATCGTGGGCATTAATAAGACCTTACAGGAAAGTGAAGTGAATATAAGTAAAAGTGTTTTAAAAATACTGGGTTTCTGCAAAAAGCACTGTCACTGAACATTTTATATATTTATTTAAAATATTATATTTTCTCATGTTATTCTGAGAAGAAACATTAAAGTATCCTGTATGAATATTCAGTTAAACAAAACACTTACATTAATCAATAGATCCAGTTTTACAATTCTGACCTGGTAAATATTTTTGTGCTGGGACAGGTGACTAGTATAAGCTACCATAAATGCGAAGTATTTAACCTCTTTTGTCTTCTCGGTTGAACTTCTCTGACATATTTATTTGTAAAATGCAATACTGATGACTTCTGTGCTGCCTTTTTACACCAGGTGCCAAGCATGCCTGGTCAACCTCATCTACTTGCCAGCACTCTGGGGATGAGGGTGTAGGACAGGTTACGTGTTGCTGGATGAATGACAGCAACACATTGTTGCACAGACACATTGCCGTCTATTCATTTTCTCTTTGGGCATCCGATTCGTGCTGTAAGCAGATTACCAAGAACTTGGGCCATGTGACAAGGCAGCAGGAGCACTGATGCTTAGTCCCCCATAATTGCAACATGGCTAGATATGGACTTATTGACTTTTTTTTTTTTTTTTCCTGAAGAGAATGAAAGAATTATTAAGAACACAGACGAAGAAAAGCAGTGTGAATACAATGCAGTTCCAGGTATTACCATAAAACCTTCATCTTCAGAGAATTACAAGTTACCAGCTGTGCTCTTATCAAGAATTCCCTTCTTACTACTTTTACGCTTACAAAAAAAAAAAAAAGGAGTGGTGTTATTTCAGCTGACAATGACAAAAATGCTGTATTATTGATATTCTGTATTTTTTAAATCACCTTAAATCCCAAAATAATAGATGTTTTTCAACTTTCATGAAACATGTCCAGAGGATTATTAATCCAAATCATGTGGCACTTGAAATGATACAATAAATCTAGCAAAATACAATTGTCACATTCTGTATTTTTTTTTTTCTCTGCATTTTGCAGTAGCCATACAGAGACAGTAGAGTATAGGGAGGAACAGGCAGCACTAAAATAAGTATGCATACTAGGGATGTATTGCTTTGCGTATTGCATCTATCAGTTGAAATGTGCATAGTTATGTCCATAATTTTGAAAATGTGAGGTTTAGTGTACAATACATTAATTATGCAGTCTTTAAATCCAATCCCTAATTTGAAGTTTGATGTTAATCAGGAATTTAGCTCAGGCTCAAAATACTTGGCTTGATCCTTGATTCTGCATATATTTAGGAAAGCTAGATGTACGATCAGGCTACCTAGGTGAGGGAGCCAGGTTCTGTAGCCAACACAGTAAAGGAGATTAAATAGCTGGTATCATGAATGATGGGTTTTGATTTCCTAACCAAATAGCTCTTTACTACATAGGTGATTATGAACACCCCTCAGCATGACTTTAGAAAAAGCTCAGAATGACTCTTGTGAACCTACAGGGAGACACATTTACACAACCCTCCACATACACTTAGGTATATAAGTAGTTCTCATAGAATTGTATTGCCTGGCTGATGGAGTGGGGCTAGCAGAGTACTAATTGGGACATTTGACGTGAACCAGTAAAATACATTTATACTTTTTTCAGCATCCAAAGCGCAGATGGCCTTAATCTGCATCAAATACCTGCCAGTAGAATATAAGAATCTTTAAAAAAGAGATAATGGACATAGTTCTCATCATTAAGAACTGCAGGTTATAATATTATAGTGTCATGTATTCATACTGATATATTGTTTAAAAATGCAATAAAAATATTCAGTGTACCTTTCTAACCATCATTTTATCTTTAGGAATTTATGTTTCTGTAGAGATAATTAATGTTAGTCAGGTGTTCAAGATATATGTACTTTATAATTATCAGATATATGCAGAATCATCTCTGACTATCCCAGTTATTTCTTCCTGACCATTCTATGCACTTTAAAAAAGTGTATGAAAAATTCTTTGAGTGAGCAGGATCATTTTTATTACAGGGACAGAGAAACCATATGATTTTGTTTTGTACATCATGTGTTATGTCACCAAAGTACATAAAGTGGAAATATCACTGGCATTTTAACATTCAATTGTATGCTAAAATTCATTTGTTTAAAAATATGTGTGATAATTTATTCTGAAATATTGTGAAATCCTTAGAACAAATAAATCAGCAAATACTGCTTGACCCAGCCCTAATAAGTAATAGGCTGCAAAATAAGATAAAGGTTATTAAAATAATCCTTTTATTGAAAGAGAAAATTAGATAAGTTGTGCTGATTGACTCTGAGGCCCTCCTAGGGACATGTAAAATGAAGAATAAACTCGACTTGATCTAGTCCAAAAAGCCTGAAGAAATCATCACAGCTGGAACATCACCACTAATTACATTTTTTGCTTTTTGGATATATTTTGCCAACTCTTTCAATTCATTTATAGTGATGTTATACCAGTAATTCTTTAACAAAACTAAAACACATGGTCTCTAAAGAATGTATTTTTATATATTTGCCATTGACAGCTATAAATTTCATTTACACTGAACTACTGTTCTTGAAATGCTGCAAGAATTACTTATACAAAATATGCTGTGTTAAAAACCAACAGTTTGACTGTTTTGCTTATTTCTTGCTGAGTCAGTATAGATTTCTTGCTTCTGGGCAGTGTTTCTCCCCTTGTTCACCACATAATCCCAGTCCTATTATCCCTTTCCAAAGTGTTCGGCCACCTTGAGTGTCCTTCTTTCCTGTTTTCTCAACTCAGTGTTCCCTCACTCCTTGATTAGTCCCTGTCTCCTTGTCAAGTCATCCTTTTTTCCAAACCCCCACATCCTGATTCCAGCCAGCAATACATTCCTTTTTTTTCCCTCTGTGTTTATAGAAAAATTGGCTTACAAAGTATCAACATAGAAGGGCTATCACTGAACCTGGGAGAAAGAGACACCCCTGATCTTGCGTTCAAGGGGTGATTCTCCATCTGGCTCTAATTGGCCATTATGGAGACAGCTCCAACTGCAGTATGCTCAGCAACCCTGTGCAGCAGTGAAGAATGGTCTGTAGGGACTACATTTTCTTTAAACAATTAAAGAAATACTAGAAATATATTAATTGAAACTCTGTTTTCCAAAAAGGACAAGCATCAAGTTAGAATACTGTATTTTCAGCAGTTAAAATCAGACAGAATTGTCAGGAAATATGAGTATTACTGTTGATGGGCAAGTCCTGCATCTAAACCTACCTCGAAAGTGGACACATAAAACTAGGTTCTTACATACTTTTATTCTTGTGTAGTTCTTTACAGCAAGTGAAAGTGTGCCTATTTTGAAGCCATGCCTCTTAGTGAAAAAGGTCCCATAATGGTAGAAGTGATATACATATGTATGGGTTCTGTAAGACCTATTTGCACAAATACATGTGACTGCACCAGGTATAAAGCCATTGTGTGCACTGTACACATCCAAGAAACAAAACATACTCTTAGTAGCTGTGGTCCTTTCCATGTAAGCTTTTAATCTTTCAGTCATATTTCATTTTCGGTGAATTACTATTCCCAAAGTCCTCAAGGCAAACATACCAAGCTGAGAAATAGAACTTGGTGGACAGAATTTGCAATAGGACTGTTAACTGTGAGAGATCAGCCTCTTTGAAACGTTACAGAAACAACAACCAGCAAGTTAGTTTATTTGAATATTTGATATTCTCCACTTATTTCCAGCTGCCACAGTTGCAAATGTTTTAATTTCAGATAATTTAGGCCTCCTGGGGAACTGTTTTTAGCATAAAAGGAAGAAACTAAAATGTAGATTGAAAACAATGTGGTTTTATAAGTTAGTTTCAGTACATTCCTTTTATAGTTTGTAACATCCTTCACAGTCATCTCGCATTGCCCCTAGTTATGTGCAGGGTGAATCTTGAATGCCCAAATCTGTAAAGCAGCCAAATGATATGGGAATTAAGCAAGAGGATTTTTTTTTTTTTTTTTTTTTTTTTTTAAATTTGCCTGAAGTTGGTAAGCGTTTTAGCTCAGGACAGGCGACCCCCTGTTCTTTTGTGTTAATGTAAATCAACAATTACAGATGAATTAAAATAGAAGAGCCTCTCACACCTGAAACCTCTAGCTCTGAGGAAGGTGGAATATAAATATGGTACTAGAGGGTGGTCGACAGCATAAGCCAAAATCAGGTTAAGCCAAATGGAATAGATCTTTTCTACAAAAATATATGTAGCAGATTTATGATAGTAAAAAGTGAAAACAGGATCCTCTTTCATCATTCAAATGTTAAGAGCCTGTTTTAGGAACAAATACATATGAAATATTTTATAGAGAACAAAAAAGCATCAAGATGCATTACAAAAAAACATTAAATGGTTACAGAAAGGCAGTAATCTGTATAGTATTTTTTGGAGCCAGCTATTATTGCTTGCTTTCAAATCCTGGCAATATCAATATTCTCCAATTTGATTGGTGACCAGTCTGAACTTATCCTACTTGCTTTTAGAAACAAAGACAAGAGAATGGCTACCTCTATTCATCTATTATTGCTTAAATAGCTGTCACAGCTTCCAGGATGTCTGTTTCCATGTTATCTGGTGAAAGAATAAAATAGAAGGGCAACAAACCAAATACAGTGAAAAATGTTCATTGTATTTTGCCCAAACCAGCTGCTGTTTGCAGATAAAATCTGATTTGAACAAAAACAAGTGAGCTTTGGAAATTGAGGAACAATGGATGGAGTGGATGTAGCATTTACAAATATTTTAAAGATAGGTGTCGCATTCAGACTTGCCTGTTATGGTGATTTAGTTCATATGTCAAGGCACATATTCACCTCTGCTCAGATACTGTAGAGGCTTGGGTAACAGCTTGCCCTATCCGTGTTTATTTGTTAATTTATAACATCTCAGTTCCCAGCACAAGCTAAGGCAGGCCTGGACAGTTCTTTGTTCTGCCTTGTTCTTTCTTTTTTTTTACCTGTCTTTACACTGTTGTGCTCCCAACTCCGACAATGGAGTTGTGGATTGACCCTCTTTCCCCTCTTGCCCTGGCTTGTCTTTGAAGGCTTCCTTTGATGTGTTTAGACTGAAAATGCCAAATCTCTGTTTCCCAGCAAGAGCTCGTCATTTTTGCAGTGTTGCTCTATTGCAGCATTTTAAAAGATATTAGGCTAATGACCATTTGGAAACAAAGATATCTCATCATATTGAGAAAATAGGACTTCTGCAGAAATGGAAGATTTTTAAATGGTTTAACAGCAAGAGGTCATATTATTTTGCTACTAAGATACGCGGTTATGTTTTAATTGGCTGTGTTTACAATGTGGTTTTTCTTAAAAATGCATTTTTTCAAGATTCCCTCAATCATTGCTTATCTCACATCCACAAATATCCATGCTTCCTGTGTATAATATGTACATTTGCTGTGTTTGAAACATACTCACGCTCAAAGTTTATTTCACATGGGACATCAAGAAAACAGAGTCACATTAGTCTGACTTTTTTTTCTGAGTTGAAGTTTCATTAAAATAAGTTCATAGTAAGTTCAGATCTCTAGTCTTACCCTTCAGTGTGAATTTGTTTCTGTTATTTATTATAACATGAATTTGGATGTTATTTTGAGTTCATACTATTCTAACCTTTTTTGAGTTACTTTTCATATTGCACAGCCATGCCACACATTGTTAGGAAAATCTTTGCAAACTTCACAGCATATTTTGAGCATGCACGAAGTACATCAAGTTTAATGTGTATTTAATTTTGAAGTAGTAATACAGTAAAAAACTTAATCCGTTGCTAAAATTCTATAACAAGACCTGTGTTAGGAGTTTTCTGTATCTCAGCAACTGCATGAAAAATGTTTTTGAGTGAATTGAGGCTTATGGAATTTTTAAGTGGTCAATTTTATCTAGTATGTTTTAAAATATTTTGACAATTTGAGACCTAAAATACTAGTAAAATTCTAAGTTGTCTTAGAAAGTATGAGAAGCCATTGGTCCATTTCTCTGACAAACCTAATTGCAAATGATGTCTTTTTTTTGTTTACTTTCTCATTTGTATGAATGAATGGCGGGCTGGACTGCATGATCTCCAGAGGTCCTTTCCAACCTGTACCAGTCTGTGATTCTGTGATTCTGTGAATAAACTCCACCATACATACTAGTGATTAGACTCTTTCTTCCTGTACTATACAAGTCCAAGACCTTCACTGGAACCACTGATACAAAGAAGTCTTTAGCCAAAAGAATGAGTGACATCACACAGAAGAGGTTTTGCAAATTTTTTTTTTTTTTTTTTTTTTTTTTTATTGTTGGGTAGGAATCATTTGGGAAAACCATATATGCAGCAGCAGAAAAAAAAGTTTGCAACTATGCAACAATATTGTGTAGTGTTTCTCAATATGTTGTCTGACCAGTTTTGTTTAAGTTTTTGGTTGTTTCTTTTGATTCATGAAAGCATAACAATTCTGACAGCAGTTTGGAAAAAACATTTGGTAACAATTTTTCACAATAGAATAGGATTTGAGAAGATGAACTAGCAGGATGATCTAAGAACAGTAAGTTAGTTTGCAATACCCAGAGATACCTGATTTATTTTTTCTAATGAAGTGGTGAATATTTCTATAATATTTTAAAAATTGGGAAGAAAAGAAAAATAACATATTTAGGGTCAAATTTTAGTATGTTGCTACAAAATGACTACAGAGAGATCCATGTTGCTGTGAGGTAGCATGAGGACAGAGGATACATCCACAGAGTACATTTTTCAGAGCCTGCTTTGAATCTTGGTAAGGTAGATAGGCAATGGTTCAGTAATTTACAGGCAGTTTTTCTCAGCACTTTGTGACATGACTGGAAAACTTAAACATAGCTGGAAAAGTCTTTTATGAATAAGCTGAAGCTTTCCTTGGTCAACATCAATTCCTTTCACAAAGCTTACTTTGGTAAGCTTTTGAATGATGACTTTATGAGAAAGCAGTAATCTTGGCACAAATTGTGACAAATGGGGAACATGAAACAGAGTCATACTCCTTGTCTACTCTCAGCCTGAGCCACAGTAAACTGGGAAGAACAGCTTCCATGGTAGGACTAATCTCACCTGAGCTAGTCAGCTTAGGCTTCTCTTACAGTCAACAGATACTTCTAGAGAAAGATGAGTCTCCTCCTGCAGTAAATGCCTGTGATGACAGTTCAGATGGATAAGTACCTTAAACTGGTGTCTGCTTCTCTCCACTGGCTGTAGAAAGAGCTAAGCAGGCCTAGCCCAGAAGCAGATGTTGAAATGGCTGTTTGGGTCTTTCTGTGGAGGGACGTAGTGGGTGAGGCTTTTACTGTAGCACTGTAAATACTGGCCAGCACAACAGAACTGGTGAGGAGATGGGGCAAGAAATCTGCACCTGAACATGGTTGATAGAGATTGCTTCCTTCTGGAGTAACAGTGGATGGGTACTGTCGGAATGAGCTGGGAGTTTGAGTTATGGTTTTCTGGTCCTGGGTTCATCAAAGCCTACGCTCTAAGCCTTTGTTGCTACAGATTTCAGTTTTCCTGGTCCTAGACTATGTCCAGTTAAGGAAATACTGCACTGCAGTCAAGGACAGAGCTCTTTTTAGGCAACTAGGATCAGACCTTTGATATAATACAATTCCTGATGTACATGATAGGATAAATACAGAAATGTACCTATTATTGAAGCTATAATTAAATAAAGTGCAGAAAGAAAAAGAAATTAAAATACACCAAAACATATATATCTTATAATGATCAAAGCCCAGATGGAAAAGAGGAAGTCTGACAAACTCTGTTGTAGTCAAATAGTTGTGCAGAAATCTGCATAAGACCAAGAGTACATTCTGATGTCCTTGTGTTGTATTGAGATACATCAATATGTTTCAGTTAATAACTGAGCCCTTGGTAAGAAGAGTATGTAAAGATATATGCATCTATATATATAGATAGATAGTTTTCCTTTTGAAGAATTCAGATTAACATCTGGTGCAAAGAAATTGACCTAAATTTCTGTATCGTATCAACAGTAGTCTAAAAATATTTCAATAAGTAAAAAAAAAACCCAACCCAGGGTATTGAAGTTTCTATTAATTGTGGTTTTTTTCTTTTTTTTTTTTCCACTTACTTTATAATCCATTCACAGATTATCTGTGAAACTTTAATCTTAGAAGTCTTCAAGCTGTGGGAGTTTTTTCCCGTTGTGATGTCAGAACTGATCAGATCTGATTGTTACAAAGATCCCACTAAGGAGTTTAGCACTAATTGTTAGAAGATGTCCATGCTTAAAAAAATTAGGCCAGTGATTGTAACCATGCTGTTAATTTCATGTATTGTTCAGAGCATGTTTCAATTGTGGGAATCAGGTGTACTTTCTTGATTAAAAATGCATTGAGGAGCTGTAGTTTTTCTTGGTGTTGCAGAATCTTCTGAGCTGTAAGTGAAACCTTTAAGAGCTGGAAGGGTTAATTGTATGGGAAGCCTTGTATTCAAATACTTCTCATATACAAAATATATGTCATGCTAGAAAATATTCTATTGTCAATCCAAATAGAATACAAACTAAAATGAGATAATTGGGAAGGTGCCCATAAAGTCAGCCTGAATATATTATCACAAGTATATGTGAGATAATATTTGTTTTAAAAAGATTCTATGGCACTGTAAACTCAGTCTCATTAGAGACTGCATTTAAAAGGCTTATAAAGTTACTCATTAATGTTATCTTGTTGTATCTCCACAGCTTTTTCATTAAAGAAAATTCAGCAGAAAGCATTTTCTCCTGATAGCAGGAACCAATTTGCAATAAATGTTCTGGAAACCACTAGGGAAGCCATTACTGAGGTCTAATAAAAACAGACAAGCGTAACTTGTTCTATATTTTTGTTTCAATCACATACAGATGAGACCCCGCTCTCCACGCCAACCGCAAGAGACAGCCTTGACAAACTTTCTCTAACTGGGCATGGGCAACCACTACCTCCAGGTTTTCCATCTCCTTTTCTATTCCCTGATGGATTGTCCTCCATAGAGACCCTTCTGACTAACATCCAGGTAGGCCTTTCTGTAGATCAGCTTAAAGGGATGGAGAGGAGCCAGTTGCAGATTTGTCTAAATTAATATAAGCATTCTAGCTTAATCAGTTCATAAGATTATTTGGATCAACTAATTTACTGAAACTTTCTAGTAATTTAGGTTTTAAAGGAACCACAGCAAACAAATGAATTTAGAAGCTGTCAGATACAGTACATAAAAATACAGATTGTATATTAAACAGCAGAGAATTCAATGAAAATTGCATTGGTGTGTTTAACAACATTTGTCTTAAATGCTGTTTTTATTACAGGCTAATGAAATGTATCTTACTGTTTAACTTTATCTCATTTACTAAGCAGAGAAACATTTCTTTAATAAATAGTTATTTTAAATTGCTGGAGTGCCAAAGTGGAAATGATATTTAAAGCTATTTGAAATGTGTCTCCCATAAAAGCATTCACAAAAAGCACTGCTTTTATAAATAAGCTCATTTCACTTGAAGTACTGTCTTCAAAGACTAGACTTCAAAGGGTATTACCAAATTTTCTGCAGATTTCCTATTTAGTAGTCATGATGTCTATTGTGTGTATAGTACAGCCTGATTCAAAGATTATTTAAGGTATACACTAGCATGTAGCTTGGAGCCAAGATGTTAGTGTTTCGTATTAGAATGAAGAATTTTTTTGTCCACAAATTCAGCAATCATGTGTTCCCCAGATGCAACTTTTGCAACAATATGGTTGTAAGTTGCATGCAGAAGCAAAATGATAGTGCAGAAAATAATGCAGCCATATTGTACTCGTTCCAGATAAGCCTCATCTGTGCAGCTACTAACTTCTAATGTATTTGTCACAATATTTTTCCCTGCTCGTTTCTGCAGATACAGAAAATCAATTATATTCTATTCAGCAAAGTCTATGACAGAGTAGGGCTAAATCCTGCTCACTTTACCTTCTTAAGCAATCTCATTAAAGTTTATGGCACTTCAGAGTTGTTTTGTGAAAAGTATATGATCCATTCATTGGTGATATTTTGAGATCTAATAATAAAAAAGCACTGCTGTTTAAGAATTAAGTATTGCTATATTTGCCTGGTCTGAAGGAGCTTTTTGTGGTTCTGAGACTTAGGATCTTAAATATTTAAATCATAAACCAAAGTAATTCTACAACAGTTAGCGTCCTTCTAACAGATCTGCTGCAATCTGTAAAGAATGTGGTTTTTTCTAAAGGAAGAAACACAGTTAGCAAAGTATGTAATGTTTTAGCTGTGCATGCATGTACAGGAAAGTTCTTAGTAATTTTTTTGACAAATGTGTGCACTCAGCGTCTCTAGACAGCAACCTAATGAGCAAAGCATTCAGCATCAACAGGTTAGCTAATCTTGTGATTGAATATGAGAGTGCTGCACTACTTCAGGATAAATGACCAGGATTAATTTGCCAAGAGTGCATTTGGTTTTGTTTTACAGAAAATGTGAACGTGAAATTCAGTCATTGCTTTTTTTAAAAAAACAAAACCAAAACCAAACCCCTAATCTTATCTGGAATGGAAAGCTAAAAAGGCAACATCGTAAAGAAACCAGAGACTTCTTTATGCCTTCTCTCGTTGTGCTTTTGTACTTACTGCTTCTTACCTTGAGATTCCACACAATGACAAACTATCTATCAGGGTAAACAGGTGGGATGTAAGTCCTTTTGGATTTTTTCACTATGTCCCCATGTCGCATTATATGGTTTCTACAGGCCTCTGGGAATCCTTTCATATACCAGTAAGGCATTTTCCACCCAAAGTTTTAATCTCTATCAGGACAGCATTAGGAAATTCCTTCATAAAAAAAGAGCTAGTTTGATTTTCCCACCTGTGTAGAAAAAATTAAGTGTTCTATTTAAAATGGTAGAGTCTCTTACAGTAACTTATGCACAATAGCAGCAGTTTCTCTCATCAATGCCATTTGAAATTATTTCCATATTTAGCAATTATTGCAATGAGAGAGCACTACCCCAGGCCCACAAATGAGTTAGATACTGTGATACTGACACTTTCAGAACTGAGTTTTAGGTATTTGACTGCGAGTTCGAACTCAACGGGATTTGTGGAAAGAGGAAATTGTGTACTATGGTCATGCTTGCAGTATCATTTGTGACTTTGCTAAGAAATGCATAAGCACTATCTGAAACCCATGATGCCTTTAGTACATGAGTCAGAAGGACTCTTGTCACTGGGTAAATTCCACTTTGCTTTCCTTTGGTCCAGGTGAATTTTGCATCCCTTTCAGCAGAGAGGTTTGAATTCAAAGGGGAGGTGGAGCAGTAAGATCCCTCACCATTCTCTTGTTGCAACTATGCTAGGAATGCAGCAGATCTAATTTTCTGGAAAAAATCATTTGGCCTACAGTCCATTCCCTGCCTCAAGTACTAAGGTGCTTTTGAAACAGAAAATAGCAGAAATCTAGCCAAAGGCAAGATTAGTGATTTTGGTAAACACTGTTCTTTTTTCCCCAGGGTCATGTATGACAAAAATATGGATGTGTCCTTTCACAGAATGGGTATATGTCTGCTTGTGAAATGCAAGTGTACATCTCCACTGGGTTGTGGGACTGGGGTGCATGCACGGCCTGCCATGTGGTGGTGGTGGAGGTTGCCTATAATTTGGGGATATGATGGTCACATGAATACGTAGGCAAACAGCCTCTGACTACACCAGTGTGCATGGACATGATATCTGTGCTGTGATCCCCTTGTGTATGTTCACTGATGTGAGATGCAGGATCTGGAGGATCTGCGTAATACAGACTGTGGGTGCCTCCAGAAGAGGCTATCCTGGTTTCAGATAAAACAAGATTAGGGTACTGTATGGGCACTAGGAGCTCTAATTTTGGCCTTTGTCAGGGTAAGAAGGATCCTAAGCCTTGCCATAGGGACAGTGCTTTTGTGTATGTGAGCAAAAATTTCTAAATACTTTCAGTATTTGAAAACAAAATGTTCTAAAAGTCTTGCAGGTGCTGAAGAGTTTAGGTGATTGAGCTTGGTGCCTAACTCTACTTACTTCCATTTTAGAAGTCTGAGCCATCCTTTAAAATTGGCCACTAAACACAAGTCAGTCTGTGTCTTCCATCCATACTACAGTTAAATGGATAGCCCCTAATCGCTAATTGTTAGACAAGCCTATTTGCTATCGCTGTCACCAGGGGCTGCTAGTTAGGTTCAATTCCTTTTGTATATCATATATATCTTTTCTTACTTCCCATAAATACTTATTTAAACAAAAATACAACATTTAATTATTTGTACATTTAAAGAGGAGATAATAACAATATACAGTACCCAGAACAGCCACTGTTTATTTCTTGCTGGGGACTGCTGAAATGCAAAAAATAAACTGTAACAAAATATAATTAAACAAATACACACATAAAATAAGGACATAAGACTGGGGACATATTTTCTTATTCAGATGTATATCTGTGCCTCTAAAAGGAAGAGGAAATAAATTTCCCCAGAGAGCTTAAAGTGAGTGATATGTCTGTTCCTTCCCAATGTATATTTGTTGATTTCTTCCAGATTAAATGCTGGAAGTCTATGTGCAGCTGCAGGGAAGATGAAGGGTGATGGAAGGTGGGTCACAGCAAAATGCTGTGTTGGTGCTAGTGAGAAGGCTAAAGATGTTTCTGTACCCCTCGCTTAGGTTCACCTTTTCGAGTCATGGCACGATTATGCCAAAGTATGTTACAGCCACAGCCTTTCATGATACTGCAATATTCTTGGGTAATACTAATGTCCTTTTAAACATTTAGAGCCTGAATCTTTACTGTCACCAAGGTGAATTTCCGTTAATATCTAAGGGATGAATTAGTTGCACCCTGATAGCCGTATTTTTCTAACAAGACTGTTGTATTGACACAGTCTTGTTGCTAAATATTTTTCAAGAGATATGTAAAATAAGTTGCAAGTGTCCCATTGATATTAATAAAAGAAATGCATGATTAGAAGCTAAATTCCCCTATGAAACCAAACCAGACTACTGGCTTTATTGCTATGAGTCTCCTGCACTGTTACTGTCTAAGAGTAAATACACAAGAGAAAAATATTTCAAATGCTGGGTAAAGTAAAAATCATAGTTTTACTTCATGTTATTTTATTTATCTTCTGCTAAAATTCAAGAGAATTATTTCATTTTTCACAAAAAATATTAATGGAAAAATGTCATTTATCCTTGTGCAATATGCATTTACCTGTGATGGAGATATTCAATCTGAGATATTAAAAACACGTCTTTCTGGAGTCATCTGTAGAGATAACCAAGCTGTGTTATCTTACCTTGCTTATGTTCCTAAGTCAGTAGTCAGTTAGAAATAGCAAATATTCAAAAATTAACCTGTGAAGTTAACTAAAAATTTATATATTGATTTTTTTGCAAGCCTTTCAATGGATAGTTTTAATGAGAGCACAAAAATGATATATATAATTTCCTGATTAAGAGAGAAGCAATGATATTTGAAAGTGTTTTCACCATGAGTAGCTAATACTGCAAAAGTAAGCCCCTGAGCTAACAGTCTCTGGAAGCTGGGAGATTTGACTAGGAAGGCTTCACTGTGTGCATGCCTGTTCTTCTAGTTTTCCTTTTTCACTCACTGTGGGCGATTGTTCGAAACAGGATATGATCTTCTAGATAGGCCACTGGAGGAGCTAGTAAGGCCATCCTGATGTCACGTATAACTGTATAGCTACCTAAATTACTACGCTATAGATGTAGCTAGAAAGAGAAAGAGCTTCTATATACCTTCTCCTCCACCCCTTTCAAAATAGGCAACACATTATTTGAATTTTTAAAAAATAATGATGGTTAATACTAGCTTTAAGGCTGAGTTGAGATTTGTTATATGTTTAATTTCTATAGGATCAATAGACTACCCTTAACATGATGGTGTTTTCGGACGCATTGGAGAATGGGAAGAAACATCAACCATATATCAACTTATCTTTGTATTTGGCACATCTCTGAAGAATTTATCACTGGAAAATGTTAAAACAATTAAAGTAAACAAATCAGAATGATCTATAAATCTTCAGGGGGAAAATGTCCATTTTTGACATTATGTTGAAATAAAAAAAATATATTAATAGTGACACAGAGGCATGCCCTGTTTAAAGCCTGGCTCCAGATAGAGCCATACTGTATTAAAAACAAATCTGGAACCTGAGCGTGTTCACTATAATTATCATTATCCAGCCTCCATAACATCTGACCTTCCCTAAAGGGAAATATTTTCTTTTTGTTAATGTCCTATGTTGCACTGCATTTCCTATTGTCATTGGCAACATATTGATTTAATATCAGGTTAGAGGATTAGCCTTAGCAAATACGAGTTGGACATACTGTATTTTGTATAATCTTTTACAGCTGATCCACTGGGAGAATTAATAGAATTTCATGCAACTCTGAAATTGCTGTTCATGTTCCAAGGGGCACTGATGATTTTTAGATGCTGTACTTTTTAGTTGTTTTTCTCACCCCCTTCTGCATTGAATACATGGAGATATTGAATGTTTCCAGTATTTTTGCGTTAGAGCTGTCATTGGCAGCAACAGCACTTTTGCATATGCATCAGTTTGGCTCTAGTGCAGATTTTTTTTTCATATTGGACGCCTACTGATGTGCACTGATTTAACTTCTAAAAATGAAACTTAATTTTGTGTAGCTTATAAGTAGTCCCTAGTGGGTCTTGGCTCCAAAAAGCTAATATTTTTCAGACATAATCAGCAGCAATAGGTAATGTATTACCATTAGCTACGTTAGCAGCAAGTATAAAAAAAGGAAGGGTTGGGGGAGGAAGTGTGGTATAGAAATTCAATAGAAAATGTAATATGCTTTTAGCAGCTTCATACTTTGCAGCAATTCCTAATATAAAATTACACACATCAGTGTTACACTCTAGCATTATTCTCCATGTTTATTCATAATGATTGTTTCATATTTAAAGAACACCAAAATATTGTGTTTTGTCAGCCAAGGACAATAATAGTTTAATAGTAATTTATTTTAAACTGCTACTGATAATACAACCAATCAACACATTAAGTGGTGCCAACATTGGCATCTTGCTAAATAATCTCTAGGCTTTGCACTGAAGAGTACATCTTTCAAAGATAAGTCAACAAGAGCAATCAGAGCAGAAAATTAGAATTTGGTATCTTAGAATTAAAATACAGCTAAACTAAAGTTTTAATTGGGGTGATCTAAAAGGGCACTTGATGTAATGATCTCTTTCATTTGTTACTAATTGTTTGTTCCTGATGAAGAAGAAACATGTACATGAATGTAGTTGAATTGAGTAAAGATGGCAGTTGCTTTAGCAGACTCATTTTATTGTTAAACAAGATGGATTGTAAGAATTTTGGAGGTGGGGGGGGGGGGTTGCTGCTATAAACTTACTTGGCAATAGAATTTCCATCAACAAATACTTTTCATATAATTTCATTTGATATAGTTTATAGTTTGGATGAATCACATGTTCCAGTAAGTGATGAATTAGAGGAGATTAAAATTTTCTAGAGTTTAAGCGTAAGCCAGAAGCAGATATTAATAAACAACACCTACTTCAAGTCTTACTATTTCAAATGTATCGTGTATAGAAAATGTAGTTTGTGATGGTTGTAAGTGTAGAAGAATATGGCAGGGGAAGGGAACAGAATTCAGGTGGATATTAACTTTTAAAAAAATAGATTAGAAAGGCTTTACAAATATTTCAAATTGTATTTTACTTTGCGTGTGTCTGGAGAGCTTTATATTTAGCTTCATGTGGTTTTCTTTAGTAGTCATCCAGATTTAACATTCAACACACAAAATCTTTGTGGTTTTAGAATAGCATTTGTTTCTTTTAAAGAAAACTGCTAAAACTGTAAACGTATTTGTAAGCACATTTGTTGTGTTTCCATTGTTAGATATTTTCAGATGTATATATCATTTTGGTGACTGTCTGGGCCTTGCAGTTGGAAGGTGTTGAGTTATTTCAGTTCCTGTGGACTTTAATAGATTGAAGTGTAATAGAGCTGCAAACCATTAAGCTGTGAATGAGATAACACTTGAGGCAACAATTTAGTTAAGAATGAGGATGAGTACTGAAAATAACAGGCTCTGAAAACAGACTTAAAAGAGGAGTTGAAAGGACACAAATTTCAAAGCAAGCATTGACATTGGGAAGACTAGTGGGACAAACACTCATGAAAAATACTTTTTCCATTTGTCAAGTATCATCATGCTGGCTTCTTTTTCCATTCCTTTTCGGAGATATTGCAAACAATTTTAGGGAAAAAACATGCAACCCAGAATCCAATTTAGGAAGTGTGCCTGAGGGGAGAGGAAGCTTACTTGGGAGCCAGGGGGACATGATTTCATGTCCGTATTGTGATTATTCTGAAACTGGGTCTTGAATGTGAACCTTTTGTCTGTTAGCTGAATGCTTCCCTAGCAGAGTTATTGGGGAGTACTTTTCTCTCCTATTGACTTTGTTTTGCTTTATATCAATAATTAAATCTCTGTTGGGTCAAATTATCTCTACAGTTAAGTTGTCAGGAGACTTGCCTAGGATACAGAAGAGTTAGGTTCATATTCATGGAGGTTCATATATGCTTAATTATTGAGTCTATTATGATAGCTTCAAGAAGAGAGGTTCAGTTTGATGGCCAGGCTTCTGGCAAATGGAAGAGGAAATCTATCCTCTTTCCATGTTCATTTACTTCAATTCCATTTCTCCTCCTATTTTTCATACCCTATCTCAGTGTCCTAACTATGTAGACATTAGCTGTGCCAAGATCTTCCTGTTTCCTTGCAAAAAAAGAAGGAAATGTGAAGTTGAAATTCTCAAGAGTAGTCTAGAATAGGGTGCATCATTACCTCCTGATAGAATAAAAACAAACAAAAAGAAACTGAGAGATGATAGCGTTTTGATCTCTGCTATAAGATAACAGTTGTACAAGGTCAGGGAATGGACTTTCTAAAACAGAAGTACCTTCCTGCTTTGTTACTATCTTCTGCTTAGCATCCCAATAACCCTGTCTTCTTCGGAAACTCTATGAAATTGAAAATATTTGAAAATAATAGTAACTAACAACAATAAGGAACAAAATGTCAAGCCTTTAAAAGAACCTCTCTCCCTTTGGTAATTTCCATTGGCTTGACTTGTGCTAAAGCTTGAATTTGCCATTCTGTGGATGATGTGATTGCCAGTTCTTTTGCAGTGGGACAGCTTTTTGTTTTGGTCACAGGCAATTGCCTGATGTAGGCTTGTCTCTTTAATCTCTGAGAAAGAATAAACCTATCCGTGTCACTTTTTCGTGTTAGTTACATGCACAGTCAAAGATGAGTTTGCATTTTCTGGGAAAGCTTGACTCCTGGCTTTTCACAGATTTTTGCCCACCTATTAAAATTAATTCTGGTAGAATTTTGTTGTTGATAATTGAGAGGCTTTGACCCAGTTATAAGATTATTTCATTTGTAAAATCTCACATGACTACCAAGGAAAAATAATAGCAGTTATTTATTATGTCAGCTGTTCTAACATTCTTCAAACCTTATCCAACTTTATCTTTGAACAGGGTCTACTAAAGGTTGCTATAGACAATGCCAGAGCTCAAGAGAAACAGGTCCAACTGGAAAAGACAGAGCTGAAGATGGAGCTCTTCAGGGAACGAGAACTGAGAGAAACACTTGAAAAACAGTTGGCTGTGGAGCAGAAGAACAGAGGTACCTTAAATAAGCAGACACAAACACCTTGTGATTTATTTCCTTAGGAAACCTAATTTTTATCAAACACTTGTGTTTGATGAAAACTTTTCCTCTTATCTCAGTGTTATGTCCAGACTGACTGCAACACAGGAAGTTTTACAACCTGCCTGATTCTGCATAGGATCTTCTTGAGATTTAGAACATGGCCCTTCTCTATTCTCAATGTTTTTCTTGAATAATACTTAGTACATCAGTAATACACAACACAATTATAAATACCATATGTGCTGTTATGGACTTCGGCAGTTTGTGATCATTATGAAAAAGGATAGCTACTTAATCTATTTAAGAATTTGCAAGGTTTTAGGAACTCTTGTCTCTTCTTATGTGCTAGGGTCATATATTGCATGCTTAGGCAAACCTTATGTAATAAATATAAAGATATTACTAATATATAAGCCCTTTATAATGCACATAGATGAAACACATGTTTGTTGAAGGAACAGTTAAGGTTCTTCTTGATAATATATTAGCATTAGTAGATTTCAAACATTAACATCAGCCCACTGTAGAGTGTATACATGTTAAAGATTTTTAAATAATTTCATTGATAGTAAAGGTAAGGCAGTTTACAGTGATTTGCGTTAACTATTTGCATTACGAGCATGTTCCTATCTTTCTGTATGTGTATGTCTTGCACTTTCGTAGTGTCTAATTACTTTGCGAGGGACAGTTAACCTCTGGGGCTCATTTGCTGTTTAACACAGACTGTACAAGTGAGATACATATTTTTGCAGGGCTAGAGTTAAAACTCTCCTCTTGTCCAGTTTCATTTTCTGGCAGCCAACTAAGTAGGGAATCCCAAGAAGACTTGGATTCACAACCAGTCATTATACTTTAACATGCTAGCAGTAAGTGCACAATGTAACCCTTTTTCATGCCTTGACCCATTAAAGGGTAGGACTGTCACATCATTAATTTCCCTTTTTTAACTTTTGACAGTACATTTTTAAAGACAATTACTATTAAAAATTATCACGCCTGTGCACTGAATCATCCCTTTGTCCACAACTGGCCTATATATATACTGGCCTATAGTACAATTGCACTATTAAAGTCGTTTTGTAAAAGAGCTTGGTTATTCTTCACATCCTTCTACCTCTGTAACTCACAGCTGCTCAAATACATATTCGTTTTTAGAGTTAGGCAATCACATGCACAGTTGAGAGGGACCGATCTGACCTTACTTGAGTTTTACCATCTAAAAGCTAAGCACCTCATTTGCGTTATGTAAGTTCCCTTTCTGGTCAATAAAGAGATTCGTATATCCTGTTCTCAAACAGGTAGGTGGGGTCAATTACACTGTGAAGGCTTTCTTGTCTTCCCTTTAATGCCAGAGGGAATACAGATGACTAGTCTGGACTAGACACGTGTTCTGAGCAGTTAAAATTAAGCAAAATGATTTTTACTCAAAGTTATATGTCAGGAAAGAACATGGGTTAGTCCCTTATTTTTTTCAGGTACTAAAATAATTGACAGTGTTATTTTCAGCATGTTGCCTTACCTGTTTTTTAAATGTATCCCTCTAAGATGATATTGCATTAGTAAAAGAGTCAGACCAAAGAGGAATGGATTTGAACACTTAGTGGTGGTATGCAGCAAAGCAAATATAATGAGGATGACTGTCTCTGCTAGTGGATACTTCCATACAAAAGAAAGAAAAGCAATCATTTATTCTTTAAAATGAACAGATCCAAGTAGGAGAGAAAAAAATAAGGCTGGATTGTAATTATTGTGAGACTTTATTCTTCAGTTAAAGGTAGAAAAATACATAGGAGGCTTTCCGTACTGTTAGTTTTCCATATAGCAAGTGTCATGTCTTAAAGTTTCACATGTCTTAATGGAAGTATGAACAAGATGGGAGAAGTGTACCATATCCCTGTTAAGAGACATCATCTGAAAAAAATTAAATGCACTTAAAAGTTACAGCATAGAAGTACGAGTAACTGTATCATATACAGGTCAAAATCCATTAGGTGAATGGGATCTTCAGTACTGGGCAACATCTATGTTTCGGTCGTCATGTTAACACAAGCCAAGTGTCTTTTTATTTAGTGGCTACATCTGAATATTTTTGCTATTTTTTTTGGACATTAAATTCACTTTACAGAGCTGATTATTTACTGTAGTGTTTCCTTCCTTCTTTGTAAATATTCCAATTAGTGATTCGTAAGGCTGTAGGATGTGTCTCATCAACTGGTGAAAGTAGGATAATATCTCTTCTGTGAGCAGCTACACAGTAAGGGCTTGCTAATTCTGGCTCTGACTGCTGTAGTCACATCTACAATGTGTCAGCCATGATGACATTTTAATTCAGAAAGCAACATATGTTTCCTTCTCATTTGTTGCAATCACTTTCAAAGTACTTATGATGAAAACATTAAAACCGTGCAATGATTCAAAACATATTTAGTTTAGCCTTTGTATAGATACTAGATGTTCTTTGATAGTATAAAATACTTAGTCTGTAAAGTAGTTGATACTATGCAAAATGAGTAAGAACCAGAATTCCAAAGTTTTGGGTGTAAATTATGTGGCTACTCTGACTACAGGATGTGTGCTTATATTCATTTTGTGTCTGAACAGTTCAGTACAGCAACACGAAATACCCAAGTTCACCCAAAATTGGTTATTTTTAGCAAATAGTTTAAATAGTGATAACAACGATGGTTCCCTTTAAAACTTTCATTATTTGCATTTTGTGAAAGATACTACCATCACAGACTACTGGAAATGGGGAGTATAAACTGGTAGAATTATATTTTTTTTTTATTTGGGGTGTGATGGGGGAGATAATGATATGCTCCATCACTTTACATGATTTCATTAGAGACTCACTTTGGCTTTTATCAACTAGAAGAATGTGCTTTTCAATCAGGAATGTAACCTGTGATATGTTCCTTCAGTTAAGGATCATGCAAGTCTTAAGTTTTGTGGTTGTAAGGCACGGATAACATAGAAAAGAAAATTGTGATGAAATTTCGTCCTGGTCTTGCAGTCCTTTTCCTTGTAAAATATGAACTCCTAGATACAAGGAAAGCATTTTTCTAAATTAGTGCCTTCTAATGCTTAATTTTAAAATACTCCTTCCTTTTCCCTCACATTTGACAGAGCAAAGTAATATTTACTTGGCTGGGGGATCCAGCACTGTAAAGGATTTGCTGTGAGTTCTTCAAGGTTAGCTGGCTAATGGGACAGCAGCCGACAGAGAGCAAGAAAGACAAAAGGGGAAGACAAAGAAAAATGTGGATAAGAAATAAATATGGGGAAAAGACCAGGCACCAAGAGGCCAGATGCCTTGCAGGAAGCAGCAGCTTGGAATGGCCATAGAAAGCTCAAGGCCTTTCCCTAAAGAGTGAGGACCACAGCAGGGTGGGGGCTGAACTCCTCCTGCAACCCAGACACCCAAGCAGCCAGATCTCCCTCTTATGGGAGAGAAGCTGCAGGCAGGCAGGCAGGCTGGTGAGAACCTCATCACTATTTGTGTACTAACTGTGTGCAATAACTAGATGGTGGACTTAATCCTGAAAAAAACATCTCACCTCCAGAGACAGAGGCATATCTACATCAGATGATGCAGAAAGTACGTTTCATTGCTGGTTCCAAGGTTTTCTGATTTGGACATTCACAGATTCTCATCTGTTTATAAAATAAAATACATGCTATAGCTGAATGTCACCTACAGTTTTCAATACCATAGCATAGAACAGAAGCTCCTAGAATATCCCAGTGTGATTCCAGCAAATTTCAAGCAAATTAAATTGGTACTGTGTAATTAATCAATTTATATGAACTGTTGCAGTTGTGACATTTCTTGGGACTCTTAGTAGGTAATCATGTAGCAAAATTTCAGATCCAAATCTGAGTACACTGATTTTCTTTTTTCCTAGCAATAATTCAGAAAAGGCTAAAGAAGGAAAAGAAGGCAAAGAGGAAATTGCAGGAAGCACTTGAATTTGAGACTAAACGACGGGAGCAAGCAGAACAGACACTGAAACAGGCAGCTTCAACAGATAGTCTCAGGGTCCTAAATGGTAAGAAGACGATTTTTGCCTCTGTGTCATTAACTTTCAATTTAAGTGCCAAAAGAAGTTTGTTATATTGAAAATTTATAACATGATTGGGGGGGTGGTGTAGAAAATCTCTTTTCTTTACTCATTCAAGTGATGCTTCTCTCTTTATTATTCTGTTACTTTATGTAGTATGGGCAAATAAACTCACTGGAGAGAATGTTCAAACTGGGACAATTTTATAATATTAGCTTGAGAAGTCAATTTTTTTTCTTCTTCTTCTTCCTCCCTTTATGCTTGAAAAATCTATTGCTCATTAATCTTCCTAGTCTAACAAAAAATTGTCCTGGCCTCCAGTCATTGTTCAACATTAAAAAAACTGACAAAGGTTGATAGTATTGTAATTCAGCATTGGAGTAACAGGTTGTAAAAAGGGCTATAAGAATCAAATGAAATATGTGTCAGTCTTACCTTTCTATGTTTCTAGACTCTCTGACCCCAGAGATAGAAGCTGACCGCAGCGGGGGCAGAACAGATGCTGAAAGGACAATACAAGGTAGGAATTTGCAAAAGGCTATAAATCTAGATCTTGCTATATGAGTTTTTCCTCAGCTTTAGACTGCTATTCAAGCATGTAGCCTACCATCTGGGCCACATCAAAACAAGTTCAAACAAGGTCAAGTTCATCTTGCTTGTTTATAAGAGAGAATACATTCTGTGCTGATAGATTTTCTTTAAATTAATAGGTCATTTCTGTTTATACAGAGCAATTAAAGAAGAATAATTAATTTGAAACAAAATTGAATTGGAGCTCAGACATGCTGAATGCACTTTTTGTGACTATGTATAGTTAGATTTGAGATAACAATGTTTCTAAAGGTGTATTTGAAACATTTTGAGCCTTTTAACTATACAAATGGCTAAACCTAATGGGTAACAGTCAAGGCTTGATGAGAATTTCATAACTAATATTCAGTGGCAGTTACGGAAAGGTGTCTTTCAATAAGCTACTTTGAGCATTAATGGTAAATAAACTGTTTATTCCCTTCTTGGATTTTTCATTTACCATATCCCATTATTTACATTTCAGTAAAACAAAACTGCTAAACAAATTTATACATGGAATTCTAAAGAGAGCCGTATTACTTCCCTTGTGAATATATCTATATATATATATCAAACACCAAGATATTAGTAAAGAGCACATTTTTAAGATAACATTTATGTTATAATGTCTTCTCTAGTCAACAGGCTAAACCTACCTGCATGAATACTAAACAGTAAAAATAGCATTTGTTTTCAACTGTAAATGAAGGCGCATTTTTCAGAGGCAGGCCTAAAATGATTAGCTCCAGTAATCACTCTCAATTGCCTTTATTTTGCATTTTGAAGTCAATCATCTTTACAGTATCATTTGACATCTTCTGTGTGTTATTTAATCACATTTTCTAACTCCTAAAGATTTGTTACTGGTGTGCCACAAGGAGGCTGTAACAATAGAATAAGAAGTCAACAAGCTTTTAATGTATTGAACATATAAACAAATACAGAAGAGGCAATAAGTTCTTATGAAAGACAAACACATGTATATAAAGAAAAACATTTAGATTTAAAGCAAGTTATGTCTGCAAAGTCAGTAACTCAGAAGTTGGAATATGCCAGATTAAATGTTGCCTGGGAAGTGGCTACATGTTTTGAGATGTGTTACTCCACAATCCTGCTTTTCTTCCCATAAAATATATGCCTTATTCGAAGCGCCATTTGATGTGATCTGTTTAGTAAGAATCCAGTCATTATGTCATTTTGTTACAATCCAGTCATTCTGTTATTCTGTTTGGTGCAAAGACAGACTTCTAATTTCTTGGGAGGCCATTCTGTTACACTAGTCACTGCAGTACCTGAGCTCTTTGCAAACATTAATTCAGAGCATTCCTGCAAGGAAGTGAAGCTTGGAGCGTTCCAATTTGAAAGCTGGGAAATAGAGTCACAGACAGAAAAATATGGCAAATTGCTTCACTTTCAAATATTGAGGACCTCATTTTTCAGGATACTTAACCTTTTTTGGAAATATTCAGTATTCAAATCATTGTTCCTGTTGAATTCAGTTTTGCTTATGGGCTAAGATACCAAGCTGGATATTTATATTACGAGTAACACATAATTACTGAGTATTTTGGAAGTATGTATTCTAAAGGACTTATCGCAAACTACACAGGAACAGCACTTCAGCTTTTTAACCATGATTATCCATTCTTTTCCAGCTATCCTCTGCCTACTTATGCTCATTTCCTATATTTCTATTTCTGCCACAAATGAAATCAAGGTCTTACAGGCAACATTCTCAGTAATGATAAAATTTCCTCGATTCACCTGTCCGAGGTGGTGCAAGTTAAAAAAAAATCCACAGATGATTATTTAACTGAAGTCTGAACCATGATATGTTCTGATTGTGATATTGGATCATGTTTCAAAGGCAACCTTAATTCTGACATTTCCTGTCTCTACTTTGCAGTGTCAACATATAATTAAAACAGGATTATTTTAAGGAAAAGGCAAAAAGAAGCAAGAAATAGAGTTGTAATTTCTTATAGTCTAATATATTCAGCTTAAATATCATACAACAGTTCAGAGCTTTTAGATCTGCCACAGTATGTAACCCTACAACACAAATGTAACTGTAAGAGCTTGTTGTCATTATGGATCAGATATTATAGAGTGACAGGTTTCAGAAATAGTTCAAGAAATAGTTAATAGCAGGCAAGTAATGTCAAGTGCCAGGGCTCTTTGTGTTCACTCCCAATATTTGAAGGAGGATTCCCTTTCACTATAAACTCCGTTTTCTCTATGTCCCCTTTAGCCCATATCCCCGTGTCTCCGTCCCAGTTCCTCCTAGTTTCTTCCTCCTAACTCCAATTCCAGCTTTTCTCGATGGCTAATTTCACTCTTTCCTAGTTCTACATTACACTGTGCTTCTTTTTTCCTAACTTCACATTCTTTGAGCATTCTCTTCTGAACTCGGTTTCCTGCTACCCTGATTATTTCTTTCTCAGTGACCCCCAGCCACCTGTCTCTGTCTGGCCCTTCATGTTGCCTCTTCCTCTTGTCCAGCCAATTCGAGAGTCCATTGACTGCATTGACATTCCTGTTACCAACCTTTTCTGTTTAGGACCACATCTTTGTCTGTATTCTCTGCTTCCCCCTGCCTCCCCATCCAGCTCATGTTCCCTACAGCTTTCAGTACACATTCTGTTTCTTCTTCTGCATCTGTCTGGATATCAAGGAGAGAAGCACTGAGAGTAAAGCAAAGACAATTTCTCTGCTCTTATCTCAATATTTAGTATGGTAATTGTTTGCAGGAATGAGGAGAGAGAGTTGCAGGGAAAGAACTGCTTCATTCCTGAAGCACTGGGATAAAACGTGCTCAGTACAGATGGGCTCCTCGGAGAAGTTAGCTGCAGAACTCTACAAAAGCTTTCCAATGGGTGAAACTGTGATTTTTCCAACGCTTTTTTGAATTCTTATTGGGGCAGCAAAGACCATGTCTTTCCAATTTTGTTAAATTGCAATTATGTCCTTACATTTTACCTGTAAATGGTATTTTCTATACTCTAATATGCACTATAGAAGAATTATTATATAGAATATACAATATATTCCATAATAAATAATATAATACTATTTCTTTAATGTTTCAGGTTCTGGGAAAAAATACTTGCTAGGGAAATACTTATGCCTTTCTTATTCCTCTCAAAAATATATCTGTATCTCGGTATCAAAGCATGTCTGGTGTAATAGTCTTTTTATCCACAGTCATTAATTTTTTTTCAGCTTACTGTATTAAGCATGCTAAGCAGTTCTATAACTAAGCAAACAAAGGTAGGAAAGCTGCAGCGTTCTGTGGGGAAGTGAAATAATTGAAATACCAAGTGTAATTTCAGCATTTAAGAAAATACTATGCAAGGAAATCATAATTTAAAATAAAGATTTTTATCTAATGTTTATTATAAATAAAAGGATACTTGTCATCTTGGAGTTGTATTTAATGTCGGTAATTTATCACTTTTGAGAGTAGGGAATTGGACTAATTTAAGCATAAAAGATAATTGCATTTGTCAATAAGGGGGGTATGTTGTGTTGTATTTTTCATCATGTAGCAGTCATTCAGATTGACTTTTAGTTGATGTAAAGTCATGTAAAATGGAAGAAGTAATAAAAAGAAATTTGAATATGAGACTACTAAAAGAAGCAATACAGGATATTTTAGGGTTGGGTTTGGGTTTTTTAAAATACTGGGTAGATAACAGTTTGCTGAAATATCCATAAAATGCCAAGAAATAATCATAATAAATAACCCAATTATGGGTTTCAGGTATACTTACATGGTTTTTAACAGATACAAACAGATACTAAGTTATTAGGAACTGGTGTAGACACTGGTTTTAAATGTTTTCTTTCTTGATTCTGTTTAAAATAATAATAAAGCAGATTATCCTCTTCTCCATACATATTGTAGGTTCACTAGATGCCTATGCCTAGCTCCCAATCCGGTTTCCCAAGACCCCCTCATCCCACACAAAAAGGTACCATACAAAGATAATGTTTGACTTTTATATACTGTTTTGTTACCAGACCTCTTACTAAGCACTAGAACAATGACATATACTGAAGCTCTTACTATCTTATTTCCATTGACTTTTTCTTCCCCATCTGGTTACTTACCATGTATTTGCTGCCTACGTTATTAATTTTTCTTTTCCTCTATAAAGCCCACATTCCAAATTTTCTGTCTCCCAGTAGTTTCCCTCCCAAGTCTTGTACATTCAACTTCATTCCATTTAAACACCACTCCCTTTATGCATTATCTAAACTCCTCTAAAAATGTTCTACTTCTGCAGTGTCTTCCCCATTGACCATTCTTTTTCATATAGTGTCCCTGTCATGCATTCCTTTTCCCAAATAGCTCCCAAATTGTTTAGTGCTTTTCTCCCAAAGCTATCCTGATAACAACAGGAAGCTTAACCAAGTTTTCTCTCTCTCTGGCTGCTATTTTATTTGTCTTCTTAATTCCTTACCTGTTTTCTAGCAATTGCCTCAGCCTGTACCTTTTCTACTTTATTCCAATTAATTTCCAACTTCTACATGACATCATTCCAGCTGCTTCTGAAACCAGCTCCATCATTTTCTGCTAACAGTCCTCTCACCCTCTTCAGTTCTTATGAATTCTCAGGTCAATCTTTTTTTTTTTTTTTCCCAAACATCTGTTTGCATTCCAAGAAACCCTTTGCACTTTGTCTGTCTTCAAAGTTTTCCCGTCCTACTCCACTCTTTCAGTCAATTTTTCCTTAACTGCACATTCTCCTCTAGTGCAAATTTTGTTCCTTTTGTCCATCAAATCAAAATTTCATACTTCAGTTCCTTGTTCTACTGCAAATATTTTTTTTTTCATTCTAGCACATTATCAGTCTTTCTCCAAATGTGTCTGTTACATTACTCTCCCTGTCCCTTAGCAAAATGCTAGGCCCTTTTCCACTGACTGTTTCTTCTCACCTTTTTCTAGTTCTCCACCTCTTCTGTAGGCTCATATTAACAGTGTAGTTAAGTGTAATGCTAAGTGGCTTCAGACTATGCTTTCCTGATGTAAGAAAAAGAGCCACTCAGCTACCGTGCATGTAAAAGCTTCCAGGGCCACCTCATTTTCCCTCCCAGAAGGGCAAGGCAGGAAATGGAGATCTTGAGCACATCAAGGAATAGAGAACCAAAGCAACTGCAACTCAGCACACTGACTGCATAGTCCTGTATGAAGTTACTTGTAAGGCCTTTGAAGGCTACTAAGGAAAAGTGAGAAAGAAATTATGATTTAACTTGCCCATACCAAGAATGTAGTGTGTGCATTTTGCTGCCTAGGAAAGCTGCTCTGCAGCTGCCCTCCACATTAATAAAAATTGCTTAGATACAGCTTCAGACTTTTGCCTGAAAACCTGATCTAAATTGTTTTCTGTGTTTGTATGAAACTTGTTTAATCTATTTTTCAACAAACAAAATCAGTGTAATAATCTCAGCAAACGATAGTCCTTCATTCTTTCTTGCTATATTTGTGTTTGAAAGATAGCTATCTGAAGGACTTCCACATTGAAAAGGAGCTTTTGGTGGTTCTGTGAAGCTTGTGCACAGTTCCATTTCTGATGTATAAATCTTGGACAAAAGCATGTTGAAATTTGTGATATTTCTTATGAGATCAAAAATTTTACTGGAAAAGGCCATTATCAAAGCTGTAAAGTCAAGCATTCCAGAATTAGGAAATGGTAGAATTAAGGTTGTCTTCCACACCTTTGTTCAACTGTCTTTGTATATGCATCATGATATAATCTTTAATTATATGATTAGATACTGTATTTTTCATAGTACCCTATCTCATTCAGTGCAGGGGACAATGATGTCGTTGGATATCTATCCAATATTTTCTTTATCTTCAGTGCTCAATGTGTGTTCTCATGCTTTTTATATACCTGGTTTATATACAATACTTTCATCATTAGACATCATGCTTTACAGAAGATGTGAGAATTATTATCTAAACTTTTTTCATACGTTAGATCTTAAGTTTGGCATTTCCTAGCAGTAGTGTTTTGCTTCATCATTTGAATAATGTCTTCTTTTTAACAAGTAAACTACAAAGTCCGAATTTGCACTGTGAGATGACATCTGACAACCTTACTTGGATCTTTAGATTCATGGTGATAAAGCTAACAAAGTAACTGATAAACTAATACCTTATTATGAGCAGTGTGGTCTAAGGAATGACCATTTTGCCATGGAGGTTTTACAGATACTTGTTGAGATAAATAAAGACAATCTTGGGATACAATTCATGCTTTTCGGCACAGAGGCTTCCTTTCATTTTTCTTGCAACCTGTATCACTTTTAACAGTGTCTCCGTCAAGCTTTGTTATTCTTGTTTCTTCCTTATGTCTGGTCTTTTTATCAGTCCTAATATCCATTTCCAAATTTTATAATCACTTTCTTGTCTCTTTTTTTGTCTCACCTTTCAATACAAGTTTCTATTTATATCCAGTCATAATTCCAGCCTCTAATTTTAACTTCTTACACCTAATATCCTTGTTAATCAAGATCCAGATGTCTTCAGATATTGGCTCGTAATACTGTATCCATATGCTGCATATCCAGTTGTCAAGATTTCTCCCTCTAAGAGACTTCAGATGACTTTACCTGACTTTCTGTGTTCTGTCCCCCAGCTTTCCTTCTTTTCTCAACCACTGAGTCCTGTTCTTGTCTAGTCAGTCCAAATCACTCAGTCCCCCAACTTCAGTCTGAGTTACTGTCAGCCAGCCATTTCTGATTACTAGTCTGCTTTCATGGTGTTTTCCAGTGCCCTGGTTTCTGTGTTTCTGTGTGGTTAACTAGTCTCAGTCACTCCCCCTAGTCACATTTTCCATCTTTTTTCCAATTAAAACAGCATCAGACTTCTTGTCATAATTTCTCTAAATCTTGAGTTTTATATGAGTTTATGTTTATAGACTTAAGAGATTACTGTTGGCTGCTAATCATAGATAGGACACATTTTCAAGTGCAAGACTAGTCTCAAATTAATGAATAATTTTTTAAAAATAGTTTTCAATATCCTTAAATGACAGGATGTCTATTTCTTTTCTGGGGATATGAGTTCTCTTTGTAGCATGTTTAACTAAAATGTCTTTACTTTAGTCTTTCTCTCATTTATTTTGCCCATGATATTGACTGTGATGACCATTATCAAGTCCATTTCTTTTATCCATTTTCCTTCTGTAGAGTCCTTTCAATAATTGCATCTTTCTCCCAGGGCTTCTATCTCCGATCTTTGCATTTCTGTCTGTTCCTCTCTGTGTCGCCCTTCCTCTTAATCAAAAGCATTTACTCCCATATCTCCTCAAAGATGAGATCATCCACCTGTTTAATGCCATGTACACCAATGGTCATATATTCTCTACAATATTAATTTATTAAACCCAAGAAAAGAAAAACACCTGATTCTGAATACAGAAGTTTTTCCTGCTTTTTTCTCATTAAAACATCTTAGAAATGTTAAGTATATGTATACACAATAACTTTTAGATTCTGCATTTTTATTCAATTGACACTCGCTCATCAGTTACTCCATTTTTATTGCCACTTAGTAAGTACTACAGATTTGTTGTTACTCATTTATTCTTGCATGGGACTTCTAGCAGAAAGGTGCTTGCGTTTCATAGATACAGAGCCAGGATTCTCAAAAGGATTTATCAGGTCATTTTCAGAATGAAAACACATTTTCATTTTCCCATGTGACATTCCTTCTTCTCTGCCGGCCCATTTCAACATTGTTCCAGCTTCCCTTTGTATTGTTGCTTTCGTATTTTCCGTCCACTTCTGTTTCACACACACACACACAAATATTACTTCTGAATATCTCAAATCTTTCTTATTACACCACTTCTTTGACCTGCGAGGCAATGTGTGTGTATGATCTGGAGCTATGTGTCTGCTCATTGACCAGGTGGCTGCCTAGGTGATACATGCATTCTGAGGGACCAGTGACAAGCCGGGAGATATGCATTTTCTGCTGGACATCTTGTTGCTGCCTCTTGGCAGCTGGGCAAATCAAACAGTACATGATGCTTCTCAGCAGCTGATGGGCCAAACAAATGGTTTTTCAAGCTGCAAGAGACCCACAGCCCACCTGTTGTGCAGGCCTTCCATAAAGGTTGAACATTTCAGCAGGGAAAAGAAGTCAGGAGCTGGAAACAAAGCTGTCAGAAGCCTGGAAGGCAAAGAGATTTTTTTTTTCTAGATATATTGAATAACTGCCCAAGGAAACATCTGCTACTTAGCTGGGCTGTTTATGGAAACAAACAGCTGACTATTCTAGACCCATAGAAATACAAAAGGGTTCTGTGAAGCAGCAATGACAAAACAGTGGACTGGGTTTTTTTGGAGATGAACATTTCTGTGATTTTTTAAGCCACTTAGCCTGTTATTCCATTAGGACAGATTTATTTTTTTTTTAAAAGAACCTAATAATTTCCATGTAATTTATCAAGAAAAAGTCTTTTTTTCAGCTTAGGAGTCAACAAAGAGTGAGAAGTCTGTCTATGTTTGTGAAATACCATGTCTGGTGAGAGTGCGACTGTCAGTAATCTGACAGATAGATTTTGCGTTTTTCTTTTTACCTGTCTGATTATCAGATTTCTTCCTTAAGTTTTCCATTCTTAAGCTTTCTGAAGTTCAGTAAGACAACTGGTTTCAGTCTCTGCTGCTTTGGTTAACTGCAGACAGAAGACAGGGCCATCTCTGTAATGTGACTGCCCTCCTTAGGGTTATTCTAGCACCTCCAGGTAAAAGTAGTGATCTAAGCTACCAGAACAGTGTGAAAAAGACAACAGAATGGAGCAAAGCTGTTGTAGTGACCCACTAGGGAGTGATGTCTGCTGCTTTGTTATTGATCCTTCTTTGCATGCCACAGTTTGTCAGACAAGTTGCATTGGTGAATATGCGTGCACATGCACTTCAATTTATAGAAGCTGAAGGGTAGGATGTTTTCTGCACTGCTCTTCTTTTTTGTCTTATGCTGAAAAAAAATATTTTCAGACCTAGTGGTGGGGTTAAAAGGGGGGAAACTGTTAGAAGTTTAGTGTCTAACCCTCAGTGACATTTAGTGGAGCGCTTTACTGACTCCTTTTGGTTAGTCCACCCAATTCTATTTTATTTTTGTTCAGTCTTCCTAAAATATTTGCTGGTTAAACATTGCTCCTATTTGCAGTAACACATACTTATAATGCTTCATATTTTTCTGATTAGTGCCTTAAACTTCAGCTGCTTTTTGACTACAGTGTGTCATGCCTTGTATTAATGTCAGGGTCATGCACTTATTATTCATCTGTACAGTGCTATGCACTTCAATGAAATTATATACATAATAATAAATAACAACATTAATCTGTGTGCACCACCTTGAATTTCATTACCGTTGGAGAAGGTATATCTCTGAAAATAGGTTCTCTAATTTTTATGCATTTTAGAAAGAGCTAGACTCTCTCCCTGTACACTAATTTAAATATTTTATTTTGTTTCTGCTGTGAAGAATAAGCCTTACTAGCTTTACCAGCTCATAAGTAAGTTTTAAAGACATTTGTTTTACTGATTTTTTGACTTGGCAGACAATCCAGTATAGTTCAGATTTTAAACCCAGATTGTACATTAGGCATTTGTGACATCTCTTGCTAATTTATCTGTCTTTTACCATTGAAATCTAAATACTTGATGAGGAAAAATACAATAAAGATTTATTTTGCTTCGTATTTCCTTGACCATGAATAAATACTGAAATTATCTTACAATGCACGGAAAACAAATAGTAATAAGTATATTCACTATCCCCCTGCCTAGGAGTCCAGCACTTTGGCAGGTTTTCAACCCAAGCTAATCAATTAAAGACAACATTGATTAACTTAAACAGAAGGTGGTATTGATTGCAGGCAGTAACCTATAAATAGACGATTGTTTCATAGTGTTCATAGGTCATTGTTACCTACACCTTTAAACTTTAAGGTTCATAATCCTGTTATCTATCACCCAAAAAGGAAAGAAAGGGCATAGAGTTAATAAACAGTTACATATATATTGCAAAATATTCTTATAGAGCCCTCTCATTCAACACTTAACACTGTTATATAAACTTTTTCACATTTTCTTTGAAATCGCTGTCTATTGCAATTTACATCTCATTTTATAGCTGTATATATACGAAGCTGCTGGAAATCAAATATGTTCATGGCTTTTCTACTGAGATAAATGATTAATCAATTAGAGGCTTTCTTCCAACATGGTACTTTAGTGCACTTTTAAAGCAACTTTGTGTAAAATTAATGACTAAGCATGAACAGTCAGGTGGGAAAATTCAGGACAATAAGAATATTAAATCAAACACATTGTACACCAAAGAAGCTATTAAGACTTTGTATAGAATTGTTTTGACTTGTTTCACTTCGGTTTCTCTCTTACTCCCTCCTTCCACCATATTCATATTATTCAAAGAGGGAAGGATAGGATGGATGAACTCTTTCTGAGGTGATCCCTGTTGTCTTGCTACCTGGGAAAGATGGGCACTGCAAGCCATCATCCTGCCTATTTATGTTTCCCATAAGTACTCTATTCCCTTCATCTTCTCCCTGAGAAGGTACCTGAAGAGGCTGGTAAAACATACATTTCTAACATAGTCTCATCAGCTGAAAAACAAATCACTTTTTCCCTTCTAGATAAAGTGCTAAAAGACTTTATTTTTTAATCCAAGATGAAGAATTGATCATCATTTCAGTGAAATGGTATTTCTATAGCCTATCATGAAACAGATATAAACAAAGTGGATTTAATTCACAACTATAATCCTTCACCTCTTTAGATTGGTTGGGAAGCTAGATCTGCTGACTGTAAGCTGTCCGTCAGTGTTTGCCTCTACACTGTGTAGAGAGCTGTCCCATTTTCTCTTCCTTTGTTTTTTTTCCCTCTGCCATATTTACTGCTTAGACATGTGCTGGAAAGTGGCATCATGACAGATGTAATCTGTGTCATAAAGAAGATTGTTTCTTAGCATTTGGCTTTTAAACTACTATAGAGTTTAAAAAGTACCTGCTGTTTGTGTATCATCCCCTTATAAAGGAACTTCATTTGTCAATATTAGTGATATATTCTTGTATGAAATCATTAAGACTTCACCATTAACAGACCTCAAAATATTTAATGGTTTGAGAATTTTCTAATATTTTTGCTTCCCTTGTTGTGATTTGTCACGTGAAGCATGAGGGAGGCAACTCTTATACCGAAATACCAATATTAATTTTCAGTTCTGCTAAAAGTACTGTGCTTTAGAGAACTACAAACTACCAGTAGAAACTAGTAGCCGGTAAGTTATTCTATCCACTTAGCACACTTACAAGGAAATCTATACTGCGTCCAGTTCTGGTGTACCCACCATAATAGGGACATAGATCTGTTGGAACGAGTCCAGAGGAGGGCCACAAAGATGGTACAGGGGCTGTAGCATCTCTGCTATGAGGATAGGCTCAGGGCACTGGGATTGTTTAGCCTGGAGAAGACTCCGAGGAGGACCTTATAGCTGCCTTCCAATACCTGAAGGGAACCTACAGGAAGGCTAGTGAGGGACTTTTTACAAGAGTGTCCAACAACAGGACAAGAGGAAATGGTTTTAAACTGAAGAAGAGTAGGTTTAGACTAGATCTTAGGAAGAAGTTCTTCAGTACGAGGGTGATGAGACTCTGGAATAGATTGCCCAGAGAGGTTGTGGATGCCCCCTCCCTGGAGACGTTCAAGGCCAGGTTAGATGAGGCCTTGAGCAACCTAGTCTAGTTGAGAGGTGCCCCTGCCCATGACAGGGAGGTTGGATTAGATGATCTCTAGAGTCCCTTCCAACCTAAGCCGTTCTATGATTCTGTAATTCTGTTAGACAAGGAGATTCATGTCTCCTTCCTGAAAGGTACCACAGCTTGGGTAGGCAAAAAGGAACATCAAATCCAGATTAGGTTTCAAATCTTGAATTTCAAGTTCAATCAGATTAAAAACATTGAATATGAACAGTGGCCATTCTGTTCAGTGGCCCTTTTTGACTGTTGGCCACCAGCTGCATGAAAGAAAAGAAAATTTCTTAGCAAGCCATGTGAGCTAATCTACCAAGCAAGTTCATCATCAATTTCCCATCTCATCCCTAGATGTCTGAAACTCTGAAAAGAGATTTTCAGAGAGAATTCAAGATATTCTTAACATTAATTCTTACACTATTTGAAAAGTGATTTGATTGCCTGCAAGTAGATGATTGGTGCCATTTGAGATGCTCCAGGGCATCTGAGACATCTGCATAGGGTTAATTGTGCCTATGGAAGATCCAGGCCTTTCTGGAGCAGCAACTGGAAGCCACACAGGATATGGAAGGCTGACTGAAAGCATACCGGATGTTGAATTAAGCCTTTTTTGCTCATTCAGAACACCTTTGAACATATTACATTCTTGACTTAGGTTATATTAAATAGAAATTTATAGCTTATTTTGTATTTTGAATAAAAAGATACTTATTACTACATTAATTCCAAAGGGAAGGCCTATGCACTCTTCTAGCATTTTTAGTGGAAGCACAAAAACATTTGTGGGATAATTTCTCTAGATCTTGCTCTCCTGTTATCTGTGGACTACCTTGTATTTCACACAGCATTTGACTGAGATATGAAAATGTGAGATGTGGAAAAAAAGTTGTATTTTGTTTTTTTTTTTTTTAAAGAAGGCCAAGCTCACTGACTTTCAAAAAGATCTTTTTTAACATACATGACTCAGATACTTTGGCCAAGTAGAGAGCTGGCCTTGGGTATGCCAGCCCAGAAGTTTGTTAATATGCCTTAGAGTATTCTTGTACTTTCTCTGTTCTTTGAAACATCTTTACCTTCTATCTCTATATTCCCTATTAATTTTTTTCCATAGCTGCTTCTTTTTTTTTGGTTAAAAAAAAAAAAAATTCAATTTCACCATGAAGCTTGCGGGAGTAATCCTATGAAGAAACAGCTAAAGAAGTTAAGTTGGTCTTTAGCAGACATTCCACAGAATTCATTTATTAAGAGTGTATAATTCTTTTCGATTGCTGGTGTAAATATGTATATTGAAACAGGTAACAAAACCAGGCATCAAGGTGAACGAAAGCATGTTTGTATATAATAGTTCTGAGAAACAGTTTAAGGACAGATTATTCATGAGAAAACACTAATTTCATAAATCTACCAAAATTAGCTAGTCCAAAAATAGTCTCTTAGATTGCTGTTACTTATTTTCAGAGGAAACATCATCTATTATAATGTTTCTGCATGAATGTAACTTTAGTAAACAGATATTGATTTATTTATTTTTTTTACTGATTGCAGTTTGCAGCTTTGTGTTCTGTCTCAGATAAATTGTTTTGAACTATGTCAGGAGTAACTGGAAAGTTAGCAGAAATGTTATAATTGTAATATCTGAAAAACTTTGCAATCTTTATTGGAGTTAATCTTCACATCAGGAAATACTCCTGTGATGCAGAACAAGGCAATTATCTTTATAACATAGATGGGCTAAGGAGCTTGATCATGGATATGTCAGAAATCTGTGGTAGATCAGAGACTGAACTTAAATCTTGCAAGAACTAAAGTTTTCATTCTGCCCTTCCTGTTTTTTCCCTCCCTTTTATATGTTCCTTCATGCTCTCTCATTGTATAGACATAGGGAAAACTAGATGGAATTTACCCACTTGAATATTGGTGGTGGGGTTTATGTCCCAGAACTTCATGCTGATGTAATACATGTAACACATCGTCTGTGCTTGCTCTGCACTTGCTCAGACTGATGGCTAACCTCTGTGAATATCAGGGTAATGTCAAAGTGCACCTGGTGTAAGTCTTTTCATATCTTTTCTTTGTTAGACACATCTTTGAAAATACAACATATGTTGCCTACCATTATTTGATTATTACTTGATTTGATATGATTACCCCTCACATACCAAGTTGACCCAATGTGTTCAGCTTTTGTAAAACAGAGCTGACATAAACTCTAGATTCCGTTACTTCTGTATAAACATAACCAGTTTAGTTAAAATACCTTGCATAATGACATTTAAAAGATTTGAGGCTGGAGTAAAGTAATGGGGAATGGATTATTTAATTTATGTAGGTTCTGCCAGCTTCCTAGCCCCAAAGCTCCATTGAATTCTTTCTTCAGCTTCCTGGTATATAGGCAGGCTTAGTATCTGCTGTAGTTTTCTACTCATAGAAGTGAAGATAAACCAGCATCAGCTTTCTGTGCCTCAGGAGCTGAAGACTAAGCGTGCATGCATTACTACATACTTCCCTTTCAGTGTTTGGTCAAAACCACAAAGAAGATGTAACATTAAATTAAACCTGAGACATCAAATGCAAATCTGTCCCAAGTATGCTATGGAAACAGCAAGAAGCAAAGGAATTGCTAGTCATTTATGTGGAAGAGTATTCAATGCATTTCTTCTATGAAGTAAACCCATCTTACACCGGCAATGGTGCAATAGTATTCATTAAATCTTTTGATATGATTATCCCTACCTATACCCCGTACCATATTCTTGAAATTACCATCCCCATTCATGACCAAGGTAAACAAAAATTAGTAAAGGAATATAGCCAAGTAGTGTAATTTCCCCTAAAGCTTTACACAGATTTCTTTTGAAATGAGATGAAGACTATGAGATGTTAGTGACTGTGCTGGTAAATGACTTCTTTGATTTATGTGGGAAGGTATATATGTTCATAAACCCATATTCCTGATCACATTCCTGATCTCAGGTCTTGCTGTTGGACTCACCTACAAATCCAGATTTCAAGCCTGAATGATTGTAGTGAGTTTCTTTGTGAACATTACTTCTTAACTGTGGAGAACAATAGGGGAAAAAACTATGAGGATGCTTATTTAGAAACATCACTCCAGTTTGCAGCATTTTGATAAGGAGTAGCACACAAGGTGGAGGGTAAGGCAAAACTTTTCCAGTACTGTGTTTCCAGTTGTTAAAGGGAAGGAGCCAGTGAAGGACTTAAAAAAGGGTGACAATTCGAAGAAGCAGACTAGGAAAATATTTTTGCCATATGAATTTCTTTATACAATGCAGATGGAAGTAAGCTTTAACAGATAAGATATAAGGAGGAACAGCATATGAATTTACAACTAAAGAGAGGGATGGGAAAATGAGGGGCAGAGTCTTCATGAGAAGAAATTTCAGCACTATGTTGTAATGAAGAGTCAGAAGTAACAAACAAACAGGATACCTTGATTTTGAACTTCACTGACAGATGAGATGAAAAGAGTGGTTCATAGTAACTAAGAGTAGTAGTAGTGAGGAAAAGGAGGAGGTATCTGAAGGAATGAATGATTAACAGCTCTATTTTCCCAACCTGAGATTGTTAGAGCAGCTAAACATTCACATAGGGAATCAGAAAAAGCAGGCTGAGGTTTTAGGTCAGACAGAAGGGAATAGACCTGGAGTACAATTGTTAACATGGATATGGTGGTTGCATTTCTGTCTATGGATTAGACTACTCAGATACGAAGTATGGAGAGGGAGACAATGGGAAGAAGATCGCAATCCTGAGAAACTAAAACAGAAAGTTGAGGAAGAAGCCAGAAAGATCAAACGAAGAAAGAAATTAGCCATGTGGATGGAGAGTAAGAAGATCCTAACAAAGGGAGAACAATATTTGCATACAAAAAAACCTCTTTATCAAAGGCTAGTCTAGAAAAATCTAGGAAGTAGGGTATGAGTTGCTAGTTCTGAGTTAGCTAAAAAGAAGACATTAAAGACAGCCACATTTAATAAAAGATTGCAAAAAAAAAAAAAAAGCTGCCTAGCAACAGAAGCGATGGTCAAGGAAAAAGATACTTCCCAGCATTTCGCAAATATTATGGTCGTTCATCCATGTGTTTAACTGACACATTCTTACCAAATTAGGACATGGAATTAGTACATCCATGTTGTTAAAGAATAAATGACTATTCAAAGAATAGGTAAGTTTCATAGGTTTTAACTTCAAGTTAAGGTCCTTCATTACATTTTCTTTTATTGACAGTGTCCCTGAAGACAGGATTCTGTTTATACAGAATTATTACAATGTGAGTTCTAGAAATTTTCTTGTGTATTTTTGCTAAACCTCTGTGGTAGTTGCACTGGAGAATTTTCTTAATGGTAGTAATCATCTATCAAAAACCATCAAGCTAGGCATGGCCACATTTTTGTCTCTCCTTGTTGTATTTAAGGAGAAAATCTTTATTTCTGTCAGATGCTGTAGACTTGCCACCTAACTGAAAGAAGAAATAAAATAAATCAAATCATTGCCCTTTAATATCTGATTCCAGATAAAAAGTATGTACCCAGCAAAACTTTCAAAGCGAGGTGCCTTTGGTTGGAACTTAGTAAGCAGCTGGAAGGCGTATCACCTGCAGGGGGGAAAAAAAAGGTTTAATATTTTGAGGGGGCCACATAAAGTTACATTACCTTTAATTCTGCAACAACCTAAGAAATTTAGAGTGTAAGTGAGCATATGTTCTTAACAGCCTTCTAGCAACCTGTTTTTGTGAAAAGTACCAGCTAGTGATTTTCACTGATTGTGGAAAACCTGGTTTGTACTGGTGTAAGTGTTAAGAATGAGGGCAATTGAAAATCTGCCTCTATATACTTTGTCAAATGCATGCATGTGTATTCACTTTATGGAAAAAAACCCTTCTTTTATGTTATCAGATTTGGAGAGGATGTCATAAACTTTTAATAGAGCAATCTTTCGCTATAGTAGCTTAAATTACAGAATAAACATACCTTGTGTATTGCATATCATAAAATACAATTTAAGTGAACGATATTGAAATCAAACTTTTGGTTTAGGAACTTGAGTGTACAAAACTTGAGTGTGGAAAGCCTAGTCAGTTATATTTATAGATTCATATTTTCATAGGAAGAAAATGTCTAGAAATCTAGGGAGGGATCATGCAAGTGCAGTAGGTTTTAGATAACAGGATTGGGTCCACACTTTGCTTTTCTTAAAACCTACAATAAAAAATAAAAATAAATGCCATGACCATGCAAACTACAAAGGTGAAAAAATGCTGTATCTTGCATTTTTCTACCTCCTGTGGCTAGGGACAGAATGCAGACATGCCACAATAATGTTTTTTATTTCTACTGTTCAAACCATATTAATGAGAACATCATTTTGGAGAACTAATTATTTCTATTTGTCTTGTGTCACACTTTCTAATTCCCCTATATTAGCACAGCCAAAGCAAATTAATTGCTTTTCCAGCAGTTGAACCTTGTCCAAGAATGAGCTCACATTCCCTTCCAGTTTTGCAGTTTCTAGGAGTGCATTGTGTCAAAAATTTCTCTTGATACTAAACATAGCCCAGAGAATATCCTTACAGATTTCTGTTGCTGCTCACTTGATGAAATTTATAAGTTTAAGTGACCCACTAGGAAAGATAAAGTTCTTAGCTGCAAGATTATACATCAAAACAGTTAAAGTGAAATTAAAATTAAATGAATGAATCTCACTGAAGCAAAAAAAGCAGTAATTAATGGTTCCCTTAATTGTCTTCATAAAATATTTGCATGGGTCTAATTTGCATAATTTGCATGTATTAATTAATCTTTCAAAGGAATTTTGTGCTGAGAGAAGCCAAAAAATCTCTTTGTTTTATTTAACATCTAATGAAATATTTATCTTCGTTAATGAACTTCTCATCTTCATTAAAATAAAAATTGCACAAGTTTGTATGTTTTAAATGTTTTTATAATTGAAGTATACAAAAAAATCTCTCCAGACCTACAGTATCTGAAAAACAAACACATTATTGCGCATTCTGTGTCATTTTGACTACAGAAACGTAAAATTTGAGAAACCCTATTCACTCTATCAAAACTTTTCAAGGGGTTTTAAATTACTTCAATTTCATATTAATTGATGATAATTTTTTTTTAATTTTACAAGTAGGGATGACAAGGTAAACATTATGATATATTTTATTATTGCCAACCTGTGATACATTACAGCTGTTATAGAACAGATAGTATGTACAGAAAAAGATACTAACATCATAGGTTAAAATTCAAAATACTGCAGGAATTGTACATCCTATGGGGTTAGTTTCTACTCTACTAGACTATCAGTTGAGGAAAAAACAGTTTGTGAGTTCAATTTAATGATTGAACCTGGAGTGAGACTGATGACAGTAACAGTTATGAAGGACGGTAGTGGCAGAGAACCTGGTTAAATGACAGGTTGCGGTGACTGGCAACTTCACTATCAAGGCAGCATCCAAAATAGGTAGACATCCAGAATGAGAATATGCAGTGCAAAAAAATCAATATTAAAGTTTTGTGCAAAATTTTAATATGGAAGTGTGAGGACATGGAAAGAAATTAAGTACGTTTCAGAAAGCTATTTCTGTAAAAAGAATAGGTGTAAGAGGATGCTGACTGGGTTTTTGGGACAAGGGTGAAGGCTATTGCTTAAAAAGGGGACCACCTAGAATCCCAAGCTAATGTATCAGCTATTTAATATTTTGGGAAATAGTGTCTGGAGAAAGAATAGCAAAGTATAGTTCAAATAAAATAGCTTCCATACAGAATGTTAACACTGTGTGTAGTAAGATTTGTGAAACAGTTTCATTTTTTTCAAGAATAGGCACAATGTTACTGGAATAATAAAATTATACTTGAAACAGGGAAATGATTGGGGATTTAGAATACAAAGAAACTATATTTGCACAATGAAACTGCACGATGGCTTTTGTACTAATTTTCAATATGCCTGCATATGCTTAAATCCTTGCACAAGGAGTTTATAAACACATTAATGTCTTTGAATTCATTTTAGACATGCAATACCTTCCAGCCCTGCAGAGATGGAAAAGTAGGAGCTATTTAATAGTGCTTTAAGATATAGCACTCATTGTATACGAGAATTTTAAAAATGGGATGTTTAAGCTATTGAGATTATGTACAAAGTCATATATTCTTTACTACATTATCCTATAATTTTTTTTCCAACTGGTAAGATATAGTGGAACTTTGCTGATACCATAATGGCAGTAGAGATATTGCTGTGTATTATGAAGGTGTGGAATAGCTGCTGAGGCAATGCAATTATCTATAAAATACACAAACAATATCGGTGGGAGGGGTATGTTTCACTTCACACATTTGTGGGGTAGATGTCTTTATCTGCGCTATCTGGCTGGACTCCTATTAAAGTCAATGAAGAGTAATAGACACATCTCTGCCTTTGAAGAAAATGAATCATAACTTCCAAGTTTCTTCATTGATTGTAAAGGGAGTCTGCAAAACTGGCTCAAATGCAGCTATCTACAGTGCAGGTGTCTGAAGTTAATGTGATGAATGTCATCTGTTGTGTATTTTACTTTTTCGCTTGCCTCAGAATTCCAGCATCACTTGTGACAGCAAACACGCTACGAGCAGCTGCATTTCAGTCACTTCTTGTAACTACCGATGTTGGAAATGAGTAATTGTGCATCACTTCTGGAAAAATACCCATGCCTGACAATTCCTTTTCTGCTTGGTATAATTCTGTAACATTTCCATACTGTACAGTTCTGAAAGTTGCATAAAGCATGACCCTCGGATTTAGAAAGGGTAACTTGAATTCTTCATTAATCCTGAAGCCTTGCAGCATTTATTTCAATTGGACGCTTCTGTGGGAGGCACAAGGCATGAAACAAGAGTCTAAGTAGCATTCCGAAAACTCTGGAATAAGAATGAAAGTGGACATAAATTGAGAAGTAGAAAGAGTTAGATGAAGTATCACAGAACTTTAGAAGGGAAAGTGGTATCGTATTACTAATACAGTTGCATTATATTACTGTAACTGTATTACGATATCATTACTAATTTGTAATGGACCACTAGTAAATGTCACTCCATTTAAAGGTAGTTTTGCTTGCAAACAAGATATGGGGTGGAATTAACCTGATGAAGCATAGAAGTCTACAATGTAGACATCTACATCTGTGCTTGTCACCCTTGACCCTCTGTGAAGGGAGTGGAGAGAAATGTCTGCAGTACAGTCACTTTATAAAGTAGGTGTCTGTGTTTCTCCTTTGTCTATGTAAGGACCATAATTAGAATACCCTGGTATAGACCTCTACAGAGATCAGTTACATTCCAGAAAAGCTAAATTCAGTTTCTGGAGGTGAGATAGTAATTTTTTTGGTTGGTTGGTTTGGTTTGGTTTTGATGTTGTTTATGGAAAATTTTTTTTCCATACAATAAATCCATTTTATAGCAGGGGCTATAATTATACTCCAAAGTAGTCTAATTGCAAAAGGATAGATGTAGCATATGACACAGTCACAAGAAGTATATGCTAAGGATTCACTGTCTTTGCTTATTTCACATTTTACAGCAAACAAAGAATCTAATGGATAATATCAATTTCACAATTAAAATGGTAGCATTAGTTTGGGTTGCTTATATGCTTTAGGTCTGATGTTTTGCTGTTGAATGATATGGTAAAGAAATAGCTCATTTTGCATGCTTCAGTGCATTTTCAACCAATGCCTTAAGCCAGAACCAAATCTTTATGCAATCTTTATCTACTGATTTCTTGATGGCAGCACCGATGCTTTAGTATCTCACAAGGGTGTTGTGAAACTTAATTAATCTTTGTAAAGTGTTCTGGATCTTGGATGAAAGGCACAATAGAAGTACAGTCATGTTATTAACTTCTGCTTTTATATTTTCTTTGGTGACTGATCAGAATCCTAGGCATTAAAAAGTGGCAAAGAGAGGTGATGCAAGATACAGCAATTTACAACTATTATCAACTAAATATAGTTAGTTTCAAATCTAGTACAGGGAAATATATGGAAAAATATCTTATGGGATTTAGTAAGGAAATAGTTGATAGACATAATTTTGTGTAAAGGCAGCCTGCCTGGATTTTCATAGGAGAAAAACTTAATAGACTGACTTACCTCAATTATTCTGTGTTAGATCGAAAGTGGTATATTACTGAGGGGCAGCATTTTAGTGTAATAGGTGACAGTCTGTCTTTCACAATCCTAAACTAACTGTGGGGTCAGAAGTCCTGTTAAAAAGAATGAGAGTACAACATTCATTTAATATATTCAAAAGGCAAACAAGCAGGTAGTCTTAAAATGTAAATAAAACTGTACAGTGAGATAGTATCAGGCAGGCAGCACTTTGAACAGTGTTAAGAAGGCAACCACCTTCCTAAAATACCACTCCAACTCAATTGCTGTATTACTTCTATGTCAGTTTTTTTTTAAAAAAAAAAGAAAAAAGAAAAAAAAGATAGCCTTGCCATCAGTAAATCTATATTAAATTAAACTAGCTGAGGGTCTGATGGTTTAATTTTAAAGTGGCCAAAAATTTTAGGTTTTGTCCTTTCTCGCTTTGCCAGTATGGTGAAAAAAACAAAACATTTTTATGTCCTTCATGAATAGGAAATCTTTATAGTATTTTATTTTAAGTTAAACCATCCTTAATACGTCTGTAATATTAATGTAAATACCTTATTGTAAACCAGCAAAACAACCAATTACTATGCAAAATATGTTTTAATTCTAAAAATAATGTTTTCTAGCAGCGGTTATTTTTATATTGATGTAATTAAGAATGATAACACAAAACAATTTAGGCTTTGTATAATTCAAGCATTCAGCTTTCCCATGGATTTGATTTGGAACTTGACCTATCTGTATTAGTATCTCAAGTTCCTATGCAAGGAAAAAAAAAGAAAATAAATGAATCAACTAAGAAAAGTAAGTATAAGGAAGTGGAACTAAAATTAGTACATTTGGAAGGAATACTTAGCCAGCATCACGTTCCATCTATAGCTAAAATTTGCTGTCAGCATATATCTATAATAAGTATTCTTCCAGTGAACTGCCAGCTGGCTTGTAAAGAGGAAAATCTATTCTATAGAATAGACTGATGGCTTTAAAAAGAAATCTTTAGCTTTTCAACCCTTCACAGGAAGTATTTTGGTCATTGTAAGGTTCCATAACACCTGAAGGACGTCCTGGGAGACAGCAGCATATGTAATGATAACGTGATGTCATTTTGGTTTTCCTAGTTGACTAACATAAAGTGTATATCAGTAATAGTAAAAGGAACATTTTTTCTATTATATTTTTGTCAGCCTTATTTTTTAAAAGTGATACAGCCTCTAATAGCTTAGGAAAAGCAACAATAGCATAATAGTGTGTTTTGTCATGGACGTTAGAAAGGATGGATCACAAAGTGCTACAGCTGGCCTTGGAAACAAAGTGTTATGAAATCAGGACAAAAACATTTACAGTGCTGGTTTATGTGCATGAAATTAGAATAGAGATTGTTAAAAATATACAATGCTATATTAGATAATTCAAGTTTTGACTTGTTTATTTAGTCTCTTTGTTGATTCTGCAGATTTTGCCTGTGACAAACTGTCGGTTCAACCCCTGCATTAAAAGGCATGTATTTTTCATGATATTGTTTCATACTGCAATATGCTTGCTACAAGTCCTTTCAAGTAATCAAGCTATATTGAATACAAACATAAAATAAAAAGCAGCAGTACTTTGCTCTCATTTTTAGCTTTGCACTCTGACTCAAAGATATACACTTTAAGACATTGAAAAGAGAACAACATGTTTGCACATTAATGAATTGAACATGAAAGTATTGTGGTTGGATCAGACTCCATGGCTTCACTGGAAATACTGGATTTCCACATCATAAAAGTGGTATAACTGACTGGAGAATCACTTCCATTTTCAACCTTATCATCAGATTTGTTATGACAATCAGAGTTACGATCGCTGCAGTAACTATGTCATCCTAAGCAATCCGGTTCTCAATGCTAAAATACTGAAGTGCTAAAACACTATTACAACTTGCAAAAATCAATTCTATTCCAGTTCCAAATGGGCAATAGTTCCAGAGTTTGATCTTAAACATTCAGTGCACAAAAGAGTCCTAATTTTAGGAATTAAGAACTGAGTTTTCCCTGTAGGTTTTTTCATATTCTTGCAAAACCTGTGACTCTTTTAGATTTTCCAGCTAAAATTAACTTTATAACCAGATCTACTTTACCAGACCACATTTTCAGCAAATATATTCAGGATATACTCAGTTCTTGCCTTTCTTCCTACTAAAATTGCATAGGGATAGGACGTGACGGGCTTTAAAATCTGCATTTGCCGGCTATCGTGTCACAAATACCGTCTTAAAGACCATTTTAATACATCTATCATCTTGGAAGGCTACACCAGAAGTTCCTGCAATAGAAAACAGAGCTGTTTTGTGTCTCTTTTTAATACTTAATGTATATACAAGGAATAATCAGTTGCTTTTCTACGATAAGCATATAAAGTAATTCTATTTTCATGTTGTGGACTCTATTCCTTGTAGCCTGTTCTGAAATTATTCCAGTTTAAAACCACCTTGAGCATGAGTAACCAGCATCCTAAACACTGTTCCAGAGGAGGTCCTGCAAGTGACTTGTACACCACCATTATCTTGTTGCTATTGAAAATAAACAGTGAAAGTGGAAAGCTGAGGGTGGGGGTGGAAGAGAAAAAAAGCAACCATGAAGTAACATTTTTCATTTTCTCTGTCTTGACAAAATCACACTTCCAAGCAAGAAAATTTTACACTTCAGATATTTTGCACAGGTCGTTGCTTCTGACTCCAAGGTAGTCACTTGATCCCAAAGTCACTGGTTAAGACTGCTCTGTGGTTTAATTTAGCCATTCTTTTTTCTCTTGCTTGCTTCTTGATGAAGGACCATGGTGCTAAGTTCTCTCTGGGAAAGCATGCTGCTTCCATATGGTCTGGGATTTCTGTAGTGGGGTGCATCCAGGACACAGTCTGTCATGACATGCTGTTTTTTCTGAGGAGTCTCTATTGGCAAAGACACAGAGTGGTGCCAAATTCAAACCACCTGGCCCTAAGGCTAATTGAGTTTTTCCTGGGAGGGTACAGTAATAATTTTGAAGTACCTATCTGAAATTATGTTACCACTGAGAGAGAATAGGAAAGGTTGGCTTGTCACTGCAGTACTTAAATGCATCTGTGAAGATATGCTCAAGATGGAAGTTTAGTCAGTTAAGGGAGCTAGTCTGAATTATGAATTGAAAAACAATCTACCTGGGCAAGCGCTGGCACTTGTCGCAGAAACTGAGTTCCTTTGTAATTTAAAATGCTAGTATTTTTCATTCCTTACAGGAACAAAAGCATTTTGCTTAAGTACTGCCTCGTAGCTAACTACTAGGTTGAACCCCATATACATCTTTCAGCTTGAAGTAGTCCTCAGATTTACCATGAGCTGTTTTTTTTTTTTTTTAATTTTTGTTTCATAGTTGTGTCACTCATGCTAAACCCTGGGAAATTCATTAAGATCTATTAATTTTTCTATGTAGTAGCAAGGATTATGTGTGACTTCAGTTCATTGCTCATTTCTTAGGACTTGACTTCTGGTTTGGTTTCTGTCACCTTGACTCTTGTTCTGGAGCTGACTGCTGGGTGCCATTGTCTTCCATAAGCTTGCTTTTCTACAAAATACCTAAAAGCAGCAAGTTTATATTGCATATGTTTTGACATCCTGTGCATCCTTAATAGATTTTCCATAAGCTTGCTACTGTGCAATCCATCTATTTTATAGCCTCATTCCTTCCTGTTCTGCATGTGACTATTTTTTCATGTTTTTCATTGGGCTGTTACTCTGTTTTAGGACACAATTGAGAACAAGGGTGATTGGGTATTAAAGAAAAATGTGGTGTTAATGTGATATTGATATTAGAAAAGGATTCCACACATTCCAGATTTGATATACGCAGGTTGATGTAACTAGTAAAGCTAAATGCTTTCTTTAAATGGCCTCTATTTTCCAGTAACTTTTGCAACATTTGAAATGGCATCTCAGTAACCGTGATTAAGTAAAAGCCAGATCATACTCCTGTGTTAATTGTGGAGTTTAATCTGAAAACAAACAAAACACTAGTCTGCCTTTTAGTTAGTGTGGTATTACATCAAATGAAAGTTATTTGTTTAGAAAAGAAGTAGCTTGTAGAGAAGAGTGAGGTAGATTTGTGATTCTGTGAATCAGAAGAGATGCTCTGCGTAGGAGTAGGTATTAGGTAAGTCTTTTCGTTGTTTTAAAAAGTAATCTGGGCTAAAGCCCTAGAAAAGATAATACTTTAAAAGAACTCGTAAATTATTGGTATATGCCGAAGAAAATTAACATGGTGATGGGAACAATAGATTGCTAATACTGACCATAGCCACAACTATTCCTAGTAGAAAAATCATGACCCATGTTACTTTTTGCAGACTTTCATAAGATCTTTATTGATCCACACTTTATTATGTGATCATTAATTTTAAACACATGTATCATGCAAATACTATTAGCTTCTATTTCAGTGATGGAGAGGATCTGTGTGTTTCTGTGTGTGCGCGTATGAAGGGTAGTTTTTAAGAACTACTAGTTTGTATCTACTTTTGCATAGGTATTTTCTGTAATTTGATCTCAACTCAGATGCAAAAACTGCTGAAAGCTCCAACAAATGCTATTCTATTGTGTTTTATTCAGATTCCATTTTATGACCATTTTTTCCTCTCCAGAGGGAAGATTTTTTATTTTTTTAAGCCTGTGTGAAGATTAACTTTATGGCTGATATTTTGTTTATAAGATTACTTTGGTGGTGAAGTTTAGCTTAAAAAAGTGATCGTTTGAGCAAAACACTAAAAAAGGAGGCAAAAGTGAGAAAAGTGGAAAGAAGAGCAATCAGACTAAAAAGCTGAGTAGTAATTTCTGTTTTCATCCAGACTTTACAAGGAAAAAAAAGGAGGTTATCAGGCAGGAACCACAATCCAGTGCTCAACTCCTTCTCAATTTTATGCCATCAGATCCAGGGTTGCTTGTTGATTGGCTTGCTAAGAAGATAGTAAAAAAAAAGTTGTTTATGTTTTTGAAAATTCAGTAGCAGATAAAGCACAACTTTTTGAAGATTCTAAAACTGTTTAAAGCAGGACAGATCGTTCAGCACAAAAATTATCCACACTGTGTTACAAACAGCACTGAAAACAATAGCTGTGGAAGCTGACAAGCTGATTTAACTGTGACTTCATCCTTTAATAACTTTTCCACATGATTCTTCAGTTGAAGGTGTTTTGTCTTGTTTTCTCTCTGTTGTTTCTTTTATTATTTTGATTTTTTTTTACCAACAGAAGTGACAGAATATAATGCCTTAGTGACTCAGGTTCAGTGCTTGTAATTAATCAGTTCTCTTGTCTTTTTTTGGATATGCTTTTGTTCTGTTTATACAAATAGAAAAAGGATTGCTAAGTTCATAAGGCAACAATAAAAGACAGTGTGATTTTTTTTAAATCTATTTCTTTCAAAGAATTTCTCACCTTGCCAGTTCAATCTTTTCAGTGCTCAAACTGGCAAGCTCTGTGTGTTCTATATGATCTTTAAATAATAGAAGGTGACATATTCAGGTAGTCCATCACTTTGTTAGTTTACTAAAGACCAGATTGCTGACCTTTAGCTTGCTCCCATGCTATTCAGTGATAAAATGAAAACATGTACTCATGATTAAAACACATGATAAAATTACTGAAAGAAGATCCTGACGGTTCAATAGTTAAAATAACTGCAAAAAAAAAGGTGTTTAGATGCTCTTTTTTTATATCTCCATGTTCTGATTTTATGTCTGGAAAATGAGACATAGAATTAAAATCTCCTAAGTATAAATTATTATTTTAAAAAGAAAGACATGAATGTCTCAGTATCCTGAATATTTGCACTGAGTATTAATACAAATATATTTGTACATGAATGTTAAGTAGAGAAACGAAAGGTGTATGATTAATAACAATATGCAAATTTGAAACTAATTTATTGGTGTTATACAAAGGGCAAGCTAGGATAGTGTTTGGCCAAATATGTTTACATACTTCATATTTGCATGCGTTTATTGAACATGCAGTGTGAAATCACCCATCTTTGCATAAAAACTGGATAAGCACTTTTTTTAAAGAACGAGTTGCTCAGGTTTCAAAGTTGAGCTCAACAGTTGAGCCTGCTTTCCTACATCTTCTGTACTCTAATTCTACTTGGGAAGAGGGCAATGGATTCATTCATCTTCCCCAATACATGATCTACTTTTGCTGTCAGTAACAATGTCAGGACAATATAGATCCCTCTGTCCCTCCTTTTCAGTGTCGAGTTGTAAAGCTTCATCGTTCTGATTAACCTTGTATGCTGGGAGGAGTCTTTTCCTTTACAAGAGAACTGTTTTGCATTTTATCAGGAAAATTATGGAAAGTTATGTTTAGTTGATTTCGTAAGTGCATTTTACAAAAGCTGGACTTTATGTGCTCAGTCGCACACGACGAATTCTGAAAAAGATTCAACCTCCTCATAATGATTTTCCCATGATTAAAAAGTTAACACTCCCATTTTTATCTTCCTGCTTCAGTGGAAAATAAATCCTCTTTTGTCTCAATTTTTAATAGAATATATGAAAGTACACAAAAATATATTTAATTCTTAATTAGCTTTTTCCTTTTAAGTTTTTTGAAGAAGGGTTACAATTTGACTAAGATCCCTTCCATCTGTCACAATATTCTTGCTTTTATTTTGACTTCCCGTTGCTGCCTTATCAAATATCACATGAATCATTACCATTTGTTTGCCATCCCTTTCTTTTGTTTTGTTTCTCTTCCACCAAATGATTAAAACATCAGGTTGAATGAAAGGTTAGAAGTACACTGTGATTCACATTTGCCCCATCTTATTAAAACAAATAAACCAACCAGTTATATAATTTAAATGTGCTTGAGCTATGGCTTGCAGATGCTTTTATCAGCTCTGGGCTGAAGAGGTTGTGTGCATTCGGGCATGCACGTACAACTGTTCTTTGAAAGGGACAAACCTCATTAGATTACAGGTGCCTGGAAATAACTTCTGAGAAAATAGCTGCCATTTTCAATAAAGCTACTTCCTAACAGGAAACACAATTTATTATGTTCTTTAGCACAAGTGAGCAGCTTTTCTTTTATTTAGATAAAAGTAGCCCCATTTAATGTCACAAATATATTATTTCTTTTAACCTGTTGGACTGAGGGTGGATCATAATATTTTTTACTCTAATAATCTAACTTACAAAATGTTGAGGATAAGAGCTGTAATGATTCTTAAGTTACAAAGCATTTGTTACACTAACTTACAAGTTATTTCATTTACTCGCCACACCATCTTTTCTTGTACAGAGTCAGAAATGCTTCGTAATTGCCTCAGCTTATTAGAACTGACATTAGCAGTTTTTAATGACTGTAGGGTATGGCAACCGTGTGTACATACTGAATTTCAGTGTGAAGTCTCTTCTGTCTTTAGTGAGCACATGGGCTAGTTGTGGGGGTTTTGTCTTGCAACATGTGATTTTAAAAGAGGACTCTAAGCTCAGGTCAGCTCGGTCACCAGCTGTGGAGATTAACTTGAAATGGATTTTTATGAGCCAAGAACCTACAGTTTCAGTTAAATAAATATGTGCATGTAGGGTTTTTTGGTGGTGGCGGTGGTGGGTTTTTCATTATTTCTGCTAACGTAGTCCTTAGAGATCTCAGCTAACACTGCTGTAACCTGCTAAGGACAAGACAACAGACTGAGAAACCATCAGTGCATGGAATCTCTGTTACCTAAAAGGAGAAGGGGAAGAAAGAGAGAAAAACAGAAAAGTGAATCACAGATTATTGTAGTCAGAGTTGGGAATAAAGTTCCCATCCTCACTCATTCAGTTGTGTTCTTATTAATGGTAGAGAAATCAGCCTATAGTGGATGTTCTTTACTTTGAAAGCACAGAGACATTAATAGACCCACCATTTAAATATCCTTAGACCCATTTTGAATGAAGGTCAGCTTGTATCACTGGCCTGTGCGTCCTTGACAAAATTATATTTGCTGTAATTAGGAACTCTAGTGATTAAAATTGGGGCTGCTTTGATGTTAGGGTTCTTGGATCGTGGGCTGCCTTTACTCTTTTACAGCTCACAAAATGTGATCATAAAAAATAACAACTAAAAACAAAATTAAAAAAAAAAAATCCAAACCTTGACATCCTTACTTTCCAAACCTCCCACTGAGATTCCTGATCTTATAATTAATTTTCCTTCTCATACATTATTTTGTCCTTTTTTTTTTTTTTTTTTTTTTTTTTTTTTTTTCTTTTTAGCCTGGACTCTGTGGGTTTCTTTCTTATTAGGTCTCCATGACATGCTACCATATCTTTCTGGTTGGTTGGTTGGTTGTTTTTTTTTTTCCCCAAAGCTCGTTACTATAGGAAACACTTTATTCTATTACTAAGGAGATTTTTCCTCAGTAGGCTTTTCTATGATGGCAGTTGACTGAATTCAGGTGCGACACCTGATGTTGATTTGCAAATTTTCATAAAATAAAGACTGCAGCATGCTCTTATGATAGTCATGATGATCACTGTTGTTATGTTTATTTTTAAAGCAGCTCTCAGAATGCAAACTGAAATATGATATGTTTGGATGGCAAACAACCTCAGTGTGACTTGCATTGAGTGGCAGAAATACATGCATTACCATCTAATGGATGATTTATTGAGTTTGCAACCTAAGACCAAACTTAACATTGCATTGTAGATTTTTATCACTTTACAAGGATGCATATTAATAGAACTAATACTTGAGTGGGTTTATGTTTTTATCTTAGAAAATGTTGGGCCCATAGAGATACTACAAGCTGCCCACAGAACACTAGTGTGACTCATCCCCCAGCTGACATCTCTGTGGGAATGCATTTCAAGGCATATGATTTGTTTCAGCTTTACAAACTTTTATGTCAATTCCGTTTGTTTGGTTTTTATAACATCTATGACCTTTTAACTATTTGGGCATGTTCATTCAAAAACCTCAAAATGAGTCTTAATTAAAAAGCGTTGATCTAAAAAAAATACTCCCTCACTCTGGCTAGAATTTCTGTCATATCAGTCCACAGACAAAAACAAATGAGATTTAGGAGTAGTGGCATTTTCAGTTTGAGTTACTAGCATGAGCTTGTGTGATCTTGCTGAACACTGCCATTTGCAAAAGAGCAATTAAAACAGACGACAATCTGCTAATCACGTGCAGTTCTATTTAGAAATTTAGCAGTATTTTCCCAGTTTGTGTTTTTGTTTGACTTGCTAAGAGTGAAAGGAAGTTTTATGTATTTATATTGTATATAACAGTATGTAAATTTGGGAAACTTCAGCACAGATCAACAATTTTCAGTAGGCTAGAAATATACATTGTAAACATTTTTAGAGAACACTGTGTGTGCGTTTGTATAGTATATGTTTGTGTGCATATATCTATGTTTGTGTGAATAATATATTCAATATTGTTTTCTAACAATAGAAAGTAATGCAACATGCATATATCACTGTTAAAAATAAGCCGATTGGGAGGCAGGAAGCAGAGGCATGCTCATGATTTGGGATTTAGGAGTAGCAGCATTTTCACACAGAGTTACAAAGGATGGGCTTGCTTGATTTGCTGATCGCTGGTCACCCACATGATTTGCAGGTTTTCCTTGTGGTTTTAACCTGGATATCATGAAGGCCTATCAGCAGTAATGCTCTGCTGGTATTCAAATAGGAGCACTGGCTACACCTAGAGGCGAAGTGGTTCTGGTGGCTTTGACAACAACATTGAGAAGTTCCAGTCATTTCAGAAGAACCTCTGAACAATGAAAATTGAGAGGGAAATGGTTAGGAAGAAGGGAATAGAAGTCTGAAAAGAAAAAGGGACAGCAATCAGATATAGGTATTGTATTTGATCACCACATCATGATGCAAGGATATTGTTCCTCTGCAGAGCTGTGAGTTACCTCTGTTTTTCCTAGAACGGAAGTCTTTGTATTTTTAGAGTGCAGAGCTATTTGCCTGGTATACATTTTTCATGAGTGGCTACATGAGCTTCGCAGCTACACACAGGAGCATGCTGGAACTATAAAGCCTAAAGAAATTATTTCTCCATCTTCTCGCAAACTCATGATTTGAGAGGGTAGTGGGCAGTTCCACAGGTATTGTGATTTTTTTCCATATTGGCACTATAGGTTCTAAAGAAAAGGATATTCATTTTACATCTCATTCTTTCATGACTAATCTTAAGAAAATAAAGGAAATATTTTACAATACTTAGCAACTTTTTATCTCTTACTAAGTATTACTTGATCATGGAATTGCTTTATCTGTATCATAACATGGCAGGATTTATTTTAAAGTTGATGTGTCTAATGCTTGCTGCATTTCCACATATATTAGGGGAATTAGTCAAACATGTTAATAGAGAATATATCTGTTTTATAAAAAGCCTAGCAATGGTATTAGATCAGCTGCTGAGTTCCTATATGGCATTATAAGTCCATTATCAGTACAGATGATTTAATTTCACTTTCAATGGTCCATCATTCAAGGAACAGAAAGATTTATGCTTATTGTATAAATCCATCATAAAGATTTTAAAGTTATGTAAACAAAACCTGTTACTTTTTAAGGAAGATGCTTTGTAAAGCTGCCTATTTCTATTATGGTTCATTGTCTGTGGATACAGAATACAGGATCAGAAGGTGTCTTCCATTAAAAATGAAAAACCTCCTATTGACTTCATTGCCAGATTGAGTCCTTAAGCAGTGTAAAATAGAGCTGACTTGAAAATGTACTGCTGTTCTCTGCAGATCGTCCATCTTTTGTTGGCTGCTACAGCGATTCTGCTTCCTACAGCTGTGTTTTTAATTGAGAATATGTTTTAATAAATATTTTATTTTAAAAGCTATGTGGAGAACTAATACAGTAAAATAAAATACAAGTTACTGACTGTATGTTACCTTAATGTTTAGGTGTGGGAATTATGCATAGTACTCATTAGCAAGTGTGCAGTCAGGATAGCCAAAGTGCTGGTGTATATGCAGAGAAATTCTCCTACAGAGGTATCCAGACAGCTTTAGTGCTGTAAATGTCTATTGTGTTTACTCAATATGTTTGGGAGAATTATATGCAAATATAGCCAGTAGTAACTCTAGCTATCCTGTACTTGATGCATGTTTTCTTTTGAGATGGTTTACCAGGCTTTCAGTTTTACCAAGCTTCATTTCAGAGGTTCCTTCTTTCTCTTCTGAATCCACATAAGCATTTTGTTTGCTCTTCATGCAACAAGTAAGAATAAAAAGTCTGTCAGTTAAGGCGTTACTCAATTTCTTTTTATCTTTCAGTGCACAAAGACCATAAAGAGCAAAGAGAATGTGGAAATGGCTCTAAGTGGTGGGAAAGTTATCATCCACTCTACCAAAAAAACTAGGAATGTGAAAAAGTAGGGAAAAGGGGCAGGAAAATGTAAAGACAGAGGAGAAAGTAGCCAAAGGGGGTACACACCAGAAGCTTGCAAAAGAAAACTAGTGGTGGAAAAGGAAAAACAGAGGGGCACTAGATAAGAATCACTGTGACAGAGTGAGCGATTCTACCGTCTCCTTTTTTTCGCTAGGAGTTCTGATAGAAACTAGACAATAAAAATTGAAAAAGGGTGTGCAGAAAGGATGAATTTTTACAGCTGTATGTGATGTACATGTGTCTGCTTTCAAGTTAAACTCAACAGTTAGAATAAGCTTGTGGAAGTGATGCTGTATGTTTCAATGGTAGCCAAGCATTTAAAAAATTTCAGAATGCATTTATATAGGTCTATATCATGCAATTTTTTTCCTTTATTATCTAGTAAGAATTTTAAAGACTGATTTGTAATAAAAAGGTTAGACTAAGAAAACCAAAACAGAAACAAAAACCTCTGAAATCTTATAAATGTTTGCTGTTTTCACTTGGACCAAAAGAAGGGTTTCATACAGACTTCAAGAGTTGGGATACAGCTTGCACTTCCAGATGCATTATATTCTAAAATATAAGTGGTGTTTTGTAATTATGCACTGTGGAGGGTTAATAGGCTTCATAATGTGCTTTACTCACAAGGGAGCAACACTTTCTATCGTACAGGTCAGAAAACGAAGAGGTTTTTTCTGTCTGTTTCCTGTTTCAAAAAAAAAAAAAAAATCTTTGATTGCTATAATAGAGGCATATAAGATGTTCATGTCCCCCCTGAAGAAAAAGTTGCTTTATATTTGTAAATTACGTGCAAATACCTTATGACCGAATGTTCTCTTCAAGTTTTTCTAGACCGACAGTTACTGGCTAGGTGAGCTTATTATTTCTCATGTTCCCTCTCTCATCACACATATCTCCCTTAAATATGTGCTGCTCCTCATTTGGGTGGAAAAAATGTTGAGAGAGACATGCTTACATCTTTAACATAGTAATTGTTCAGTTAATCTCATTTATGGGCGAAGGAGGCTATACTTCACTGATACCGATTACATATCCTATATTGGGTTCTATATAAATAGCTACAAATGTGCACAATGGTTACATTACATGGTATATTAACAACATAGCTAAATCAGAAAGTATGAGCTATGCCTTTAGTGATGAGTGTACTAACAATTGCATGCAAGAAGATTTTTGCATGCAACCATGAAGGAAATAATTGCTGTTCAGCACACTTCGGTTAAGTTTGCATATCAGTAAAAACACATGCGCAGAGGCTCCACCTACATTCCTAGTGCCCTAGCACTGATATGAGTGCAGCATATATTAAAGCTTTACAAGGTCTGACAATATTAACAACTTGCAAAGTGCGTGTAATTTTTGAGAGTTAATTTGACCACTGTTAGGTGAAATTGCAATGGTGAAATTCAGGTTTTATTATTTTTGTATTTGAAATGTAAAGTACCATAGGTGGCATTTTAGAGATTTATGGGAGTACAACTTCTGCTGAGGTTTTAAGTCTTGTGGGTTTTTTCCGCTTTTCAATTAATTTGAGATATAAATATATAAAGCAAATGTTTGTTTTTCATATTTTAGATGGAAGACTTTATTTGAAAACTACTGTCATGTATTGAATTTTTCCTGCTGAAGATACCTGTGCTACGGTAAAGAACTTTGCAGTAAGACATTGGCTCATAAAGAGTTCTGTGAAAACAAAGCGTTTTCAAGGCAACTTCCTCAACTCCATTTATCTATGTTCTTCAAAAACGTAAAGAATTCTGCAAGAGTGTCCTCCTTTGATTTTCTCCTGTGGCTCAACACGGAGACCTAGAGAATGTTTGTAAATGTACAGTAGCACTCTTCTTACAGTGAAAATCTGCGTCTCTGCGCCGGACTATTGTATCCAAAATTACAGGTGGGTCAGAACAAGGCTGAGTATTCCCTTTTTCAAGGAATGCAGACTCTGTCCTCCTCTGACGATTTTGTATTTGAGCACATCAAACGATCCTTCCAGCGGTGTCCAAGTACACTTACAGACTGTTATATCATACTGAAACCAGCAAGACAGCTCAGAAATGAACTTATAGAGGGCATAAGAGGATTCTTATTAAAAAAAAAAAAAAAGGAAAAAAAAAAGGTAAAAGAAAAAAAATTGATACATTCAGTTTTCAAACTATGATCGTGGTTTTTCTTCTAAAGACTTTTTTCCACATGCTTTCCAAGAGACCAACACACGTATGTTAGACTACATTAAGTGAAATGGAATTTTGTGTAAGTGAAAAGAAATGCTGAATGTAAACAAACTGTTTTACTGTTCACGAAGTCTCTTTTCCTAAAATAAAAAAATACGATAAAAAGAGTAATAATTTCTCATTGTAAACTGGCAGGGGTTTATGAAATAAAAGACTTTGCTTCTTATCAAACTGTTGGTCACATGTACAGTATATAACACAAATCACACAAGGAAGGTATTATGTATGCAGTAGAAATCTAGAGTTTAGGAAATGAAAATTTTAGATAATATTGTTTTGTCACCCTGTTGGTCAGAAAGACACCTTTCTAGTTTTAACGCATGCAGGCATGTAAATATTTGTCCTGGAGTCACAGTATTACTGAATGAGATCTTAAGCATCTGGTAACAAGTCAGAATTCTGTATCAGCCACTTTTATTTGTATATTGAGCCCTGGTTAGTGCCCTGATTAGTGCACTTTTAAGAATGGACTGTGGCTGAGCAGCAAGTCAAAATGCCAGAAATATTTTTATATGTTAATGTCATATTACGTCAATGTTGCTAAAAAAAGAAAACCTAACAAACACTTGATGTATCAGTCCAATTCCACGTAGAACTGAGTGATACAGTTGAAGTCTATTGTCCCTCCCACCTTGTCTTAGGGATGGGTGGTTATGTGTTACTTTCACTGTCTTTATGAAATCTACAATATGTGTTTTCACCTTTGTGCTGATAACTGGAAGTAAGCTGCAACACAGTGCTTATTACATTACTAAAATTTATGTTCTTTGCTTTGCGTACTTTTGGGTTACCCCTTTAAAGACTGATTTTGTGAATCAGTGCTATTACTGTAAGTTTTGTGATTATGCTTTCTTCATCTAATGTTTTATGCATATAAAATATTATTTATTACATGGAAACATATCAAAACCTTAATGTCTAAGATGCCTAACTTAAAGCAAATATTTCTTTAAAAATAGTTCTGATTGGATATTAATGTTATTTTGTCAAAAAAAAAAAATAATCTAATGTTTTGTAAACTCTAGCACTGAGCTTCTATAGTTTGTAGGTCTTCCTTGCAATACTGGTACACATTTATTTTGTGCAGTTCATATTTACTCCACCACAATCCTTTTTTAACAATAGAAAGATGTATATACAAGTTCACATCATGGTAATTTTTTTTAAAGAAATATTGAGCAATATTTTTCATTAAATATTGTTACCTAATACTTTGTAGTGGTATTATTTTCTAACCATGATTCTTTCATAATTTTCATAGTTGCTTGAACACATATGGGATTCTGTACTCCAGTTTTTTCATATGCAGTCTTTAAAGGGTTAACAGCTGTAAAGTTTGATGGACTTGTGGCAAGCTTTTGAATCATTCATATCTGAAAGAGAATTAAAAGCCTACAAATGAAATATGTAGTAGCATCTACCATTGCTCTGCTCCTTGCATAGAGTCACCTGTAAGTAGGTTTAGTAGTTTTACAGTATATACTTTCAAGACCTTTGGGAATGCCTCAGTGTTTGGCTTGGTACATAAATGGAAATGTTAAGGATTAAGGGGGAACAAATTTATAAGCTGGATGTTTAGAAAGAATCTTGCTAAAAACAGTGTAAATATTACAGACCATGAGATGTTACCGTAAGTTCAATTTTTTGCCCTTCTTTAGTTTTACAGATTTTGGGTTGGTATTTCGTTCTTGGTTTTTGATTTTGATTTTTTTTTTTTTTTTTTGGCATAGATAATGAAGAAAAGTTGTGCTCCTGTTATTGTTTATATGCTTTTGTAATCTTAAAGATATTAATGTCTAGTTGTTCTATATTATAACCACATTTGCGCTCTATGCAAGCCCTTGGAACAGAACATACTCATCTTCATGTAGGACCTATGAAAATTGTCTATTTTTATCTATATATTTAAAGTTTTCTAAAAATGAAAAAAGGTTATTACGAATTTTGTTGTACAAAATCTGTACAAAAATCTGTTTTTACATCATAATGCAAGAATTGGAAATTTTTCTATGGTAGCCTAGTTATTTGAGCCTGGTTTCAATGTGAGAACCACGTTTACTGTTACTGTATTTAATTTTCTTTTCTTTTCAACAATCTGCTAATAAAACTGTCTGAAATCTCCCTGTGACTTTATTTACAGTTCATCTTTATTAAATTTTCTGAAATGTGTAACATCAGAGGAATATTTACTTTCTAATGGGAGGCATCTAAAAACAACATAAGTCAGCTCTTTGTAATGTGAGGAGAACAATGCTGAATGATTTTATTTAACATGCAACTGCTTCTATCTCTAATATGAATTACTGTGGTGAAAAACATCATAAAAGCACACTCTGTGGTTATTGTTTAACAAGCAGATTTTCCATATTTTTTTTTCTTGCCAGCTAAGCAAACTGCCCCCATCTACATGATTTATGTACATTTCTCAGTTTATGAAGCTGTTATTTGTACCTTTTTCCTTTATATTCTGATATTCCCATGATTCTTATTTCACAAAGCTTTGTGCTGAATAATGTAAAGTGGACACACTGGTGGAACAGAACGTATTATTCCCCTAACTACAAAAATGCAGGGGTAATCCAGTTGGTTTTGTCTCAGTTCTCCTTCACTTGATAAAATGTGTTTAGAAACTTTGGCATCCTAACACATTTTTTAGCAAACAGTGAGTATTTAAACATTTAAACAGGCATTTGGAGAAAGAAGTAGATCTGGCTTAGCATATCTTTAAGTGCTATTGTGAGGAGAAAAAAAAAAAAAGGTGATTATTTTTTTGTAACATAAAGATGGTTATTTAAGAACAAATCTGGAAGTAAGATATTTTTCCTTACAGAAAATTCCGAAGTCAGATTGATTTTGAGTATTCTCCCTTATTGCCCTGCCTTACCTGGCCTTGCCTTGCCTTCCCTTCGCTTCATTTCTGAACCATACCTACGTGGATGCTTCTGCTTTTGTTAGGGAGTGGGCTTGTTTGAGAAAGCAGAAGAGATTAGCTTTCTTGGACCAGTCCATTTCATTATCCCTAGATGGCCTTAGGGCTGCAGTTGTGAGGCTGACAGGCTTCCTGGGTTCCAGCAGGTTGTTGTTGTTGGCTAGTTGATTAGGATTTTGTCTAGCTGTATATAGGGCAATCACAATCTCCTTCTGTCTGCATTAAAACGTCATGCATGTCTACCTTAGTAAGCACCCCAGCTATGCCATAGCCGGCTCCCCTGCTATAAGCTCTGGCACAGTTAAAGCAGGGAAAAAGTAAACTCATTAGTCTCTCAGTCCAGCTCGCTCCCAAAACTGAATGATCTCTACAGTATCAGACTGGCAAACTACCTGTGTGTTTGTTAGCAACCCAGGAAATAGTTTCTTCCAGCAGGAAAGAACCTTCCCTCACATAAGTTGCACCCTATCTCCATTAATAAATCATTGCTTTATCTGTTCAGAGTAGCTGGGATTTAACAGGGCTGAGGTTGGATGGGCCAATAGCTAGTCAGATGTTGGTTGGTACTCCTTGTTACAGTAAAACTAAGCTCTGTCAAAGCTGAAGTCAAAAGCAAGAAGAGATTACTCTGAACGTATCTTGCCTGTAACTTACTAGTAGGCTGTGGTCAGATCCTGAAGAAGTTTCGAGTCTGCAGCTAGATGCCTAAAGTTTTAGGAAAACCCTTGAGGAGCTAAGAGATTCAACTGAGAAATATTTTTTTTTTTTTTTGCTATTGAAAGAGATTTAATATTGGGTTTTGCTACGAAAGGTAAACCTCTTCCTTTGTTGAAGGTGCTATAAATTCTTGAAAATTGCTTCATTTGTTATTTGCTTACATGTTATTTGACACACGACTGTGCAATAAACAAAGCCTGAGGCCAAGATTTTCAAGCGTGACTGCTGATTACAGGTAATTCTATTTTTGTTGGCCAAACTTCAGACATTTTCAATGCCTTTCATAAAATAAAATGTCCTAGCTCAAGAGTTCTGTGAAACTTACTTCTTCAGTAGCTGCAGTCTTAACTCATCCACAAGATACTGAGGAATTTATTAGTGTGCCTTTGCTGAGCAGGAACTAACCCTGATCAGTGACAATTGTTCCACCACCATCAGTATCACACCATTTCAAGAAGAAGCCTCTTATGTAAAAAGCTTCATTTTCAAAGAGAGAGAGGCAGCAAAGACTTTCTGAAATTCAAGCTCGTAAAAGGAATCAAGTTAGAAATAAAAAAATCTAGACATCCAGAGTACTGGGAAGTTTTGCAAATGTTCACCCAAAGATCAAATACTATTATGTGATTTGGGAGAATTTGCACATAATCTGTGGATAAACATGATGTCTTCATCCAAGTTAATAGTAACAATGGTTGTCATAGTCCAGTGAATTGGTTATTGGATCATAAAGACAGAGCCAGAATCATCTTGTTGTATACAACAAAAGGACAAGAAGAAACAGATAGGAGTTGCAACAAAGGAAACTCCAATTGGATATAAGGAGGGAAAAATCAAAATGAGAGTGACGAAGCAGTAGAACAGGTTTCCCAGAGAAGTTCTGAGATCTCTGTCTTTGGAGATTTTCAAACCTGAGGTGAGCAAGGCCCTGAGAGACCTGATCTAACTTTGCCCAGTTTAAAGAAGGTTAGCCTAGTTAACCTTCAGAGATCCCTTCCAACCTCAGGTTTTTATGGTTCTAGAACTACAAAACTTATATGCATGATGCCCTTGTAGGTGTAACACTTTCTGTATCCAGTTTAGCAAGGAGCAAAATTTTATCCTATAAATAGCAATTATTAGATTTAGAGTAGAAATAGCTGGGATATGTTTGAGGTTTCCCAGCTTTTTCATCTTCCATATCAGCAGGCCAGAAAAATGAGCTGCACTAACAGCAACATTTGAAAGAAGATACGGAAAGTGAATACAGAGAGGATAAAAAAGCACCTATTCTAGTGCAGATATAGTTCATTTAAATAATAAGAATGGAAGCTGTAGCAACTTCATGAATCAGTTCTCAGACCAGTTTTCTAGCAATAAATAAAAAAAGGCAAAGTAAGCAAATATGTCTAATGACAAAAAGAACAGCTGTTGGGGATAAAGAAAGTAGGTGGACTTACAGTGAACTTTCCCATTCAATTTTTATTGGGTACGCTGGATGGACAGTCTTAGGGAAAATTGAAAATGATGAGCTGGAACAAGTCCTCCTTTAAAAATATACTTTATTTCTTCAAATTGCTTTCTTGAAACTAGTTTGTACTGAAAGGCAACCAACTATTTTGTAATTCTATAGTTTTTTTCCCACTGAGATACAGAGGACTTTGAAACAGTTAATTTGGCTTGTTGACTTCTCTGTCAAGTAGGTGTTTTCATGCAGGTTGGGAAGCTGAGGTATGGAAAGGTTAAACTTGGCTTTTCAAAACTGGAGGGACAAAAGGAATGTCTTTGAGCTTCACTGTTTGTGAAGTTGTGTCATAGTACAAGTAGTTTTAGCTAGAGCTCAGTGCTGAAGGAATTGTAGGTAAAAAAGCACTTTTTGGGGGTGCCAATTACTGGGTGAATTGCAATGGGGGGCGGGGGAAGGAAAGTTGTTAGGAAAGCAGGCTAAGAAAATGAGGCTGCAACAGAATTTTGAATAGGAATGGCAGAAAAGAGATTTCAGCTGTCAAGATGGAAGCAAATAGTGACACAATAAGGAGAAAATTGATTATAAAGATAGTCTTTAGAAAAGATCTGGTAAGATAAAGATGCAGCAAACAAACTCATTTGGCAGACTCCTGGGCCAGCAGACATTGTTTTCAATTCCATTCAGAAGCAAGTAATAACCATTTGGCTTCTGTTCACTGTGACCAAACTGATACTGCAGAATCTGGCTTTTCAGTGATGGGATGATATATTGGAAGCCAGAAATAAGTTTCCACATGGATCTCTTGAACAATCTGAACTCAATTTAACAATTGAAGAGGACAGAGATAAAGTATTACCTTCTTTGTGAGCTGATCAATAACAAGCACACCTCTGGGAAACAGATGCTAGTATTACACTTTGAAGCCATTGCAGTGGCAGAAACTGAACAAGTTCACAGGCCACCTTACACAGAACTATCAGAGGCAGTAAATAATAATAAGAAAAAGCTCTAATTCTCAGTTTCTTCCAGGTGAGATCTTATCCTATCTGCCTCAAACCTCTGCAACACTGTAAGTGAATACATGGCACCTGGTAAGAAGATAAGACTCAGGTGGTGAATTAAGGGTTGAAAACAAAATCTCTATGAAAAGTGAAAGTAAGCTATAGTCAAACACAGAGAAAAAAGGTAAATGAAAAAGATTATAGTACAAAATTAGTCCATGTATTTCAGAATTCAAAATGCCTAAAAAGAAACTCCAGCTGCCTCTGCATGCCTAATTCAAAACTGTAATAAATAACCTGCTTTTCTGAAGTACGTAAAGCTTACTAAATGTTCCTACAACTGCCCTGGATGCTTCTTAGGCACAAATATTTCGGTTCCCCATTGAATCACTTAGATGCCTATCTCTGGCTTAACCTCCTCTTGGGAGCTAAAATCGAATGTGAACAATGTGATGCAGCGTGCTCAGAAATCTCAGCAAATAACCAAGCAGAATCATTGAAAAGATGTCAGTCACAACCATTGCCACAGTTCCACAGCCTGAGAGTCCAATACCCCGTATGCCTTACTACTGGGCTGAACAATGTGCTTTTGCTCTTGTTCTGTTTTTTGCCTCCATTTCATCTTTCCCACACAAATGAAGCTGGAACTATTTACTGTTAGCACTATTGGTAGACAAGGAGTGTGAACTTGCTGAGAGTGGGAAACAACTGGAATAGCCCACCTCATGCTTTCTTGGGAAAGTGTTCCTACTGATTGCCTTAAGAAGTGGACAGACCTGGTGTCCTGTAGCTCCTGTCTCTTAAAAGCACCCTAGAGATGTGCCTACATTAGCAATTTTAAGTGCAACAAGGGGCCTCTGTAGCATGAATTTGTCTTGCATTTGTTCTTGTGGTGTGCACCCAAGCTCCTAAAGCAGTTTCTTTTCCTGGTGGAACCTAGTAATGCAAAAATATATAATCTAGATTTTGCCACTTAGAATGGGCCATGGTGAGGTCATGCAGTCCTGGAACTGTAACAGATTGCATCATGTCATACTGTGGTCCTTCCCTCCTTTCACCGCAGCAATCAGCAATGGAAACACACTCAGTGACTGGAATTGCTGGCATCTGCAATGCATTGCCTCCAAAAGGTCAGATAAACCCTACTGAGGTTCAGGTTTCAAGTGGAGCTGATAAAGCAGATCTGGTAGGTGGGGCTTTGGCTTAAGTGTGGCTTTTGAACAGGCCATGAGGGGACTGAGGAGACATCTAAAAGAGTGGTAAATGAATAGCATTAGGGATATTGTGCTTTGCCATACTTCATTGTCTTTGTATAAATTATGCTTAATTTAATCAATAAAATTTTTATTGGTTCAAAAGAGTTAAAGAGTTTTTCTTTTTTTTTTTTTTTTTTTTTCCTGCTAGGTGTTACTTGAGTGGAGACACTTTGTGATAATAACGACTAGTGCTTTTCCTTTTAATTTACTAAGCCACTATCAGTATACAAACAGTATATATTGGGACTGTATGAAGAATATATTTTGTTGTGAGAACAATAGCAGGCACTTACCTTAGGACTCCTACTGACCCTGGACCCTTGTATTATACTTGCATGTGTAGTTGAGTTGTACAATGCATTTTTCTAATAGTCTGTAATTGTATGTTATATTCAAGTTTAAAAATACTTCAGCCATTTAAGAAATGCTGCATATTCTTCTAAGAGGTGATCATTAAAGACAGTGCCACTACATCATTCCTTTGTATTTAATTTGGGGCAGAAAGAGCAAACTATATTTTGAACAAGGTTTATTCATTTTTCAGTTTAAGTGATTTATTTTTTAAACTGAGCTGGCCAAGTTCAATTTAAATTATTGTGTGAATTGTTGGTGAGGTGCTTTTATTTGAATCAGCAAGCATTTGGCCATGGCAAATAAGCTTCTGGCAAACAAGAGCATTAGTACCAGAGAACATCTTTGAAAACTACAGTTTGCTTTTGTGCACTGTGAAGAGTTTTCAGTGTTAAAAGTTATATTTTTCTTAAATATTGTTTTATTCAGGGTAAAAAGAGCTACTTTCTTCTTTGATTTTCATTCCATTCTTCTATCACTGTATGTAAGGAATTAAGTTTAATGGGAATGCAGGCAAAAATAGAAGTGCTCAGGTTCCACCAGTTCTTCTCCATTTTGCTCTTTTAAGTCAATGACCCTCTTTTAATACTTATGTTTTTCCCTAGCTAGTATAATTTCCAAAATACACATTAAAAAATCTTACGTGTTTTCTCATTTATAATTAGGCTTTAGCAGTGCACTAAATAGGGATTCTCAGTCTGCAGACCACAGAGAGCTCAACAGAAGCATCTACTTCGCTGACAGTATTTCTGCCTCCTCAAAGGCAGAACAGGAGGTAGCAAGGACTGCATGAATCACTTTAGCAGCAGCCACAGCTGAGCCTGTCTGCCATTTTGCTCCGAGTCACTGCTTTACCTGCTAAAGTTCTTCTGCAAGTATGTGATAAAACCAACACCCACAAAGAAACACAAGTTCTACATGTGCAAGTCTTTGCTTACGTCTTGTGCTTCCAGGATACACTGATTTTACTGAGCATGTGCAAAACTGCTGTCCTTATTATATGTTAATAAACTAGAGTTTTCCAGGACATGAAAAGTGTTCATTACTTATGAAAGATGGTCACCCTGGATGTATACAGTAGGACATCCTAGGATGTGGCACAGGTTATATACCATGGCCCTCCTTTGATCTTAACAAAACACAGCCACAAAAAATAAGAACAACCAAGCAGATAAAAAAACCCAACAAACAAAAAGATTTAACTTATTCTTTTAGGCTGTTATAACAGAAAATTGAATGAAGTCAGAAGTTTCAAAGTCACGTGATCATTTATGTTGCTGTTTTGATAGAACAGTTTCTGATCAAGTGGTGGCTCATGCCAGCTAGCTCTGCTGCAGACAATTCTGCGGGTGGTACAGCAGCTAGCTTCACTTTGGAGAGTGTTGGGGGATATCACATAGAAAGATTGCTCTATACTGTTTGGACATAGTATTCCTGAACTGTAGTGATTACATTTAATTTACCATGCTTTAGCATACCACCCACACATGCCTGCTCAGTTGTACCATACCACAAACCACTCCTAACTCCCAGTCACATTCAGAGTGCATTGTTCTCATTTAGGTTGTCACCTGCTCTTGCTGCCATGGTGAATCGTACTTTCGTATTTGCAGGCTCTATTCCACCAGCTGCCCTATTATTCAGCTGCTCACCTGAAGAATGCTTTATTTGGGAGAGAAGAGTGAGACAGATTCATCCCTAATTCATTGCCATTGAAACAGGGAACTTTCACTGTAGCTAATCGGGCTAGAATGAGGCTGCCTCTCTGCACTAGGTGGACATGTTGCCAGTTCACTGTGTTCCAATGCTACTCACAAAGACTTGCATGAGCAGTGAAGGGATCTTTCACTCTCAGTAAGGAATGGGATCCTCCAACCTAAGATTTCTTTTCAGATATCCCTAAACCTCCTGGAAATCAAGATCCTCCAGAAAGTGAACTACTGATGTGGAATAAGCTTTAAGTGTTAAGATGAGTTGAATTTTCCTGAGGAAGTCCCTCTTCCTCCTGAATTTCTTCTGGAATGAACAGAATTCTTAATGACCTAAGTTTGTGTACCTTCCTGTCTTGAGATTTTACTCTTTTTGTATTTTTATTATTCATATATTTCTAATATTTTTCATTCATTTATTCTTTTGTGTGTGTTTGCATTCAAATACATCTACTGAAGTCAGGGTCCTGTTTTGAACTCTTGAGATATTCTGGTGAGAACTATAGCCATACATCAGTCACTCCCAAAAGTGACTTCTGATAGGAAGGTGTCCATACTTTTCTGTAGGGTGTGATCCGCTTTAAATCCCAAGACCTCCGTAATCATATGCAAATTGAGCCTACTCAGTAGGAATCACGCAGGTAGCATTTTTAAAAGCAGTTACTAATATTTTCCAACATGGAAGAAGTAATGAGATTTAATAAACACACACGTACTTAGTTTGTCAAAGATACGGTTTGGTATGTATTGTGTTTTTCAAACTGCATGGATATCCATTTCAGTGGGCGCTTGTGCTTTTGTAAAATCCCATGCAGTGCTTAGCTGTGTCCTACATCGGTTACATACCTCCAGAAATCTGGCCTCTAGAGGTGAAAGAATCTTGGACAATGGCCCTATTGTTAATCATTATTTCCAGTATAATGTAACAAATGTTCTAACCTTGAAAAGAGGCAGGGGAGTAAAATCCTAGGCCTGCCTCCTTATCCTTTTTCCTTCCAGGTTTTATTCTTTTACAGCTGTAGCAGTACAAAGCAGCTACAACTAAGAAAATGAATCATCATTGCTATCGTCATTAACATAATGCCCATGTGTAGATTTATCTGCAGACTTTCAGTTTGATAAACTGTTGGCGTGTAAATATTTCCTTGAAGAAATTCCAGTCCAGCTGCTTTTGTTTACAAATCTATCAATGGTTAACAACGTAGAATGTATTTTGCCAGTATCTGAATTATAATTTCAACTTGTTTAATTGTGAATTAATTATAAAAGAAGAAGACAAAACTAAATAATAAATATTTTGTAAATTTTGGAACCATTCCAGCTTTGCCTGCATTAATTTTGGAAATGTGAGGACTTAGCTTGTTAAGTCTCCATTCTACTATTCTTTCTTATTATTTATTTGTACAGTCAATTGTGCAAGAAACTCTTTCTGAATAATTGTTTCCTTGTACTTATTTTGTCTTCAGAGGTTCTTCTGCTTATTCTTTGTTTTACTTCTTGACTTCTGCTTGATCATTCTATGGATTTAATTGAGATGGTTTTGATACACGGTCACAGTAGCATCTAAACTGACCTGAATACTGAGTATTTGCAGATTTAAAAAAAAAAAAAACAACAAACTTCTTGAGATACAGGATCAAAGAAGCTCTAGAATTTTACTTTCTTCTTGCTGTTTTGACCAGCAATGCAGAGAGATGTGCTTTGAATTTATTGAATTCTCACTGGTTTGTATAATTGTTTGTTACAATTTAATTACAGTTCAGTACAATTTGCATGGATCAGCTCTGGAGACAGACTATGAAATTTATTATTCCTAAATTAGGAGAGTGAAAAGTTAGATTTGAGCTACATATATAGATGTATTTATAGCCAATGGACAAAATACACACCTCAAAAGAATAAATCATTTGTTATCAAACTTAGTTGCCTATTTTAGGATTAGATTGAATCGCTTGTGAAGGTCCCTATTTGTCTTTGTTGTTCAGTGAAGGGGTATATTTTAGCCAACAGCTATGGCAGGAGATGAGGTTTGCCTGGGAGTTGCCTGTAAGAGCTGTTAGGAAGCACTTTGATTTTACTAGCCAGTTCCACCAAACCAAACCAAACCAAACCAAACCAAATCAATCCACACTTCTTCCAGAATTTTGTATTCTTTGCATATGTAGCTAGTACCTTTTCAAGTAGTTTGTGAGCCCTCTAGTGACACCAGTCAGAGGCACAATATACATATAGCTGGATCCACCACATCTGTATATATTTGGCAAACAGTGATGGTACTCGTATATGTCTTGCTGGTTTTTTCATATTGCTTATGATAATCAAGAACATTTGTCTGTATCTGCTATGCAGAATCTGAAGGCCACGATAGTGAGGGTTAGAATGAAACAGCATTCGACTTTTTTTAGGTTTCTTTGAAGACTTTGACACAGTTGGAAGAATTCATACAAGACTTTTAACTGTTAAATATTTCTTGCTGTCTTAATTGCATTTAAAAAAAATTAGATGTTTTGAGATTTAAAATTTAAAAATAAATTAATGTTGTAATTATACACTATTTTTGCCGTGATTTTTCACTTTTCCATAGAGTAAGTATGGAAACAAAGAATGGTTTACAACACAATGTAGAAGTAACAGATAACTATGAAGAGTGATCACCAGTTCATATACCATAAGCGTCTTACTTCCACTTGGTAAATCAGTCTTCAAAAAATATCCTGTAGCTATGGAAAAGTGTTTCTGAAATACTCTAGAGGAAAATCTTGTTTGCTCAGTTTAATTCTGTAAACATAGGTGGTCATGATCTTTCTCTGAGACTAGCAAAGACACCGCTTTCTCCTTTGGCTATATAGTTAATTTAGTCACCTTGTTTCCGAGACTGCTTTCCTAGGTACCTAACTGAGGTAGTCATTCTCATGGCAATCATGAACTTTTTATTTCTTGATTGTTCTTTCACATTTGAAGCTATAAAAGCACATGGAAGGCTTCTGGATTGCCTTCATGGAAAGAGTTTATATATATCTCATCAGGAACAAGCAATAACAACAAAATAAAAATTTTCTATTTCAGCTATAACACACTGACAGACTTGTAGCTACCTTTATATTCACTGATTTTTTTCTCAGTTTGTGTATATTATCCACATCTATTATAGACACTCTCTATTACAGTTTCAGTGTAGCAAGAAGTGTAGGTTAGATCACATTTATAGTTGCAAGTCATATGGCAGCTTAGAGGCTCCTTAAACTAGTTATCCACCTCACCTATCCCACCCCCACCCCCACCACATGACACTGGTTTAATGGTACCACTCCAAATAAAACTGACTTAGTTCATTCAGTGGATTAAAATATATTATTTATGCTTTCTATCAAAAATAATGAGCAGCCTTTCTTTTGGCACTGTTTTATGTGTAGAATCTGATTCTGAGTATATAGTCTCTTAATTTTGTTCCTATTTATATAAGTTGAAGTTCTGAAGCTTGGTTATTAGTAATATTAGTTAGAGATTAACTCTGTTCAGGTACAATATGGATTAACTCTATCATTCATAAAGCCACTAGAGAATATTTAGTTATATGATTCATTGACTTTCCACATGATCAGCCTGTGAATTATATGGACTAAGCTTGATGGACCATCAATGTGAATGATAAATTCATTTGGTAGAGTATTTTTATGTATTTTATCTTTCTCTGGTACATTATCAAAAATGAAACTTTGTCCATAACATTTAGAATATCCGTTGTAAGTAGTTGCCATCTAGTGCCAGCTTTCATTTCTATTCATAGATAATGGGGCAATACTTACACTTTGGAAGGCAGTATGTTTCTATCAATTTGTAATGGAGTTGTGTAATGTCATGTCTATAATGGGAAGTAAATAACGCGCCTTGACATGAATGAATACTTCAGGCAATCGTTAAAATAACTGAGGATGGTGGAGAGTTAGAAAGATGAAGAGAAAGAGTAGGAGAGCTGCGACTTCACTCTCTGACATCTCCAACATCTGAATGTGTGGTGCTTACGATCTGGAAGTGAATCCATCTGATGGGACAGGAAATTGTTCTTCTGGCTTTCTCATAAAATGTTAGCTTCTTCAGGGGGATATATCATAAATAAGAATAACATTGTGAATTCTTATCACCACAACAAAAAGAACCATTCAGAAAAATACCTCTAAAATAGCATTATGTCATTGGGAGAGTTGTTTTTGTGCTGTTGTCCCTCCACAAAAAAATTCAAATGTGTTCAGTTTACAAATAAATTGAAAGTGCTTTCTTGCTAGTTTGACCAGGTATGTGAGGGCTTAGCAGGGTTTTTTTAAAAGTATTATTAACAAAATCCTGCAGTAAGAGTTTACTGAACTATGCTGTAGGTGATGTGTGATTTATAAAAGAAGCTAACTCAGTCTCCTGTACTGATTTTTCAGCAGCACCACAAGCAGTAAACCTTTTCTATTTTTTAAATGTCTGTGAAAGGAGGGATGACATCTGTGGAAAGCAAAGGTCACATTGGAACAATCCCTTTAAAACCGTGCTAACCCCTAAATGTATAGATCCCTATACAGCTGAGTTCATGCAAGGGCTTCTCAAATAAGTGTATTAGTACATTAACTTAGTTTTTCATTTGAGTGTAAATAAGAAAAGGTGACAATTCAAGATTATTTTTTTCCTGGGCATTTGGTTTTACTTACTGTGTGTTCTCACATCTTTCTCAGTGCAATGGATTATAGTTCAGCACTTTGCTCCAGTCTTGGTTCAAGGTCCCAAAGTCTGAGGCGTGGGTAAAAGTGGGTCTCTTCAATCAACATTTAAGAAATCATGGAAGCTGTGGTTTTCAGATTACATAAAACTCCTGTCATTGTTGGTATCTAGAAAATTAGATAACAGATTCCCTGTGTATGAAAAATCATCTACAGCTGCCTCTACAACTTTTGGGATAAATTCTACAGTTTTATCAATAACTTCTAGCCTTAATGAGCCCTCCTAAACAAAGTGAAAATACCAGATAATGAAGGGATTTCTTACTACCCCTTCACTATCTCCCTTAAGACTTTATTCCCAGGCTTCAGCCCACTGTCTTCTGTGTGTGAATGTAGCTATGTGTGAATACTGCTGATTGCACTTGTGAGATTGCAGACGATTATAAAAAGAGTGTAGTAGGAAGTGAGATTTACCTTTTGACTCCTCTTCTATCTTTTCCATCTGCTGTAATACTCACTCACACACACACACATGCACATGCACACGCACTTTGGTTTCCAAGCACAAAGTGATTTTGGTGGTGAAAATGAGTGAAACTGATCTTGCCAAGAGTAATCTCCCTACACCTCCCTTTCGTTTTCGCAAGCCTGTCTAAACCCTGAGCTGACACTGAAGGTGATGCCCCCCACTTCCATTCCACATCCTGATCGAGCAAACTTAGAGCTAAATCCTCTTTCCTTTCAGAGTCCAAGAACAAAGATACACTGGGAAGCAAAGCCACACTGTGCCATACTTCCTTCTTGATGGAAGGAAGAAAATTCATAAGGTTTCTGTTGCTTATGCAGCATATTTCACTCAAGGATTAACTTTATGTTCTAATGTGTGCAGAGGACCCAGAAGCCTTTGGCTAGAAAAAGGTATAACTTATGGATCAAGCCTCTTTTGAGCAATATAGTGCTACTGGGTACTACACTACACCTTAGACCTCTTCCTGTGGGTTGTGGCCTCTTCCCAGATCATCCTCCTATGAACAGCTGTAACATATTGAGTCTAATTAGGTTTCTCTTTTACTTTTCAGTGCACGCATTTCATATCTCCCATATCCTGAACCTTATCCCATATAAAATTCGTAAACCATTCTTCTCCAGATAGTTTATGTGTATCATACAATTCTTGCTGCATTATTAAAAAAAAAAAAAAAAAAAAAAAGCTAGTTGTCTGGTGGAAGCTGCTTTTGTAAACCATGATTTATCCCATTTTTTTAATCTTACTTCTTCAGGAAACCAACCCTGATCTTTTAAAACTTTTCAGACCACTAGACCACTAGAAGCTCAAACATTGTCTTAAACAAACTAACAAACAAATAAACAACAAAAAGAAGAATTCTCTTAAGTACTGCTTATTCGTTTATGATGCAGAACAGTTTTTCCATGGAAGTCTGTTTTGTTTGTGCAATGTATACATCTTACAAGAAAGCAAGAAAGCCAGCTATGACACAGCTCACTAAGCATATTTTGGCATTAATGTGGCTACTTACAAGACTTATATATCCCACGTGCGAGATTAATTTTCTTTCAGAATATTTTAAATCATTTAATGCATACAGTAATTACACTATACTCAAACCATGTCAATCAATCTCTGCTCTGAATCAATACGGTAGGTGTTTTTCAACTATTTATAAATAACAATACTCATATATGCCAAACATCTTATAAAAGTACAATTAGTTAGAATAAAGAGCATATTTGTTCTTCTATTGATTTAACTCCTTGTCATGCTCTGTAGGGTTGCTGTATATATGTCTTTCTTTAAATTCAAGCTTGTGTTTAACTTTCTTTTTGCAGCGGAGTTTTCCTTATTTGCCTTATTTCACTTTCTATTGTGTGTTACAGATAAACATGAAGTGAAATGGATTTATGGGCTTATTTGTTTAAATGTACAAGTGAATAGTTTACAGGCACAAATTGCAACTGTTCAGTTTTCACTGGAAAAGAGTAGAAGAAGATGTCCTGGAAAATGCTGTACAAATAGTTGACTGAAAACATTAATTTTCCATGAAGATTGTGCCGTGCAGAAAGATATGGAATAAGGGGAAGAAAAAAATACGTTATCTCAACCATTTTGAAAATTAATTTTGAAGTGTTGCTTAATGAAAATTTGATGGCATTTTAATGCAAATAAACATTAAATCTGTGTAATATATCACTTTCTAGACTTTTAGTTACCATTTTATTTTGTTCTATTCTTTTTAGTGATTTTGTATTTCCTGCCCTCTCAGAGTTAGCTGCAGTGAAATCCTTCTCTAAGTGAAGTGACTCAGGTGACTTTACAACTGGTCCATCAAAGTGTGAAAGGAAATCTGAGATGAACCTTCAGTGTTTCCTCTAGTTTTTTATATGAACTAAGGAAATTTTGTATGACTTCAATACAAAACTATGTTAGTGATAATGTTAATTCAAAGCCAGTCTTAAGTTCATGAACCTTAACAAACCTTTTGATGAACTCATTTGTGTTTGGCATTTGTAATGAAACATGATACCATGAGAGTTTCACATGGTTTTGGGTTTCATTGCAAACATCTTGAACATAATTACTATTACTTTGAAGATATAAAATACCATGGAGCAAATCTTCACTAGGTGTAAACTGACAACTCTGCACTGAATTCACTGTCAGCAAACACCCTTCATAATTTGATCCTTTAATTAATAAGTAATACTTGTCATTGACCCCAATTAAAATGAACAAAAATGGTACTGTACCATATCCTCTGAGTGCAGAAATATGCAAGATTTATACAGATGATATACAGGATTTTAAGTTCCAGTTGGACACCTAAAGAAATTAACTTTTTGCCTAGAAAATAGATGTTATTATAACTGCAATAAATATGCTGACATATTACTCACTGTTACACATCCAATCAATATTAGCCAGATTAATTATTTTTGCTTAATCTGTAGTATTTTTCTTGTCAGAACAGCATTAGTTATGCAAAAATGGTCATACGTTGTCAAACTGAGAGCTTCATCTTGATTATTCTTGGTTATTTTGAGTGTAAGTACAATCCACCCTGACTGTTAGTCTGCCCTTGGGAGCCAAGCAATTTGGCTGTTATTATAATGAGGTGTGGCTCATCATAAGGGTGATTGTAATGGAGTCTAAGGGAATAGGGAGTCAAGCTTACTATATATTATCTTTCATTTTTAAAGACTGTACTTTGGTATAATGGTTGAGTATTGTAGCATTTTTGTTCATTGCATGTCTTCAGGGGTTGAGATATCCTCCAATGGACTATTTTGATACTAATAGGAAAGCACGTTTAGAACATGAAAATCCCTGTATCTGTTCCTTCAGGCAATTTGTTCAGAGTGTAATTCACATCTGATGAATACTTGGTGACACTGAACGGTCCAGTGAAGACTGGCGCTAATTTTGCAGTAATGCTCTCTGTTGCATCTGCGTCTGAGTGGGAAGGTATTTTTCATCAGTTCATGAACATTTAAAAATCACTCGTATCTGTTTGTGATCATAATTACTTTCCCTCCTATATTTTCTTACTAAAGTTGCCCTAAAGTGATTATAGATGTGAGCTGTGATCTTTATAATCTTCTCACTTTTCCAAAAAGGACCAGGTCCTGAACCAACACAGTTTCTTTTAAATCATCAGGTGTTGTCTTCAGGGAAACAAAAATCTTGTCACAAAAAATTCTGTTACAATTTTTCTCCATTCCTCCCTGTGAACAACATTGATGAGAGATTATTTTGATTAAAATGGAATGCCTTAAAGGGGCACCAAAAAAGCTAAACAAAGTGTAATCTCCTTAGTATAGGATGTTAGGCGGTTTAATTTTAGTTATGTGAAATGTTTGACAGGAAGAACAACCCATATGATACAAAATTACCTTCTGTAGAGGCTTTCAATGTATCCTCCAAGTGTGCTGATGCTGAACAGGAATTGCTAACTGTATCTAAGAATCAAACAAAAAAATTTCCCAAAGTGTGTGGGCCAATGTAATTCCATTGTCCATGTGCGTAGTTCTATACTGTTATAAGAAGGATAGACCTGTTCTGACAAAACTGGAGCATGACCTTCTTATTCAAAAAGTTTGAGTATATCTACATAAATTTTAAAAAATATCCCCATCTCTTTCTGTTGACTGGATCACATAATATTATTTATTTTCTACTTTACTCTTTTATGAAGTAGTGTAATGGCTTCAAAAATCACTAGAATCTTTTTCTACCATTGACACATTTTATGAATGTGAGCAAATTCCCTTTACTTCATTATAACCTTTTTTTTTTTTTTTTTCCAACTCTTACCTTATCTTTTAAATTTGGATAGTATAAAACCAGACCTTAATCCATTTGACCTAAGGACCTAATGTTTGGTGACTTGAAGTGTTGCAACAATAATAGTAATGGTGACGGTCTGGAAATAAATGAAGAAATGCGTCTATTTACATACATATTCACTTGTTGAAACATTTACCATCAGTTTAATCTACAGTTCAAAATAAAACAAGTAAAAAATCTGCAGACTAAACCTGATCTGTTTGTATCAATCATTGTGCATGACACTGCTAAATTTTACACCTCTCTGCATCACTGATTGCCATTAAAAGCTAGCTATTTAATAGCCTTACTAGGAAATAGCATATGTATAGTAACTGTTTCTACAGAAGTTTCTGCGAAGTGTAGGCACATGATAAGAACTGTGTTAGAATTTTTTGCATAGTTGATACTTTAGAGAAGCTTTGTTTAATGCCAGGAATCTGGAGTTGTTAGGATATAAACTATTTTCTCATTCTTTGTCAAAAAGCCTGTGTTTCACTGGTGGCTATTTTTCATCTCTGATTCAGGTAGTAAAAACATGAAACAGTATTAGGGAAAAGATATGGCTCATAAAACTACCTTTATAAAAATCATACTGTTGGATGCAGTATTTTAATGTAGAAATCCTCATACTCAGAATTGCCTCAAGTTTCCAAAAGATCAAGGATATATATACTTGTGGAGTTAGTTATGTTCTGAGTAGTTTTCTATCCTGAACACATGATGTTGTTGTAAGACTTTTATTTTTTGTTAGTTGAAAAAAATTGAATCTCACTTAAAGCTTGCTCCTTCAGTTTCTTATTATCCTTTCACACATGTTATGGTCACAGAATTATCAGGGTTGGAAGGGACCACTGGAGATCATCTAGTCTAACCCCCTTCAAATGGTTGAGTATTAATTGTTCTGTTAGAGAATACATTTAAAACTATAATATTTGGAGACATTCACTGCTAGGTAATAAACATGCCCCCAAATACACATCCTCCCTTCTGAAATTTATGGACGTTTCAGTAAAATCACAAACTCTCTTGCAAAACTGCCTACTTTTCTGTCTTTGAGTGTCTGATGCAACAGGAAATCTTGCAAATATGTTTCATCCACATTGTGTTCAAATATCACCAGACAGTCCATTTCTAAATCTAGAAAAGTTCCTCTCTGGTACGTGTAGTGTTCTGCTGCCAGATGCTAATATCCTGTCATTTCTCTGAGCGTCTTTCTGCACGAATGCTCCACCATGGCCCACATGATGTGCCTCCATGTGAACTGTAAACACACTTTTAAAGTCTTGGAAAGCTTAAAAGGACTTGATGACTGGCACTCGCTAGGAATATTTCAAGACCTAATTTAACCAGTGTTCACAAAAAGGACATCTTTCACTGTAATACTATGTAATGTTGAATATTGAGTGACAACAGACACCTCCATGAATTATGGCAGAATGCAATGACTTCTGACTACTGCCTGGATGTTTAAACTGTAGCTGCATTTGAACAAAAAAAACCAAAACAAAACCAAACCCAAATCAATAAAAAACTTCATAGGATGATTTCCCTTTCTTTTCAAAGAAAGAATGAACTAACATTCTGAACATGATCAGAATAAGTAAGCAGGATTTAACATTGAAAAATTATTGATTTAAATACCATTAAAAGTTCAAAGCTTTAATAACTGCTAATAATGGTTCTGACACTGCCAGGATAAAGTGTTTGGGCAGGATGAATAGCTGAATAATAATTGTTATCTGTCTGCATCTGTTTGTTTTGGGTTTTGGGGTTTTTTTCCCTCCTACTTGAGAGGAGTTGACCAAACTAGCCTTTCCCAATTCTTCCAGTATTCCAGTGGCACTTATTCAATGTGCAGATGCAGAAAAATTTTTGTGTGCATCTTGCGTTTCAGTCATCTGAACTGGAATTTAGAATAGAATAGAACAGAATAGAATAATTCAGTTGGAAGGAACCTACAAGGGTCATCTAGTCCAACTGGCTGACCACTTCAGGGCTGACCAAAACTTAAAGCGCATTATTAAGGGCATTGTCCAAATGCCTCTTAAACTCTGGGCTTGGGGCATTGACCGCCTCTCTAGGAAACCTGTTCCAGTTTTTGACCACCCTTTTTGTAAAGAAATGCTTCCTAATGTCCAATCTGAACCTCCCCTGATGCAGCTTTCAACCATTCCCGTGTGTCCTGTCACTGGATAGCAGGGAGAAGAGCTCAGCACCTCCCTCTCCACTTCGCCTCCTCAGGAAGCTGTAGAAAGTAACAAGATCACCCCTCAGCCTCCTTTTCTCAAAACCAGACAAGCACAAAGTCCTTAGCTGTTTTTCACAGGACATTCCTTGCAGCTCATTCACCTGTTTCCTTGCCTTCCTCTGGACACTTTCAAGGACCTTCACATCCTTCTTAGAATTGTTGCGCCCAGAGCTGCAGCCAGTACTCCATGTGAGGCCACACTGACACTAAATACAGAGGGATAATCACCTCTTTTCACTGGCTGGTTATGCTGTGTTTGATGTACCCCAGGATGTGGTTTGCCATCTTGGCTGCCATGGCATGCTGCTTGTCCATATGGAGCCCGCTGCCGACCAGCACCCCCAGATCCTTTTCTGCAGTGCTGCTCTCCAGCCACTCCTCTCCCATTCTTTATTTACATCCGGCATTACTCTGGCCCAGGTTTTGTCGCCCTGGTTTACGTTGGTTTTCTAGCTAGGCCATGTCCATTATGTGGGGCAACACACTTTTCAACAAAAACAATTGCAGAATCGGATCCTCTGCCTGTAAGCAAAAAGTGAAGACTGATTTCTGTGGTTGAAAAAAAAATATGGAGCTGTTCTTGAAAATATTTGGAAATGTATGATAACTTTATATAAAGTACCTGTATCATGCTTCACAGTAGGTCTGCAGAACAGTTACAGTATGAAGTTATACAATACTATTTTTCCATAATTGACATACATTAATAGAACAATTAAAGATGATTAAAAAAAATCTTTTACCTTTGCTTTCCCTATAGCTGTGAACTTAAACAAAAGGTCTAACGATTCCTTCTGATGGCATTTCCTGGGTTTACTTCTCAATAATGACACTTTTGGGAGCAATACTATAGGGAATGAGATTGATCACCCATCACTGCTGCTGATGTGCTGTTTAACCAAGCTGGTGAACCATAAACTGTCATCAGAGAGGGTATCAGACTAACCGTGTGTATCATGCAGCTTACTCTCCTGTGCACCTAGCAATGATGATAATTCTCTTAGTCCATTAGACAGCACAAGGACCTGTTAAACAAAGTACTGGAGTGGTACACTTTACGTGACCCAAAAAAGAAACCAAATCCTGCTAGCTGGGCTAAGTGGTGACATAAACTGAAGCCACAGGTCATGGAGCAAGAAGCCTAGTGCTTCATGCCTTAATAGGACTTTGACATACAGACAAGATTTCTAAAGCTGAAACTTTCTTTGATAGTAATAGATATGCTCTAAAAAGAGGTGAGCATAGCTAGCACTTTTGAACACTGAGGAAGACTTGTTCCAAAATCATGTCAGCTTGCATTTTTTTCAAAGAAATACAAAAAAAAAAAAAAAGAATTTAAAGGAATAAACAGTATTTAAATTTTTAATTATTGTTAAATGTCATGTACCTGGTGTTTCAATGTTGCAAATTGTATCAACATGATTAAAAAAATTATGATTACTAGACAAAGTTTGCGATGCAAGGCCACAGACGTAAGAATTTTTATGGACAGAAACTCAAAGGTTGTGCACAGGTTGATGAAGATGTACATAACCTGGTGATTGACATTTATGTTCTTTTTTTAACTTGTATGCATAATTCCTACTACTGACTTCAGTGGAAATAGTCACACTTCCTCCTTTCATGCTTCTAGTTTTCTCTTCTTTCATGCAATTAGTTTTAGAAGATCAAAGCTTAAATTCAGCCTGGTTCTTCTACCTTGAGTTGTTGAAGCCTGGTGTTTTGTGGGTTGTTTTTGTTTGTTTGTTGTTCGTTAGTTTGTTTTTTCTTTCTGGGTAGATCATTCAAAAGATCTAGCTAGGAGTATTCAAGGAATAGTTAGGACGCTTTTGCCCCAAAATAATATTGCTGAGCGAGTTGCAGACAGTCCCAGATATTGTAAAGTCCTCTCAGACTTGCAGAAATTCCTGTCCCAATTCATACTGCACCCTCTAGGAACCCCCCATTCCAGCTAAAACTTCCTTTAGGCTCTGAAGATGGCCTTCTCTCCTTTTTATTCCCCAGCTAAGTGCATAGATGCAAGTACTAAATACAATTAGTACCTACAAGCATACATGCAAGTAGTAAATATAATTAAAATCTCTCTGTTTCACTCCAGACCTTTCGGTATGGGATTAATCTGACCACATTTTTGATATCTGCAACACGTGATGATGTCAATAACTAAAGGAATCAGTGGGGAAAACCAGACTCTTCCAGGGCTTAATTAATCACATCTGCATGTGGGCATTTTTAACAAGTGAAGTAACCTAAAACTATCTGGTTTTCAGTGTCAAGAAGGTATGCAGTGATCACCTCACAGGTAGACAATATCTATCCTGTACAGTAACTATAACTGTTGATGATAAATTCAATTCGATGAACCCCGTGCCTTCTGTCCAAACTAAAACCTCTTCAGGTGTAAGTCTAGGTCAGTGTGCCTAAAGCAGAAGGTCACAGAATCACAGAATCATAGAACGTTAGGTGTTGGAAGGGACCTCAAAAGATCATCTAGTCCAACCCCCCTGCCAGAGCAGGACCACCTAGAGTGGGTCATACAGGAATGCATCCAGGAGGGTTCCAGAAGTCCGCACCTTCATCTGAGCAACTTGTTGTCTATTAATCCGTTTTGAAAGTTTAGTACAAATGCTTCTGTATTTTCTCCCATCCATCTCTCACACCTGGAATGAGCTTGCTGGAAACATCTGCAAAGCCTGTTTATGGTTCTCTTACAAATTGCTTCTGGGAATTTTTCTTTTCTGTAACCTGCCAAAAGCTTGAATGTGTGTAGGCCAATGACGGTTTGAGATGCTGAACGTTGGCTTGTATTTCCCAGTATTTCTTCATCTGTATCCATGCTATGGCCTCTTTTTCTACTACACAGAAGCAGTAAAAGCCCTTTCAGTGGACGGTACCTAGCACACTGGGACTTGTAGGACTTGGGAAAGTAATTAAGCTGCCAGCAATAACAATAACGAAATGATAACAATTGTAATAGTAATAACATATAAAAATGAAGATAAATAAGAAAAGATTTAACTGGGAAAAAATAATTCTGAAGAGACTGTTTTCTATGTGCATCATCTGCTAAGAATTCACATGGTTACAACAGAATTAGGAAGGTTCAAAGATAAAGTTAAATCATTGTCCTAAAATTAGGTAATACCTGTGCTACATTAGGAGGTAGGAAAATTATATACTGATTCCAGCGACCATCAGAATAATCATCAGAGCCCTGAGGACACTACTAGCCCTGGCTGTCTGTGCCCAGCACCTTCAGGGCTCTCCCAACCTTCCCATGGCCCAGTACTCCATTTCACGCCCCCAGAGTCATCAGCACAGTGATGCCATAGCAGGGCTGGTCTCCAGCTCCCCACAGAGGAGCTGCTCTCCTTGGCGATGGGCCCCATCAAGTTGGGCCTACCCAGGGACACACGTCCCAGCCCAGCCTCGACCCATCCACAGCCCCACGGAGGTGTCCAATGCCTGGGGCTGGGGCTACCCTGGTGCCCCCCCGGCTCCCCTGCTTCTGGCTGAGGGGTGGAAGAGGTGCTGGGTGGCAGGCTGCCCTGACAGGCTCCATGGGGAAACCCCCAGCTCCCAACACCAGCAACACCCTGATGATCTTGGATGTGATGCTAAGTGTGTTATGTGATCCTTCAGTTCAAGGCTACATAAATATATCTCAAGGTATTTGATCATTCTTACGCATGAAAAAATATATTTTCTTTTCACTGTTAGAGAAGGTCAAAATTTCAGAGGATGTCAACAGGAGACTCAGGAAGAAAAGACATGCTTACTGACTTACCCCTTCACTGCAGACAATGCAACTTACTAATTTCTCAGGTAAGAAAATATTAAAATTGTTGCTCATTATGATACTGCTGAATTTTTTTTTTTTTTTTTTAACTAAGCCTACAGCAAATGTAAAAGCAAATTAAGTCTTCATCCCTCTCTTTGCAATTCTGCAAATCAGACCCTGGTCGGAGTAGTGTAATAGCTATGCCTCTCATGTTTTAAAGGAATGCTTTTCCTTATGGCTGTGTCTCCTATGTACAGTGGAGTCCATAGATTTTTATAAAAACACTTGGCTGAACAGAGATGTCTAATATCATTCTGAATGTCCAAAGGCTTCTGAGATCTCAGCACAGGGTTGGCAGATTCAACAGGGAAACCACAGGAGACCTGCACCCTTCTGCAGTGGCAGCTGGAGGCCAGGAAAAGAAAACTCAAGGGTATTTTACCTCACACTAGAATCCTGTCTTTAGGAAAAATTAATCAAGTTGGTTTTTTATAAAAAATAGTTAACGTTTCCTCTTGTCACTCAAAATAAAAATAAAAAGATATACTTTTTTGTTATTTGGTCTATTTGTTTTGTTTATTTGAATACTATCCTGGATATTGTATTTTTTGTCTTTTTTTTTTTTTTTCCCTAGAAATTACAGAGGGTGCGTGCTAACTGACCATGCTTAATTGGCTAGCTACTGACGGAAGAGATAGGTCCCTTCAATCGACAGTTTAGAGCACAAGCGTTTGCACTAAAGGACGCTTTCTCTGTTTACTACAGAAGGAGCAAAGGAATCAAACCAAATATTTTGGATACGTAATATTGGCTGATGTATGAGCCCTCAGAAACTTGATCCAGTCAAATTCCCAAGAAACCCTCTGACAATTTGAATATATTTTAGCGTTAACATTTGGTACAAAGACAAGAGCATATACTTAAATTGTAGCACATACATTATTTGCCTAATTACCCCTACTACTTTAACTGAACTTTATCAATATTCAGGAAAGTATCTGTGATGTTGCACACTCAAAGGGAGTCTGAACTGAAATCCTGTGATTTTTACATTCCTAAAGTATTGTAATGATCAATAAAAGATAGATGAAGGGACAGAAAATCTGAATTCTGCTAGATGATATCAAATTTAATAGCAGCCAATGTACATTTTCATCAACAAGAATCCATCTAAATATACAGTGTTAAGCTTTTTCAATACAATAAGTATTTTCATTTTGTCACTCATAAAAAGCTCATTCATGATCTACCTCCTGGAGAAAGAAAGGCATAGAATCTAGAAAGTGGATTGTGATATAGAATTAATATTGCCATTTGTTTAAGACATAATGGTAGAATTTTCAAAGCAGACTAAGGGTGTAATCAAATGAGTACTAAAGCTTGTAAGTTAATAATATATTATTAGGCAGATAGTGAGGAAGTTTAGAAAGTTCTCCCTGCCTTAGCTGGAAATTACTACCTATTGTGGCCCCAGTTATCTGTGGTATGAGGTAAGTGGGATTTGCTTAAATCACCTCTGAACCCTTTTGGACTGGGTGTCCTAGTACAATCAAATATTTTGTTCCAGTAAATTCCAGATATGGTGTAATAATAGAGAATTCAGTTACATTAATCCTGTAAAAAGAAAAAAATACATAGACTTATGCGCATAAATAATTTCATCAGCTACTAGCTGATAAGCTATATTGTTTTCAAATTTTCCTGGACACCTTCAAAGTTGCATAAAATGGCACTGTTCTTAGCCAGGAGTTATTAGCATTCATGTTGCAAATGAATAAAGCTCTTGCTGGTTTTTTCCTTTTATTTTTCTCCACTTTTCACCTTACTTTTTATTTGTTAAACTGATGTACCTCTCTGTAGACAGAAAATTGACATTCATTTACAATTTCCTTACTTTGTTTTTCATATTGTTCTATTCTCAGCTTTTGAGAAAGTTCTTGGTAAGTTCTTTTTCCACCAGCTGTAAAAAAACTCTGTTCCAGAGAAGTCTGTGATAAGATTCCCTCAGTACATAGTTCTCTATTTCTGAAATAGTTGTAGAAATCTATGGAAAACAGAATAATGTCTTTTCAGCAGTGTATCATCCTGAATCAGAAATGAAAACATGCAAACCAAAATTGATTTGTAACAGGCACCTTATTAGAAGCAAACATCAAGAAAACTAGAATCAATGTTGAAACAAAAATTTGTCTTGTAAGCAATCCTGAGTGAAATGTGTTGACACAGCATCACATTCTGTAGCCCCATTTTTGCATGCTTTTCAAAGCACAGCCATCTCGATCTGGGAGAGATGAATAATTGACTGATCACTGCATAATTCAACGTACTGTTGTAAAAATTCAAGGTCTAGCAAATTTGAAGCTTTTCTTCTTTATTGAGACTGAGGTTAAAGTTTCAATCAACCTTGAAGAAACATTTAAATAGCACAAGGATGCATGATTTATTAAAATGCATATGATTCTTCCTTACATTCCCTCCTTCTTCATTAAGCTTCCTTACATAATGTTTATGTGAAGTTTATGAAGTGTACCTCATAACTTGAGCAAAGATTACCTTAAAAGATAGCACTAAAGGTCAATCATCTTATTTCTCAAACTAAAAGGAAAAAGCCAAAAACAAAGAGGGAAATGGGTTTGAAAATACAAAACATACTCACCCATGTCTTTAACAAAATATCTGTGTACTTAAATACACAAATTTCCCCATTTCCATTTAGGAAAATAAATTTCTCTAATAATTACCCTAACAGTTACTTTCTGCACAGCTCATAATAGTTGCATGCAATGTTCAGCAATTAATGTCCTTTAAGATATATTGAATTCCCTGGTTAAATTATCTGTCATTGTCACTAAAAAAATGATCTTCTGTGGAAGTCAGTCAAGTCTGCTTCACTTTCAAGTCATACAACTGTTTGAGGAATGTGTTTTCAAATGAAAAGATTAAGTTCAAGCATTTACATTCTCATTGTCCAAAGTTATTATAGTTGCTGCTTCATAATATTGCCACAAAACCTAACTCAAGTCCAATTCTTCTCTATTAATTTTCAACATTTTACAGACCATTGCTGAATCTCAAAATAGTTTGGGCTGCCTTTTCTTTATTTTTCCTTTAACATTTATGTAGAGCTCTAAATTTTCATGGTAGCATCTGAGACCCAAAAAATTTTCTAAGGGCTTGTCCACAAAAGGAGATTAGTGTGCCATAAATGAGGATGTCTATTTGCAGGTAACTGGGTACTCCATGCTTGAGCCTTGATTTGGATATACCCACTGTGAGCTATGGGTGACTTCACAGGAGAGAATTACTTAATGTACATGGATTAAATTGTTATTGTCGAAGTTACTGCTGAATATTTTGTGTGCTGTGAATTTATGCAGTTTTCTATGGAACAAAGCTCCCTGTATGGATAGATCCTATGATCCTACTTCTGAATAGACATATACATGTGAGTAAAACTGCTATGTGATTTAAATACATTAAGATGACTAATATCAGTAAAATTTCTCCTCTATACTATATATGCAAAGCCCAAACTGAATAAATAAGCAGACATCAGTCAGTTCAACATTGGGAAGGGGAGGGCAGTCACTGAAACAAGGATAACTTCATGACATTTTCTTCTTGGGGGTTGATTAAAAATAAATATGAATGAACAAACTTAGATCGCACAGGGAATCTGCATAATAGAAATCTGGCAAGAAAAAAAAAAAAAGTAATTTGAAGGTGGAGAATGAAGATATTTGAAATAATGGAAGAGAAGTCTTCCAAAGTGCAGGTACAGCATGAAAGAGACTTGAGTAAGTGTTTATTTAGGAGAAATTTGAAGGGTACACCACCTTGGAGTGAGATGAAAAACAACTGAAAAGAAAGTATGATGATATAATAAGGACCAGAGGGGAATAAGCAGAAGAAAATATCTTGATTTGAAATCAGTTCCAGGAAAGGGAGGGTCAGGAAAATGAACTCGATTGGGAAAAAAAATGGAAGAGAAAGAAAAGGGATCCTAGCAAAATGTTGCTGAAAAGGGTTATTTCAGATAAAAAATGTAGGTAAGAGTCATAGAAACAGTAGGTTTTGGTTGTTCTGGTTTTAGTTCCTTGTTAGGAGCTCGCTGAAACAAAATGCTAATCCTTCTTCCAAAAGAAGGTTTTAAATTATAAAAGACTTCGTAATTTTTGCTTTTGTACGCAACATCTGTTCTATAGATAGTTCAGGTTATTGGTGTCTTTTGGTTATATTTCTTGTGTTACTTATAATTAATTTTTGACAAACACAAAACCTTTTAAAAATTTTATCAACCCAGCATTAAAATATTAGATTCTGTAAAAGCAAGGCAAGCCAACAAAGGCCATTTTCCTACATTGACTGTCACAGGAGAATAAAACTCTGTTGGAAAAGCTTCAGAAAAATGTTTCTTGCAACTTCTTTAGTATTGTTCCTAGTGCTTTCTTTGTAACCTAGATACCATTTTCTGAGTTTAACTGCATAGGGAATGATATTGCATAATGTAAATGCTGTAATTAAATTCATATGGACATGTATTTACCTGCACATACCTCTGTAAATAGAAATGTAAGTGATCTCGAAATGTATTTCAATAATACATATTTGTATCAACTCCATGGGACATTTTTTGGAGAAAAAATCCCATCAGATCAGTTTTTTGTTCCTATTAGGAATAACTGTGAATCCTAGTAAATCAATCTTTGAATGTTATTTGAGTAAATTGGATGAAAACGAGTCTTTCATGACTTGCCAATTGCAGAACTTGACAGTGTTAAGCTTTAAAAGTAACAGAAAGCATTAGGAAATATTTTCTTTGGAAGGCCGGATTATGAATGGCAGAAAATTTACTCACATCTAATGAATTCATATGTATTGCGTTTTCATAACAAAAACACATTTAGTATATGTGTAATTAGGAGTCCATTACATGATGTACAAATTAAAAGTTGGTATTGCATTAATGGCTTACAATTGATCACTGACCTATTTGTTTTGAAATTAGTCTTTTTCAAAGGATGAAAAAAGAGTACATATGTTATGTTTTTCTTTTTTCTATATCTATGTGATTCCTTTAATATGGGAGTGTGTTTCCATTGTAAACACAGAACAATACGTATCTTAAACTCAATACTTTTTCATCAAAGGCCTGTTCAATCCTCCCTTACAACCTCGAGAACATATGTGTAACTATCATAGAAATTAAATTTCTGGGAAAAAATAAAAAGCAATATAGACTCTGTAGTGTTTATTAAAAATATATCCCCACATTTTCTGCATTTAAATAGTTACTGATGATTCCAGCTATTTAACCTTTGACTTTATTTAGAAACTTGCTCCACTACTACATGAGCAGCATCATATCATTAAAGTTTCTTATTACCTCCCAGACCCTTGGGTGTGATTTTTGAGTATGTCAGTCAAAGGATCTGGCCATTCTCAGGGGATTGGTGGGGAAGCAACACTGCTACTGAGTAAGGTTCCTTGCCTTGAAAATGTGCTGTGCTCTGTTATCGATTTGGCTAGCAGCAAATATAGGGTGACAGCTAAACCATAGGTAATACGCAACTTGAATTAAAAAAAACAATATAGCAAATGAAATGAATGAAAGAAACCTCTTGTATTTGGAATAATAATTCAGGTTTTTAAATATATCACATTTCTTCACTACAGATGTTGTATTTAGAGCTTGAAAACACTTTTTTTCAACGTGAGTTTTCTCTGAAGGTGCATATACTTACCATTTCAGTAGTGTGGAGTTGCACTGTGCTTCACATAAGAAATTATGAGGGTTGTCATTACTTAATGGATATAGGGAGATATTACATCATTCATATAAGATAGGACTGTTAGTGTAAGCATTCTTACACATCATGCATTTTTAGATAAAGGTAATCCTCGTGAGTTGAAGGTATCTGATCTAGGTAATCATTCATAAAATGTTGGCATTAAACAATATATATCTTCTGGCTTTCAGGAACGTTGTTGGACATTTCTGTAATTTACTAAAGTGTGGCCAAGTAAGAAGTTAGTGACAATATTTGGATTGTTTTCTCCATCAAATGTAAGTAATTGCTTTGCCAAAGAATATAAAGATACAACAGACTTCTCCTGGCCACCTAGACTAACCTTCTGCCTAATTCAGATAATGGAATTTCCACAGGTGATTGCTGGCTCAATCTCACAAGCCTGTTGCTGAGCTAGAACATCTCTTTTTGAAGAAGAAGAACAAAACAAGGCACACACACCCCCACCCCTTCCCCAAATACACACCTCTGTTTTAAAGGACACCAGGGATAGAGAGTAGCCTACAATCTATTTGAAAGTTCCAGTGGTTCACTTTTAAAATTTACTTTTAAAACACACCCAGTGTATCCAGAGCCAATTTGTGCCACTGGAGTTTGGTTTTTAGAGTTTGTTTTGTTTTGTTTTATTTTTAAAGTAAAATGCTTTTCATTCACTAATACTGTCTCTGTGTGAGAATGGTGATCAAGTGATCTCTTGATATTTAGCACATCCAGTACAAACAGTGAAGGGCAAATTTAGCATTTCATATCCATTCAGGGGAATAAAAGAGGATCTTCAAGGCAAGAGACTAAAGGGACACCGAGAGACCCAAGGTTGACCCATTTTTCAATTCAGTCAAACATTCACAAAAAATGCTCGTCATATCTTGCTCAGCTGAGTTCAGTACTTCTGGAGGAAAGCATGCCTTCTGTTGAAAATGCAGCTTTATACTTCTGTGTTGTCTTTGGATTACTTTTTGTCCTAAAGAAGGGACCTAATGTGGAGAACTGTAAAAAATTTCAGTTTCCTAATAAAGTCAGAATACAAAGCTTGATGTGACTCCAGTCTCAAGATTCAGTGCAGATAAATTAAACCCTCTCCAATTATTTCAGTCCAAAATTAAATACAACCAGAAAAATATCATAATAATGAGGATATAAATGTGAGTGAACAAGCAGCAAGTATACTGATATTTATAAAATGATTGTGTGAAATATTTATTTGTAGAATGCATAATAAAATAAAATAATCCCTTCTCTCAAAACCGGTGCTACATCTAGTAGTTGGTCACCTACTATAATAATGAAATGAGTTTTCATTTAACATTAACACCGAAGGAACTTGCCAGTCCTTCATCTATAGGAGCCAAAAGATTTAGACCATACAGATCAGATAGAAAATTTGATTTTCATGTATTAGCTTTGAGTATTCTTGATCAATCTGATTTTAAGCAGCTGAGGATGTTGGGCCTTCATCACTTTTCTGCACAAGCTATTTCAATCCTAATAGTTGAGGTTCTATTGTAATAACTTTTGAAAGACATTTATAAAGAATGGATGTTTTCCAATTCCAACATGAGAGGGAGAAATTGAGAGATTGCAACTTTTGCAATAAATTGTCTTCCTGTCTTTGGTCTTCTATCTCCTCTGGCTATTACTAGTTTTTCCAAACAGCGTGGCTTTTCTTTGGTGAAGGATATAACTGTATTCTTTCCCCCTCTAAATTGTTCTGCTAAAGCAAAGAAGGAACTGCTTCGTATCTAAAAAAAAAAAAAAAAGGACATAGCAAGAGATACATGTGCATTTTAAGCTGTGAAAAGTAAGAATGCTCACTTCTTTATGGCTGCCTATAAGAAAAGTTTAATCTTTATCAGAAATGAAATGTATTAGTATACCTTCAGGCTGGTCCCATATTTGTATAAGCCTGTACACCCCTGTTAGTCTGTGTACAAACCCCAAAAGAGACCTAAGAAGCAATATTTCATCCTACTGTACTATGTTTTAAGATCCCTGAAAAAATTGGTGTAATCTATCTATATTATTTCTGCGTACATATTCTCAGTGATTTAGTACCCTATATTATTTGTTACAGGGCTATGAATGTGTACATTCCTAGACATCCTGTGTCTGCCTGCTTAACTCACCTGGAAGCAGAATTAAGTTTTTCTTGCATGAAAGAATGAACATTTTTAAAGCATTCCAGGCTTTAAAAAAATATATATATTTTAAAGAAATACCATACATCCATTATCACTCAGCAAATAATTTTGTAGTGGCAAAAAGTGACATGTCTTCATTGTTACCCAAATAAAAAAAAAAAAAAATTATCTAGAAGATTCATATTTTTTCTAATATAATCCATTGAAAGCTGTAAAACTGGTGTAAAGGTTTTGGGAACCAGACCACAATATGATTGTTGTAATTTAGATTATATTCAGTCCCTCAGGACTTGATTGTGCCTCCAGACACAGCCTTCAGCAAGAAATAGTGTGTAGGCTGTGTCATCCTAAGAGGTAGCGTGCCTTAGAAATACACCTCTGAAGTACAATTGACTGGTTGCTCATACATGAATTCAGCTTGTCAAGAGACTTTTCTTATTCTCAGTGTTTTACACCCAATTCCCATTGACAAAAGGATCTAGCAGTTGTGGGTCTGAATTCCTGCCACATAAATTAGGTGCCTAACATAGGAAATGATCTATACTGGTCCATTCATATCGCTAAAAGAAGAAATAGAAAGTGAAAAAGTAATCTCCAGAAAGAAGGCTCAGTCCATATAAGATCTGATTTGTTTTCTGGAGGTGCCTTTCATGAAGAAATTCCCACAAAGGAAGAACTGATGCTGCTGGAAGAACTGATGCTGCTTGAAAAACTAGGTTAGTCTCAGAAGGCCCTTTTGAACAGAAAGCTGCAATGACACACCATATTGTCTTTTCTGATCCATATTAGCTAATATAATTTACAATGACTTATGCCTTTCCCTAAGCTGGCAGCATTTGGGATCCCGGTGTCCATTCAGCTCCAGAAAGCCCTACAGCACCCATGGCTTCATCATGTTACAACTGCTTCTAGTAAAACTTCCTCCAAGGCTTCTTTTGTTATACTTAGCAACTAAACTGCTGTGATCTCAGAAATTCATCTTACAGGTGCTGTACCTTGCTTCTTTTTTCATTATTGCACTAGAAGGGAAATCCTATATGGCTTACCAGCTGGCACATGAGAAAGAATTTTATTGCATGTGCAGTGTCTGGCTGGGATGGAGTTAACTTTCTTCATAGCTGCTGGGATTATCATGTGCTTTGCATTTGTAGCTAAAAGAGTTTTGATAACACACCAATGTTTTGGCTACTGCTGAACAGTGCTTGCAGAGCATAAAGACCTTGTCTTTACCCCAATATCTATCCAAAGTGATCAGGCTGGGAGTGGGTACGTAGTTAGGAGGAGCCACAGCTGGGACAGCTGGCCCAGACTGACCAAAGAGGTATTCCACTCCATATGATGTCATGCTCAGCAATAAAATCTCAAGGAAAGGAAGAGAAAGGGGGAACAAATACCAATTTGTTTTTGCAAGCAAGTGTTATGTGTACTGAGATCCTGCTTCCCAGGAAGGGGCTGGACATCTGCCTGCTGATAGGATGTGGTGAATTAATTAATCTTTTTCCTTTGCTAGTGCATACAACTTTCACTTTTCCCATTAAGTAGTCTTTAACTTGATCCAGGAGTCTTCTGGCCTTCGTTCTGTCTTATCCCCACTGGATGTTAGAGGAGCGAGTGAGTGCCAGAATGTGTGTTTGGCTGCTGGCTGGTGTGAACCAACCACTTTGCAAAACAATGCCAAATTTCAAATACCTAAAATAAAAAGTCAAAAGCAGTGATTTTAGTAGAAAACATTCATAGCTCTTCCTTTATATGGAGTTACTGCTCTATTTAATGTTGGAGGGAAAAAAAAAAAAAAGAAAGAGAAAGCCAAAATATTTTGTAGTTTTCCAAACTTAATTAAAAACTGGATTTTTATTTTGAGTAATAATGTCAAATTGCAATGACTGAAAATCTTAGTGTTGCTACTGTATACTGTAATTCTGTTTTGTTTCAACCTGATAATTATTACTATTTCACCCAGAAAAAACTTCAAACACTACTTCTGAGTATTGTTTAAGTTTGCATTGCTTTGTAAAAGAATTTTTCCACCTACATGCTCTGCAGTATGAAATACATGGCCACTCATCGCTTAATCCAATGACCAACACTAATTTCAAATGAAAGTGCAAGCAACTTGCTTTACAGGCTCATCATATATGCCATTTCTACCCGCTAGCTAATCAATAAAATTCTGGTACTTTAAGTAATTTTGATCTGATTATTCAAAATGAAATAAACAGATGTAGTATGTATTACACATTTCATTTAGAGAAGAGAAAATACAGAATAGCACCTTTGGCCATATCTCATTTTCAGATACAGAAAAGGCACTTAATACAAAAAGAATAGTACAGAAGTCACTCCAAACAGGAGGTCTAGAGACTGCTTATAGTTCATCTAGTACCCTGGGGAGAAATACAAATATTGTGATGAAAAATATGCAAGCTAGAATCCAGTCCTGCTGTGAGATCTACCCAGGTACAACTTAGATCATGTACAGAATCCATCTAAATCAATGCCATTCTGTCAGGGCACAGGAGATGTCCCACATGGTTTACACTTGAAGGTCTGGATCTGGTCAAAAGATCATGAAATAAACAACTGAAGATGAACAAGAGATGGCATGAATGAACTGCATAATCAGTCTCCTTAGGAAAAAAGTCTATATTGACTATATTGTCAAAGAAATGAGTTAAGGCTGCTACGAAGATGCCTTAACATCATGAAGGTCATTAAACTGTATAGTTCACTCTGTGCCATGCTAAAATGTGGAGCTGGTAAAGGAAATTTTTCTTTTGTTCTTCAAGGATGCATTTTATGAGGAGGCTTTTATTTACTATTATGGATCAGGACTCAAAAATATTTTTAGTATGTTTATCCATTTTAATTCCAACCACAGACGGATAAATAAATATAAAAGTACTTTTGTAATATGTAAAATACTAAATAAGTTGCTACATGTTTTTGCTTTCATTGTATTTTCCACAGTTTAAAATTTCAAAATAAGTGACAGTTGTTAATAGGCTGTAGAGGATTTTTTCCTGTCCTCCCTTGATTTATTGCTACTGAGTGTAAACTGATCTGGAAACAAGTGAGAATTCCCTTGCGAAATGTTCTAAAATCCAAATTCCTCATGGAGAGGAGAAAAATATTTGAGCAGAAACAATCATCCCCACGTGTATAAGCTTTGAATAATAACAGCCTGGTTTCTACATTTCTTTTGTTCATGATGTATCAATCCAGTGTGAAAGGAAACATAAAAACAGCACATATATAAACCAAATGTGTAACAGCAAAAGCTTTAACAAACCCTAATTATTCAGGTGGTTAAGGAACAAGCTAAATAGCAGCACTAGTACACTGTAAATTCTTGCGGCTGACACAGAAGCGGTTATGACAGCTTTCACATTATCTCATTGCAGTATCGAGGCAGTAGTCGCAGCTGGCTCATATGTCAAAATGTGTCAGGACTTAAATGGTAAAACAGGAGTGCAACAGCAATTGGCTTTTCAATCAATAATGCAATCAATATATTTCACAGATATTTTCCCATATCTAAATTACTCTGCAGAGATGAGGTAGCCTGACTGAGTGTTTATAAATCAATAAAACACACAGCTAAAGGACATCTGCTCCTGTTCTTTCACTTCAAGATGCAGTTTGCCTTTTATTTCCAACTCTCTCTTATTTAAGAATGTACTTTTGAGGAAAACCAGATCTTTTTGCACACAAATCAGTTTAGACTTTCATTGTGACTATAGACTATTTTTGTTAATAATTGTGTCCTTCAGTTTTAAATAGGTGTAAGGGACAGTTTCTACAGGCAACCAAGCGAGAATTAATAACAGTCGTTTCAGATTTGTAATATACATATAAACAGGTATTTTATTGCACATTACATTTTTTTCTAAATACAGTGCAATGCATACAATTTTGACACCCCCCCAACCTTAGGTAGTGCAATTTTTTCCCGTGCAACAGAATTCCAGAAGATTCTCAGTAATATGTTGTAGAACAGCTTCTTCTCAAAGCATCATTGTTTCGATGATCTTCATTCCCTAATCTATTCCATTTTCAGAAGGAGATACATAAAAGGTGATAGCTCATTACAATATTATTATATAAAACTACAGAATTTTGCCTTCTGCATCATTTTTGTTTGTGAAGAAGTGACTACAGGTGAGAATATGTATTTCAATGCCTATCATGCAAATAATTCTACAAGATAATATAATTTTATAATTTTCTTGTATATGACTACATTATACACACATACTATAGTTATGCATATATACAGTTACATACTATACACAGAGATGGATACAAATATGTGTGAAGCATTGCAATGCTGGAGTTAATTACATGAGTTAATGCATATAAGTGTTCATTATTGTTATGTGCACTACACGTTTTATTTATACAGTGTTAAGAACTGAAAAATGTGTCTCTAAGTGTGCACTTTTAACTTAAAGGACTTAATATGTTTTAGCCCTATTCCTCTTCTGGTTGAAAATTATATCAGGCATGAAACAGAGAGCAACAAAAACAATTACATCTTTCAGGTAAGACAGACGTATACTGTCAAGAAGTACATAAACCCAAGCAAATTGCATTTCCTCATCTAGGTGTTCCATTAAAGATAGATTGTCACATTGGTGAACACCAACTAATCTTATCATGTTAGATCTTTAGCTCATATGCTGTGTTATTTTCCCAATGTACGCAATCTCTCTCACAACCGTGAGATCATCACTATACAACAGTTGCTGCACAGTCAAAACACAAGTTATGGGCACAGTGGTTCCCTGGTTCACTTACTCTATATATTTCATTAAGATTTTTACTGAATCTACTACTATATTAAAACATTTTAGAGGATTTGTATTTAATTTCATAGTATAATTTGAATATGTCTTTAACTGGAAAAACTCTGGTTAAATGGATCTGAGATCTCGCATACCTCATTTCCAAATTAGTAAAGAAATTCTGTCTTTGAATGAGAACACTGTTTTGGCCTCAATAGCTGACTAGATACAGCAGCACTGAAAGAAAATCTTGAAAATATTAATATGTAAAGAAACAAGCAGAAACCCAAATATTGTGGTAGTTTAAAGGATGGTTTCAACCAGGTTGAAGGGTTGAGATTTTTTGACATCACTTTCTAGAAAAGGTTCCATAATATCCTTTTTTTAATTAAATTTTCAAAATTCTTCACCTTTTTGAAGATGCATCTGAATAATTTTGATGAACTACGGAATATTTCCACTGTCTTGATGGAAGTGTTTAGCAGCCTTATTAAGGTATTAAACTCGTACAAAATAGACTAGAGAAAACGTCTTTTTTCTCTTCGCAGAATCATTGTACAAACATAACAAGTGACATCATCATAAAATGCACTCAGAGTATCCTCCATTAATATTATTTTGATAAGGCTCTTGAATAACTGAAACTGTCAGGCTTTTTTTACAGCTTTTGAAAACACTTTATTGTTTCAGTGACTAAGCTCTGTGGAACCCTAAGTTACAAATTCCTACAAGTGTTGTTAAAGCCGTTGTCATCCATCGTATGTAAGTGTCAGAAATATTTTTAAAGACCTGAAAATCTATTAAACTTCCAGCTCAAAATGTATCTTAAGCTGCAAGCCAAACTCCCAGCAACCATAAAGTGGTCAATACATTTATATTTGAGAAGCTGTAAAATGAGAGAACACTGCTGGGAACTTGAAATTCAAACTAGTTGAAGAATGCCCCTGGTGCCACGAACTTTATTTTAAGTAAGAGCTGGTCAAAATGCAGTAGCTGATCTTTACAAAATATGCATCAACATTACTGAAGTGCTCTGTTTTGTGAAAATTGCCAACATTTTATTCTGGGAATATTCATATTCCTTGTTTGCAGAAGATGACAGAACAAATGAACCTGTAGTCCTGGGAAAAATGTTTGAGGAATCTTACACATAGGTTTTGTGTTGTTCTGGGTAGCCACCCCTTCATTATGCAAGGCCAGCTTTCTAACTTGAAGGTCATGTGCTTTGGCTTAATCACAGTATCTCCTGTTTTCTTTCAAAATGATCCTCTCTCCTGTGCGGTGTTGCCTGAGGAACTCCAGTAGTCTGAAACCTGCATGAATGATCTGTAAATGTTCATGAATTTAAAGCTTGATGTGAGGGATTAGAAACAAAGAGAAAACATTAAGTTGGATGATATGGAAAAACCAAGTAGCAATACTGCCTGGAAGAAAGAAGAGAAAAAAAGACAGAAGGAAAGGGAGGGGAAGGGAGGGGAGGCAAGGCAAGGCAAGGCAAGGCAATGCAAGGGAGGAACAAGTAGCAGAAATTATTTCACTAAGTGAAACAGTATTACCACACAGGGTTGTTGTAAATATGAAGCTCTGAAATCCAAGAGGTAAACATGACGGTTAGTTGTAGATGTGTATATTTCCTAGTTTCAAATGCAGTTACGCTGGATTCAGATAGGTGTGAGAACAACAAATTACTTTAGTTTTTTTTTTGAGAATAGCCATAAGACCAAGAAGCTAAAGTCTTTTGAGGCATTCATGTTTAGAAATAATTAAATACATTTATAAATTATACTTTCACTGAAAGTGTCGTCGGGTCAGATAATAACCAGGATCGTATACAGTCAGCCCAGCCCAGTTTCTCATTCTGTTCATGCAGACTATATAAAGAGTAAAGGTTAACCTGTGGACTGTAAACTATATTCTAATTATATGAGTACATAAATCAATAAACCCTCAAGGATATAAATGGTGGTAGAGGAACACAGCAAATGACAAAGCAGGAACCAAGGGCAACATAATGGTTAAAAGGCCTAACAGCATTTTAAAGTGAAAAAATATTGGCCTGATCAAGCTTATTTTGTTGGCGAAAGAAGAGAGTTTGAGCATGCAAAAGTGTAAGCAGCTAAGGGGTCTACCAAATGCATTTCTTTTACGCAGCATGAAGGTCTTGTAAATCAGGTTATATACCACCTCTGTGATATATATCACCAGAATGCAAGGGAAAAGAGAAAAAAAAATCTGTCATTGGGCTAGATAGATTTGGCCCCTTATTCATCCCTGAAAAAAACCAGCTCATAGCTGGTTCATGTAGAAGTTTATCCCAGCAGAGTGGAGAACAAATTGCTCTCTAGTACCTCTATAATATCTCATGAAAGTAAATGCTAAAGACGGAAAATGGTTTGAGACTGAAATACCTAAGTATCTTCAATGTCTGTTGGTTAATGGTGATCTAGGTCCAATTCAGATACCCAAAACAGGTATCTACAAGTGCCTTTTGGGGCACCTTAGCCTACTTCTCCTGGATTTGTCACTGCTCCAAAGGGTGTAGATCTCCTATAGGTCTTGTATTTTAGCTGCCATCTTACATGCATGTCATCAATACCTGGAGTATTTTGGATCCCACATGCTGTCTTAGTGTGGGTAACTGAATTGAACCCCACATGTTATTAGTGCCTCTTGGAAAAGCTGTGTGGTATTTCATAAGGAATGTGAGCTAGGTATAGGTTTGTGAAAGCTGGATTTGTAAACCTGTCCAATGGCTATCATTCTATACTAAATGATACATCTTTCAGAGTTATTTCTATATACCTTATAAATATATAGAATATACTGGTATTCTGCAGCACTCTTACAGTGAGTTTGGGAAAATCTGTGCATGTATCATTCAAAGAAAATTGAGAGACATGTTATGAGGAGAGTAGGAATACAATGCAACAGTAACTGAAAATGAGTCAAGACTGAATTTCATATTGAAGAGAACACTCCTCAATTTTTTAAAGATATAATTCCTATTGCAAACTTCAAAGGACATCTATAAATTAAATTCAACATGGATGAATTGTTTACTCAAGGTCAAAGTCAAAAATAATTTTTTACGTGAGCAAGCTATTGGGTTTTAAGAGGAGGGTTTAGGGGCCTTATCCCTGCTACCAGGTCTAATTCTGTTATTGTACTTCAAGCTACTATGCTGCCTTTTTTTTCAATGGGAATCTATTTTAAAATGCATACACAGAGTCAAATCAGTATGAATCAGCAACAGCTAATTATCAAATATCAACTAACTTTCTTACTGTTTTTTTAATTTTTAAAATCTCCTAAGTAAAAGCATCTGGTAGTAAGTCTGTTCAAAACTCTTATCATAATGACACAGGAAAAAAAAAATTGAATAGATTGCAGCAAGATGCCTTTGTCCATTGTAATCTGATAACTTTATCCAATGTAATCTGTCAACAAAGTAGGTGAAAAATTCAATGTAAAGTCCATAAAATGTATAGAGGTTTTGTGTATTTTTGTCTTAATATTTACTTTATGCTACTACAAATAGTGAAAATCAGCACAAAATACTTATTCCCTTTGTTTGATAACAAGATCCTTAGTGGCATATAAATAACGCGTAACTTCAGAGTTTTTCATCCCTAGATCGTATACTATAGAATATATACATAGAATCTGATTTGCATTTTAGATTACGTCTTTTGGAAGACAGACGATTTATTCATGACAACAAGCTATGAGAAGATGCAATTTTTTGTTGAGGGGCCCAAGTTAATAGAGGTGTGGAACACAACCTCTGAGAATTTTTTCTACTCTCTCAGGCATAAACTGCCTCATACAATGAGACGTGGCCTTTCAGCTGTTAGCTGCTCAGTTTTAAATGATTTGTTGATCTGGACAAAGAATGCTGGGTATTCTGAGATGCCAAGACTGACTCCAAGAGACAATGAGCACAAACTAAGGAATGCAGCTAAGAAATACATTGCCTCATCCTATGTAAAGCTTCAGCTAGAGGAATAACTTTGCAGGACAAGGAGGAAGCCTTTGAGTTGGATTTTTTTTTTCTTGTATTATTGAAGGAATGCATTGACAACAGGGGTGGGTTAGCTGAAATCACTGAAAAGAATTGTGTAAGAGAATAAAAGATGTACTTGCTGCATGTGGGGACATTATATCATAACACACATTCCCACAACTAGGAAAATGAATAGAATTATACTTGTAAGACCACAAAAAATTATTAGCAGTAATAAAAAAAGATTGCACAGGTAAAGTTGTTGGCCAAATATTAGACAAATAATTTAAAACATAAAAATTAAGATACTTCATATGCAGCTGTGACCAAAAGATAATAAGGCATTCAACTACTTTTTCTGAAGTCTTTGAAAATTTATATGAAACTCAGAATCTCATAGGTGTTCACCCTTGTGCACCCAAGGAGACATTCCTCTGTCTCTTTGGTGCACAAGAGGTTCACCAACCAGATAGCTACCAGGAAGCACAGAATATAAAATAGTCGCTTCCCTAAACAATATGAAATGCCGTTTTAAAGACTGAGGAGGAATGTCTTTTGGGCTCGATCTGCTGCACTAGGAAGGGGCAGCAGACACCTTGCACATCCTACACTGTATCTTTGGACAGACAGAATAGATGGTATTGAAATGGACTTCAGGTACCTCTCTTTGGGCAACTGAATCCTGGCTAGATAGTCATACCATTTATTTTCCTCCAAGACTAAACAGGGATCATTGAGAAACAGTCTTCCCAACTCAGAGGGCTAAAGTTAGGAGGTGGAAACTTCAGTGCGTATTCCTTAACTCCTGTTCAGAAGATGATGCTGGAAGCCATTTACATGTCTAAAGAACAGAATAATGTTGTAAAGGCCACAAAAATTACCAAGATTAGCATTTATAATGCTGTTTACCCTCAGTTTGCTTTAGAGCGAGTTCATCATAAAATTGTACACTTATTCTCAGGTCACATAATAATGTGAAAAATACCATGGAGTCATCAGAACATGGTAATAGCCTCTCTAATCAGAATTCCACAGGTGTTTTTAAAAAATCTTGTGGTTCTAACTTGTAGGAGATAAGTATCCTGGATAGCATTTTATAGGGATTTTTAAAAGTATAGACCATACATTTTAACTTCACTTTGGTTTTTTTTTTTTTTTTCCCTGAAGTATCCCAAAGTTTCCTTTTCGAGACTAGCTTTCCTGCAATTATTATTAATTTAGCTGTTATGATAAGAGCTATTGCCGGTCAGGATCAGATACCTGTTGCTCTAGGGGTTGAAATAGCTGAGAGTAAAGCTTTACACAGTCTGGCTCTACGCAATTGTCCTAACACATTTCTGCTCAGTCACCATAACTGTCAATAAAATGAGAGTTTCAGCTGCAAATGGTAGCCTCAGGTATATTGTTAGAAACTTTGCTATTGCATTAAAGATTTGAGATCCATTAGGTAATGAATGGATTACACTGTGTAACTAGAGAAGATTAATTCGTTATTGTTTGTAAATTGCTTTGCAGATACTAAGTCTCATATAAGTGTTCGGTATTACTGTTATTAATGGACTATTTTTATCTGTAGTGGATATCTCACTTCACCATTGTTCATATACATAAAGAGAAACTATAATACTTTCCTTCAGACCAGCACTGAGTTGATATGTGACTGTAAAGAAAGGAAATAATACATACAAAAATGTATTTTAAATATTTAATGAGAGATCTTAGCAGATGCTATGCTAACAAAATTTTCAGGCATGACTTTGCGATTCAGAAAACAAGAAGTCCTTAAAAATCCAGCCACAAGCTTTTGTCATATCTTCTCTATCTCTTTAATTCTTCTAGAAATATACCCTTTCTTTACTAATATTTTACAGGGTGCATTGTAGTGCCGCTACTTAAAAGATTTACAGAATCACAGAATCACAGAATGGTAGTAGTTGGAAGGGACGTCTGGAGATCATCTAGTCCAACCCCCCTGCAAAATCAGGTTCACCTACAGCAGGTTGCCCGGGATGGTGTCCAGGCGTGTTTTGAATATCTCCAGAGTAGAAGACTCTACAACCTCTCTGGGCAAAGTATTTAAGGATTTTTTGCAAAAGAGTAAGGAAAGTATTGACAATTTTAACAAACTGATGAGAAATATTCACTTCAAGAAAAAATATCTTTTAGTATGGCTACAATTTTTCATCTGCCATGAACAATAGAATAACATCTCTATTATTGAACTTAATTTCTGAAGACCTTGGGTCAGGCATTCAAATTGTTCCAGTATTTGAAGGTGCAAACTGGTAGTTACAGAAGAAATTAACAAAAAAAAGGCTATTAGCAAGCCTAGGTCTAAATACATTTTCACAATTAGCCTCATTTGCCTAGCGTAACACACTAGACTATTCTGACTCCTGTAAGATTACATAGATTCTTATATTATCTGTTAAGAATTTTCTAGAAAAAAACAAAGTATGACTCCTGTGGCATGGAATATTATTATTGATATGTTGTTGTGTTTCCAACAGCATAATTTAGAAACAGAGTAAAACATAAAGGACGAGTGTCAGGAGGATGAAGCCAGGCCTTCTCAGGGATGTCCAATGATAGGACAAGAGGCAATGTGTACAAGCTGGAACATAGGAGGTTCCACTTTAACATAAGGAAAAACTTTCTCACTGTGAGCGTGACAGAGCACTGGAACAGGCTGCCCAGAGAGTCTGTGGAGTCTCCTTCTCTGGAGACATTCAAAACCCATCTGAATGTGTTCCTGTGTGACCTACTCTAGGTGGTCCTGCTCTAGCAGGGGGGTTGGACTAGATGATCTTTCGAGGTCCCTTCCAACCCCTAACATTCTGTGATTCTGTGATTCTGTAATCAGAAAGGAAATGAGTATAAAGAGTACATAGCAATGCTGTTAAAAGTACCTATATCTAACATACAGATACAGTCCACTGCATGTTTGTTTTGCTTCCCTTACCATTTTGGTAATGTATATTACAATTTTAGGCTTTGTTCTGTGCTAATATAGAATTGCAGAATGGCTTGGGTTGGAAGAGACCTTAAAGATCTAGTTCCAACCCCCTGGCTGCGAGCGCAAACTGCACCTTCCACTGCACCATGTTGCTCAAAGCCCCATGCTGGATGAACAGTTCCAGGGGGTGCCAGCTACAGCTTCTCTGGGCAACCTCTTTCAGTGTTTCACTACCCTCACAGTGAAGAAATTCTTCCTAATTATCTAATCTAAATCTACCCCCTTTCATTTTGAAACCGTTACTCCTTATCCTATCATTACAGCCCCTGATAAGAGTCCCTCCTCATCTTCCCTGTAGGCCCCCTTGAAGTACTGGAAGGCCGCTATAAGGTCTCCCCAGAGCCTTCTCTTCTCCAGGCTGAACAATCCCAACTCTCTTAGCCTGTCTTCGTAGGGGAGGTGCTCCAGCCCCCTGATCATCTTCGTGACCCTCCTCTGGACTTTCTTGTGCTGGGGACCCCAGAGTTGGACACAGTACTCCACGTGGGGTCTCATGAGAGTGGAGTGGAGGGGGAGAATCCCCTCCCTCGACCTGCTGACCACACATCTTTTGATGCAGCCCAGGATACGGCTGGCTTTCTGGGCTGCAAGCACATGCTGTTGGCTCATGATCATCCTATCATTCACCAGCACGCCCAAGTCCTTCTCCCTAGGTCTGCTCTCAATCCACTCATCTCCCATTCTGTATCTGTGCTTGGGATTGCCCCAACCCAGACACAGGACCTTGCACTTGGCCTTGTTAAACTTCCTGAGGTTTACATGAGCCCGCCTCTCCAGCCTGTCAAGGTCGCTCTGCATGTCCTCCCTTCTCTCCAGCGTGTCGACTGCCCCACACAGCTCAGTGTTGTCAGCAAACTTGCTGAGGGAGCGCTCAATCCCACTGTTCATGTCACCAACAAAGATGTTAAACAGTGCCAGCCCCAATACCGACCGCTGAAGAAGGCCACTTGTCACTGCTCTCCACTTGGACACTGAGCCATTGACTGTGACTCTTCGAGTCGACCACCCAGCCAATTCCTTATCCACTGAGTGGTCCATGGCTGTAAATCTTTGAGACTATCACAGGCTCGTACCTGGCCAACCAAGTACATAGACTGGATACCTGTTTGCACCACGTTATGTAGAATATTTAAGAGATAAGACATGAACGTCCATTTAAGATATAATACACGAATTCTTTAATACTAGCTAGCAGAAAGAAAATAAGACATTTATTTAGATTCCTATCAGTGTTATCTCAGTATCATTTTGGGGTATTCATTTCATACTTTTCAGCTTCTTTTGAATTCAGATAGCTAGCAGAGGAGCCATGTCACACTTAGCTAAATCCTAAGCATCTTTAATGACTTCAGTAGATTCTTGCCATTCTAGAAGTGAAATGTATTGAATGCGTTTGTTCAGTCCATATGCAATTGTTTTACTAACTGAACAGAGGCTTCCACTCAGACACACTTAAGTGTAGAATTATAACTTATGTCAAAGATATGTTTTTGGACAATATTTATTCCTAATGATGAATCAGGTTAAAACTAGACTAGGTATGTGTTACAGAACAGTGTATTTCATTCTTTAAATGATTTAAACCAGTCAAAAACCAAGTGTATATTATGTCTTTCACTTCAGTGCTGCTATATTTCAGGTGCTACAAAAGTACTCTAACTTTATCTGTATAATCCAGAAATACATTCAAGTCAGATTCTCTGTATTGGATTTTTCAGTTATACAATTCAGTGTTTGGAAGAATCCCAATTATCTGATGTTGAAAATATTGATGAGGTGCTAAACTGCTGTGGTGGCAAAATCTGCTCAAGCCTTTTACAATATTAGATACATATCATGATGCCTATTATTGTAGTGCTATAGGTAACTTTCCCATTACATAGCATGTTCCCATTATAAATGTGATTTGTGACATTTTGTCTAACTACTGTCAGAAATAATCCATCATTGAACATCTTTCAGATCATCCTTTGGTATTCCTTTGAGATTTTGATAATTTAGCACACATGTAAATGTGCAACATATGATAATACTCATTTTAAGGAAGATGTTTCAGGGTACTTTCAGTAGAAATAGATGTATAAACAAACAAGTACATTACTATTAGAAAGTCTGGGTGTTGAATGGGGTGGATGAAATTTTCTACATTAATAAAATTCATTAGTTCATAGAAAAGCACTGACATTTTTTGATATGCAGCTAAGCAACTCCATCCCAAATTTCTCCACTTCTACAACTAAACAAATAAACAAAAAAGATCTGCTCTCTTAAAAGTGTAAAATACAGGAAAAAACACACAGACATAGTATTTTACTTCTTTTCTATTGAAAGAATGAAAGCACTTCTCTGCTGTAAACACAGGAATGAACAGAAGATAAAAGCCTTCTTTAAGAGAGTTTGAGAATAGTCTGTTCATTGAACCTTTCATATTAACAATTTAAGCCTTAATTTTGCTCTTCACTTTGTGATTGGGATCAAGGGAAATACATTGTCGTTTTACTTTGTTAATGAGCTATTTGGGGGAGGGGAAGGAAAGGGTACTTTAAATGGGTGTGAAAGACTATACTTAATGCTAAACAATGAAGAAAGATGGCTATAATGTCTGGAGGAGTGCAGCATTACAAAACACAGTGTTCTTAGCTCTTTATTTCTGTACCTGGTGCAGTCTTTTCTGTTCAAAGACTGTCTATCAGAGTGTTGGTATAGTGTATTTTGTATTAAACAGCAATGAAGACACAGACTTGATGTCTGGAAGGACCAATACGATTTTGGCAATTAGGTGGTTTGTAACGACGATGCTACAGAAGTGTTTTCAAAAACATAAAATGAAAGCAAAACTCTCTAAGATTACAGTATTACTCTTCTAGTCGATTAGTAATGTTTTTGGATCAGTGGTAGATAAACAAGTATATAGTTTAACTTGTTAAATTTCTTGTGTTGTTTTCCCTTGCAGATTACCTAGACAGAGAAGAAATCTTGACATACGAAAGATATAAGTTGTGAATTAAAGTACTGAAGAATTCAAAAGAAGAAATAAAAAATAAAATTCCAGCTTCACTTTCCTTGAATAAAAGCGCTGAGGGTGATGGGAAATTCATAAGATATAAAGTAGACAGAATTAAACCCATTCTCTTTGTTTTTTTGAAAGCAAGTAATGTAATCTTTAAGGACTGATTTTACATTACAGTTTGGACTGAGTTTCAAGTAGTCATACAGTTTAAAATTTATGGTTATTATTCTTCTATTCATTAAGAATCAATTTTCATCATCCAGACCGACCCTGTACAATTCTTAACGTATATTTGTCCAGAAGAAAGCTAAATGTACCTGCTGAAAGTTAGAAAATAACTGCTAAATTCAAGAAAACAAGGGAAACCCTCCAAAGACCAGTGCTCTGGTTTTTTATCAAGCATTTCAGAAGATTTTGTCTGCTGTATCTAGAAAACTTTAAAACTTGTGGTATCACAAACATCAACGATTTGCCAAAAGTATGGCACTAGCTAGTAACAGAATTTCTAAATAAGACACATATGCCGGGAGTTAAAGGAAGTGTTTCGTGGAAAGCAACTTGCCACATGTATCTGAACTCCTAATTGTGTTGGTCTCTGGAAACTCTTGGCACGACAGTTCCTGGAACTAAGTTATTTTCCATAAATTACAGAAACAACAGAACCTTTATGTCTTTATGTCCTCTCAGAAGCTGTGGTAATGCTACAAAATTAAGTTGTTGTTAAGTGTGTTTCCTGAGAAAAATGCTTAAATATGTATTTAGTGGTGGGTTGCTGGCAAATCTATATTCATTCCTATTTGTACTCAATTAATGTACAATGAAAAGGTGAATTTAAGTAAGCAGGATTGTCATTTTCTTCCTAATAAGGATGATGCAGAAATATTATTTTGTAAGGATGAAAATAAAAAGTCTGGCACCGACTAAGAGGAAGAAAGCATCTGACGTTGATTGCCCGCTGGAATAAATATTTATTTAATTTATTTCATTATATTTTATTCACTGTTTCACAAGACCAGGAAATTTGGTTCTGGAGAAGAAATTGGTTAATGTATATGCTTTCATCACTAGGCGTCTGAACACAGCACTGACAAGTTCAGTGCAGGAATCTAGGTGGATTAATATGGTCAGAGAACTTCTTGCTGTTCATATGGGTGTGTATGAGAACAGGATGCAGAATGTAGTTGAGGCCAGACAACCATGCAGACTGATAAGCTGCTGCATGGAATTCAGGCATTCCACTCCATTTTAGAGTGCTAGTGTCCTAGGTTACAGTGTAAAATGTGCCAAAAAGAAAAAAAAAAAAAATTCTATTACCATCTTCAGGAGCTGTTGAGACCAGGTGGGGCGGTGCTCCCTGCCTCCCCCCTCTGGACTATCTTCTGTTACTGGGCACAACAATGCCTTATCGCCTGACCCATCGATAACTCGCTCCTGGACTATCTCCTGTTAATGGCCCATCAAGGAACTGCCTCACGACTCCCCATCCCATTGTAAGATGCTCCGCCCGGGGGGAAGGAGCCAAGCAGTCCGTGCTAAATAAAAACTGAGATCTCGAACACCCTAGCAGCCTTTTTTTCCACTGGATTCCCAGAGGAGTTTTTCCCCCCACTGGAGTTCCAGAGGACAAGAGCTACCTACCTACCACTGGACCTTCGGAGGAAGACCAGACCCTTTTACAAGATCGCTGCTTCAACAGAACTACATCCATCACTTCAGGAGGACTGCAGCCATCATCTTATCGGACTGCTACTGCCACCCTAACAGAGTGTCAGGTTGAATTTCTGACTCTGTCAGTGTAAACCAGTGGGTTGTTTGTTTTCCCCTGCCTTGTGTTATATATATATATATATATATATATATATATATTAGTAAAGAACTATTATTCCTATTCCCCATATTTTTGCCTGAAGGCCCGTTAATTTCAAAATTATAATAATTTGGAGGGAAGGGGGTTGCACTTTCCATTTCAAGGGAGGCTCCTGCCTTCCTCCGCAGACACCTGTCTTTCAAACAAAGACAGCTTGATAAAGTGCTCTGGTGCTACATTAACTGCCTTGCAGGCCAAGATGATTTGGGTCTTTTGATGAAAGAAGCCTGTAATGGGTTTGCATGGCAAGGTTTTGGTAGTGGGGGTGGTTACAGGGGTGGCTTCTGTGAGAAGCTGCTAGAAATTTCGCCTCTGTCTAATACAGCCGATGCCAGCTGGCTCCAAGATAAACCCGTTGCTGGCTGAGGCTGAACCAATCAGCAATGATGGTAGTGCCTCTGTGATAAAGTGTCTATGAATGGGAAAAAGTTATTGTGCAGCAGTAATTGCAGCGAGAGAGAGGAGTAAGAATATGTGAGAGAAACATTTCTGCAGACACCGAGGTCAGTGAAGAAGGAGGGGAGGAGGTGCTCCAGGCACTGGAGCAGCGATTCCCCTGCAACCTGTAGTGAAGACCATGGTGGGACAGGCTGTCCCCCTGCAGCCCATGGGTGGTGGAGCAGATATCTGCCTACACTCCATGGAGGACCCCACACCGGAGTAGATGGATACCTGAAGGAAGCTGTGACTGACCCCATGGGAAGTCTGCACTGGAGCAGGCTCGTGGCAGGACTTGTAGACCTGTGGAGAGAGAGAAGCCCATGTTCGAGTGGTTTGCTGCTAGTGACCCCATGGGGGACCCACAGTGGAGCAGTTTGTGAAGAACTGTAGCCCATGGGAAGGACTCACGCTGGAGGAGCCATAGAGGACTGTCTACCATGAGAGGGACCCCACATTGGAGCAGGAGATGTGTGTGAGGAGTCCTCCCCCTGAGTAGGAAGGAGTGGCAGAAAAAACAGTGTGATGAACCAACCTCAACCCCCATTCCCTGTCTGCCTGCGCCACTTGAGGGGAGGAGGGAGAGAAATCAGAAATAAAGTTAAGCCTGGGGAAGAAGGGAGGGGTGGGGGAAAGCTGTTTTAGGATTTGGGTTTATTTCTCATTACTCTTCTCTGAATTGATTGGTAATAAATTACACTTTTTTCCCCAAATTGAGACTGTTTTTCCCTTGATGGTAAATGCTGAGTGATCTCCCTGTCCTTATCTCGAGCCATGAGCCTATTGTTATATTTTCTCTCCCCTGTCCAGTTAAAGAAGGGGAGTGAGAGAGTGGCCTTGTTGGGCACCTGGCATCCAGCCAGGGTCAACCCACTACAGAGCCACCTACAGAGACATATTAGGAAGCATTTACTATCTCCCCACCACTTCTTCAGTCCTTGGTTAAGTTTTGTGTAGGACATAGAAGTGTACTCATCGCAGAGCCAAGGCTGCAGCTCTGGCTGGAGGGTCTGCACCAGTGGCCCTGGCAGTGACGGATGCCTCCACCCAGACGGAGATGTTCCAGGTAGAGGCTGCGGTTCAGACCTCAGCCTGTGCTAAGTGCTAGACCTTCATCCTGGGAAAGGGGTGAGTAACAAACCCATCTGCAAAACCTGTGCTCAGGTGAAGGGCCTCCTGCGGCAGGTGGCTGAGCTGCGGAGATGGTCACAAGGCTGTGTAGCATCAGGGAGGCAGAAAAGGAGATAGATACCTGGATCCAGGGGAATGCAGAAGTGGAACCGCAGCTTCTGGCCAAATAGCCACGAGTTCTCCCACCAGCACACCCAAAACCACTACCTCTGGCCAAAGAGCCAAAAACTCTTCCACTGGCACACCCAAAAAAGGGGGAAGCCAATTATACTGCAGATTGAGAACTTGTGCAGGTAAGATCCAGGAGGAGGAAGAAGCCTCCCTGAAAGCGTGAGGTGCCCCTGCAGAACCGCTTCATGGCTCTGCAGAATGAAGAGGGAAAAAAGGCTGAAGCAGACAATGCCTTAGTGTTAGATCGGCTTCCTGAATTACAATTACAATAAGTGCAAGCAAGAAAAAGCGATGGGTAATAGTATTGGGAGACTCTCTTTTGAGGAGTTCTGAGGCACCCATTTGCTGACCCTACCTGCTGTCTAGAAAGGTTTGCTGCTTACCGGGGGCTAGGATTAGGGATGTCACAGAGAGACTGCCAGACCTGGTACATCCCATGGACTACCATCCATTGCTGCAGTTTCACATGGACACCGGTGAGGCCGCCGGAAGCAATCTCAAGAGCATCAAGAGGGATCACAGAGCCCTAGGACAGGCAGTGAAGGATTTGGGAGCCCAGGTAATCTTTTCATCAATCCCCTCAGTCAAAGGCAAGGGGCTTGAAAGAGCCTACAGAATCAGGAAAATCAATGAATGGCTGTAGAAGTGGTGCCACAGCCAGGGCTTCAGCTACTAGGACCACAGGACTTGCTTTGAGAAACCTGGTCTCCTGGGACCTGATGGGGTCCATCTCTCAGAGAAGGGAGAGAACACCTTTGGACAAAGTCTAGCTAATCTAGTAAGGAGGGATTTAAACTAGATTTGCCAGGGGAGGGGATCCTTGATCCATCCCACTTCGAGACCAGTGCTGGAAATAGATGCCCTGGCCCTGGAGATGGATCACAGGCCAATAAGAAAGCATGTGAAGCGCGAGATAATGAATTCCAGCCAGGAAGCATTCCAGCTGGTAAGTCGGCTTCAATGAGGGCCCTGCTTAAATGCCTCTATGCAAATTCACAGAGCACGGGGAATGAACAAGAGGAGCTAGAGATGTGTGCAAGTCTACAAGGCTATGATGTTATAGGTGTCACTAAGATGTGTTGGGATAGCTCCTATGACTGGAGTGTAGGAATAGATGGGTATAGGCTCTACAGGAAAGACAGGCAGGGGAGAAGAGGAGGGGGTGTCACCCTTTATGTCAAGGACCAGTTGGAGTCCATGGAGCTTGGCCTGGGGGTGGATGAAGAGATGACTGAGAGCTTATGGGTCAGGGTTACAGGAAAGGCAGAGGAAGGTGATATCATAGTGGGGATCTGCTACAGGTCACCTGACCAGGATGACCGAGCGGACAAGGCCCTCTATAGACAGATAGGAGCTACTTCATGTTCACAAGCTCTGGTCCTCATGGGGGACTTCAACCACCTGAATACATGTAATACCTGTTGAAAGGAAGGTACAGCAGGACACCAGCAATCCAGGAGGTTCCTGGAATGCATTGATGACCATATCCTTCTCCAGGTGTTAGAGGAACCAATGAGAAGAGGTGCCATGCTGGACCTTGCTCTCATCAACAAGGAGGGGCTGGTGGCTAATGTGAAGCTCAAGGGAACCCTTGGCTGCAGTGCCCATGAAATGTTAGAATTCAAGATCCTCGGGGCAACAAGGAGAGTGCAGCAAGCTCACTACCCTGGACTTCAAGAGCACAGACTTTGACCTCTTCAGGGATCTGCTTAGTGGAGTACCATGGGATGAATCTCTGAAGGGGATAGGAGACCAAGAAAGCTGATCCGTACTCAAGGACCACCTCCTCCAAGTCCAGGGGCAATGCATTCCAAAAAAGAGGAAGGCAGGCAAGAATGCCAAGAGGCCTGTGCGAATGAACAGGGAACTTCTGGACACACTTAAAGACAAAAAGAGAGCTACAGAAAGTGCAAGAAGGACAGGTAGACTGGGAAGAATACAAAGAAGTTGTCTGAGCAGCCAGGGTTCAGGTAAGGAAAGCTAAAGCCCAGATAGGATTAAATATGGCCAGGGACATCAAGGGTAACAAGAAAAACTTGTATAGGTATGTCAATGATAAAAGGAAGACTAGGGAAGCTATGGGCCCTCTCCAGAAGGAAACAAGAGAACAAGTCATGAGGGATATGGAGAAGGTTGAGGTTCTCGATGACTTCTTTGCCTCAGTCTTCACTGGCAGGTGCTCTACCCACACTGTCCTGGTTGCAGAAGCCAAAGGTGGGGACTGGGAGAAGGAAGATCTGCCTACTGTAAGTGAAGAACAGGTTCGTGACTGTCTAAAGAACCTGAAGGTGTTCAAGTCCATGGGACCTGATGAGATCCATCCAAGGGACCTGAGCCAATTAGCAGACCAAGTTGCTAGGCCGCTTTCCATGCTATTTGAGAAGTCATGGCAGTCTGGTGAAATGCCCACTGACTGGAAAAGGGGAAACATCACCCCCATTTTCAAAAAGGGAAAAAAGGAAGAACTGGGCAACTACAGGCTGGTCAGTCTCACCTCTGTGCCTGGCAAGGTCATGGAGCAGATCCTCCTGAAGGCTCTGGTGTGGCACATGGAAAATATGGAAGTGATTGGTGGCAACCAACATGGCTTCACCAGGGGAAAATCCTGCCTGATGAATCTGATGGCCTTTTATGATGGAGTTACAGCATCAATTGACAAGGGAAGAACAACCGATGTCATCTACCTGGACTTGTGAGAAGCTGTTGACACTGTCCCACATGACGTCCTGGTCTCGAAATTGGAAAGACATGGATTTGATGGATGGACCACTTGGTGGATAAGAAATTGGCTGGAAGGTTGTATTCAAAGAGATGTGATCAATGGCTCTATGTCTGAGTGGAGACCAGTGACAAGTGGTTTTCCTCAGGGATCCTACTGGGACCAGTGCTGTTTAACATCTTTGTCAGAGACTTGGACAGTAACATTGAGTGCACCCTCAGCAAGTTTGCCAACAACACCAAGTTGTATGGGAAGGTCAACATGCTGGAGAGAAGGGATGCCATCCAGAGGGACCTTGACAGGCTGGGGAGGTAGGTCCGGGCCATCTTCATGAAGTTTAACAAGGCCAAGTGTAAGGTCCTGCACCTGGGTCAAGGCAATCCCAAGCACAGATACAGGTTGGGCAATGCATGGATTGAGAGCAGCCCTGGGGGGAAGGACTTGGGCGTGCTGGTGGATGATAGGATGATCATGAGACCACAGTGTGCACTTTCAGCCCAGAAAGCCAACCGTATCCTGGGCTGCATCAAAAGATGTGTGGCCAGCAGGTTGAGGGAGGGGATTCTGCCCCTCTACTCTGCCCTTGTGAGACCCACCTGGAATGCTGCGTCCAGCTGTGGAGTCCCCAGTACAAGAAAGACATGGAGCTGTTGGAGCGAGTCCAGAGGAGGGCTACCAAGATGATCATAGGGTTGGACCACCTTTCCTATGAGGACAGGCTGAGAGAATTTGGCTTGTTCAGGCTCCGGGAATACATTACAGTGGCTTTCCAGTTCCTGAAGGGGGCCTACAAGAAGGCTGGGGAGGGACTTTTTACAAGGAACTGCAGTGATAGAACGAGGGGTGATAGTTGGAAGCTGGGAGAGGGCAGGTTTAGACTAGATACGAGGAAGAAGTTCTTCACCCTGAGGGTGGTGAGACCCTGGAACAGGTTGCCCAGAGAAGTTGTTGATGCTCCACCCCTGGAAGTGTTCAAGACCAGGTTGCATGGAGCCTTCAGCAACCTGCTGTAGTGGGAGGTGTCCCTGCTATGTCAGGGGTGTTGGAACTAGATGATCTTTGAAGTCCCTTCCAACCCAGACCATTGTATGATTCTATGATTTGCATTTACATTAATAATTCCTAAACTATAGCTCAAAGTTACTTTTTTCTCCTGTCCACAACTTTTTCTCAGCAATGCTTTTATCTTATTTTTGTGGTGTGAAAATATTTGCTAAATGGAATTCTTAAACAAAACTCTTGATAGTGGTTTACTATACATAATGTTCAAGTCAGGAAATTGGACATATTAGCCACAAGATATTTCCATCCTTTTGGCTAACAATTTAGTAAGTATTTGTGAATGTCTGCTATATTTTAGACACAAGACTCCTAATAAAAGAAAATAATTTGGAGAACTTGTCAATAATATTATAAATATTTCAAACAGAAGAAATGTAAGAAGGGATGAGAGATAGCATGTTAGCTAATCAGTTTAACAAAGTGAGTCTTCTGTCTGAGTAACTTCCAAATATCAGTCAAGATATAGAAAAAACAAGTATTTTTAGCCTTAGGAGCAGAATCTTGTTCTTTGTATGGATTGGTATGGATTGAAGAACACAATCTTTATTCCCACCATTTTAAAGTATGGATTTTAGAGATTTCAACATAGGACATCAACTCATATTACTGTAATCATGCTAACACACAGAACATTGAAAATGAACCTTATTTGATTTGATAGCTCATTACTTGCTTTCACAAAAGTGCTCTGAGAACACAGCATATCAAATTAAAACACATGTACAATGCAGACTTTTGAAAAGGTCCTGAAATAATCCTGAGAATGGAGAGTATAGACCATCTACAGCTAACTACTGATTGTAAATATAGCATCAGTGACATCCATCAAGCTAAAGAGAAATACACTGAGGAATGTTGCTTAGCTTATAACAAATAGTTTGTGCAGGACCGATATACAACTTCAGGTGTCTTAGCATAGAGCTGTACTGCAGCTTATGGTCTCAGTTCAGTTCCCCCACCAAGATCATTTGAGATGCCATCAGGTAGCCCACTTGGCCTCCAGCTCTTTCTGTAGAGGAGTTCAATCCTGTATCATGTATCAGATCCATAGAGTTTAGCCAGGTGTCTTGAGTCACCTTAATTGGCAGTAGCTACCTATTTTGCTAAGGCACCTGAATTTGTGTATCTCTATGTGAGTGAGATGCTAAAAATCCAGTTACAGAAAAATGAAGACCTTAACAAGTCAGCCAATGGAGCCTAGAAAGCATTTCAGTTGGCCAGTGTCGTGGTTTGAGTCTACCCAGCTGGCTCCAAAAGCACCACATAGCTGCTCGCTCACCCCTACCCCGTCCCCTGAGGGTTGGGGAGGAGAAAATGCAACCAAAAAGGCTTGAGGGTTGATACAAAGGACAGGGAGGGCTCACTCACCAGTTATGGTCATGGGTAAAAGACAGACTCAACTTGGGTATAACAACATACATTTAATACAAAACAACCGCCACCATCAAGGATAATGAGAGATACAACCAGGTCTTAAATACAACACACCTTCCCCTGCCACCCCCCCCCCACCCTTCCGGTCTTCCCTGGCTCAGCTCTGTTACCTCTTCCCCCCCAGCAGCGCAGGGGGCAGGGAATGGGGGTCACAGTCCGTCTGGCACAAGGTGTCTCTGCTGCTCCTTCCTCCTCAGGGAGAGGGGCCCTCGCAGCCCTCCCCTGCCCCACCGGGGGGTCCCTCTCCCGGCAGACAGCCCTCCACCCACTGCTCCAACGGGAGTCCTTCCCGCGGGGCCGCAGCTCCCCAGAACCCCCCCAGCGCGGGTCCCTCCCGGGGCTGCCGCCCTCCCACCGACGGGCGGCTCCAGCGCGGGCTGCCTCGGAGTCACGGCTGCTTCGGGCCCGGTCCCTGCTCCTCCGGCCCGGGGCCCTCCGCGGGCTGCAGGCCAACCTCTGGGCCACCGCTGACCTCCAGGGGCTGCAGGGGCTCAGCCGCCATCCCACCATGGGCCGCAGGGGAACCTCTGCTCCGCACACCTCCTCCTCTCCTTCCTCACTGACCTGGGTGTCCGCAGGGTTGTTTCTCTCACATCCCCCTCCTCTCTTCCACTCACCAAGAAAGAACTCGCCTCACAGGTCCTTCCACTTCTAAAGAGAGTTATTCACAAAGGCTCTGATTGGCCTGGCCTTGGCTAGAGGCAGGTCTGAAATTGGAGACGCGGGAGCATCTCGAAGCCTCTTACAGGGGCCACATCTGTAGCCCTCTCCCCCCACTACCAAAACTGCACTAAACCCCTGCCCTGCAAGACACCAAACCACCACAGCCAGCATCTAGTGTCCACCTGAGGGGAAAGTCTTTAGGCTCCATTTACTGTATTGACTATATCTCAACTGCATAGGAAGCTTAGACACACAGCTGACATCTAGGTATTGACATATAGACATCTATATTTAGATGTCTCAACCTGAAGCAGCACACATAAAAGCAGATTTGAAAGGAGGAAAAGAAAGAAACTCCAGAGGAGAGAAGAGTGATCCACAAGGTTTCACACAAAGTTAGAAATAGTAGAAGATCTGTATTTCGTAACTGATAAGGGAAGGAACAAATTTATATATTTTATCAACATGTGCTGTATACATTACTCAAACTAGTGTCAAAAGAGTAAATATGACATATTGCTGCACGGTGCTTTAGTATAATACTTCGAACAGATCAGCTGGCTATAGGAAGTTCAGAAATTAAAAAACAAACAGTGGGATGTAACTGATATCAGGGTGAGCTGAATTCAATTATTGGTGAATTAATTAAAGATAGACTGGAATATGTATGAAGACCAGTGGAAATCAAGAAGCATGAATAAGAATGAATACCTGTAAGTGAAGAAGGACTTTAGGGAAAAAAAATGAAAGAATAAAAGTGAGTTTTAAAGCCTAGAGGTACCTTACACTGTAACAAACAGACATTATCTGCTGATAGCATTCTATCATACCAAGGAAAATTCAACCCAACATCTCTACCCAGAGTGGACTGAATTTATATTAGATAAGATGTAATACAGATTACTTGAAAAATATTCTCCAGTACTTGGAAAGCTGTAGAAAGCAGAATACAAGTATGCAAAAAAATAAAAGATCAGTAATTGAGTGTTTCTGAACAGGTTAGAGGAAACAGAATGAGAGTGAGCCAGTTTGGCAGGATAAAAAGAACTCGCAAATAACAAATTTGGTATAAAAATAATATTAGAAAAATTAAATTTACAGAAGCAAGCAAAGTTTGCACACTTGTGTGAAGTATGACACATTCCTTGTTTGTGGGCAGTTTGGACTTGCAGTAAAGACAACAAGACTCATCATACTAACCACCTTGTAGAATTCGACAGATGGCGTATATGTGCAGTTCATATTTTATTTAATTCTCTGGCAGAGGGAAAGAATTACAGGTTAGTATTTGTCAGGAAGTGCTGCAGCTAATGAGAAAGTAAAGGGGAATAATGGGTATGAGCTTTTTACTTTCTTTTTGCTAGGAAAGCCAGTGACTGTGTTGATTAAACAAATGCAATATAGCTAAATGAGAGGTTTTCAGGCAATGCAGTGACCTAACCCACATATTTCTATCATATTTATCAATTTCAGTGGTGATCTTACTGCAGAAAAGTTTTTAGGTTTCAGTAAAAATGCCATTAATATAATCTCTTTTTAATCAGTGCTTTTCTTCACAACAGCAAAGGCAAGCAACACCAAAGGTCCTTGGGTATCTTCTTACCCTCAAAAGTGAGACAGTGCCAGACTATCAGAGAGAAACCACAGGCTGTTATTCTATGAATCAGCCATGGACTCTCAGATATCAAGCAATGCAATTGTTTATGTGTTGCTAGCTTTTCAGTGTGGCCATTCCTAACCATAGAAACATTTTGTCTTCTGCTCCTGATGACAAAAGTGTTTGAAGTGAAAATTTAAGTATGTATGATATCCTTATCTTTGACTTCTATTTCAACAAAAGTTTGCAAAGGGTACAGCTAAGATTCAATCTGCTTCAGTGAGCTACCTAACTACCATCAAAATTTTGGGTGCCTAGGAAGCCGATAAACCAGAAACCTAAAAGTTTCTAGTAGTCATAGGCAGGAAACAAAGGCCTGTGGGGGAAATTCTATCTGCTCAAATCAGACATTTAAACTAAGGTATAGAGGCTCTCCCTCTGGAGGCCTTGGCTGCATGTGCATTCACAACTTGGTACAAAACAGTACTGCAGCTGCGAATCAGTGAATACCCTGATTGTTCCAAATTGTTGCACATTGGTTTTGTTCAAGGTGTGATTTTGGATTAATCAAACGCAGTTATACTCCTTGTGAAGAAAGTCAAAGTGGAAACTCTGCTTCTGGTGTACCAAAGGCATCCTCTTCAGTGTCTGTAATAGAAACATGAGGATTCAAACCAGAAACTGATCCTTTGGGTTCAAACTGCATTCATGGAGACAGCTTCAAATCATACTCTGAAGCATGAACTCTGAGATTTGTGTAAATGCAGGAGTTTCACTGTTAATTGATTTGATCTGCTGATCCACTCCTCTTGAGCCAAATTACTTGCTAATATAACCACAATCATCACCTGTATCTCTTCACCGGCTGTATAAGGAACTTAGATGTAGCAGGACTGCTTGTTAAGTAAATAAAGAAATAAGCAGGTGGACTATATTTCTTTCACACTAACCTTAGATTCATTAAATCATTAGGTTGGAAGAGATCTCTGAGATCATCAAGGCCAACTGTCAACCTAACACCACCATGCCCAGTAAACCATGTCCCAAAGTGCTACATCAACCCGGTTTTTGAGCGTCTCCAGGGATAGTGACTCTACCGCATCCCTAGGCAGCCTGTTCTAATGTTTGGCTACTCTTCAATAAAGAAATTTTTCCTAATGTCTAATCTAAACCCCGCCTGGTGCAATTTGAGCAGTTGCTCTTGTCCTATCGCTAGTTACTTGGGAGAAGAGACCAACCTCTGCCTCACTACAACCTCCTTTCAGGTAGTTGTAGAGAGCAAAAAGGTCTCCCTTGAACCTCATCTTCGCCAGACTAAACAACCCCTTGCCTGATTTGTTTCTCTGAAATAAATCTAACTGTGAAAAGGCAGTATTTTAACTATGAAACACAAGCTAGTTTTAAGGACTAGAGATTCAGTTCTACCTATATGGGGAGATTGTAACCTGACGTAATGTGGAAATGATACCTCTTTGGAGTCAACCGACTGTGAAGAATTAATGAGAAGAAATAGCAATACCCTGCCACTTTTTTTCGCCAAGATATAAAATACTCCCTGCAAAAGTTAATAGGAAGCTGAAAATTTTTATGAGCCTCTGTACATTTTTTTCTAAGAATTTTGTGGCACAGCTCTTTTTATGTTAGTAGATTTTATTTTAGTTGTTTCTTTTCTGTTTTATTGTATTCTAATAAATCTATAAACTAAATTCAGAATGAATCATTTAAAGGCTAACATTCCTTCACTTAGATTTCTGTTACTGACCATAAGACTTCATATCTGAAACTTTGAGCAAGACTTTTAAGTTTCAGATTTTGTACTAAAAGCTTTGATAGATTGAAACTCTTCAGTGGAATACTTACAATCCTTGCCTTGCCTTGCCTTGCCTTGCCTTGCCTAGCCTTGCCTTGCCTTTTCCTTTGCCTTGCCTTGCCTTTTCCTTTGTCTTTGCCTTTCCCTTTCCTTTGCCTTTGCCTTTGCCTTTTTCCTTTCCTTTTCCTTTTCCTTTTCTTTTTCCTTTTCCTTTCCTTCTCCTTTCCTTCTCCTTTCTTTTCCTTTCTCTTTTCTTTTCTCTTTTCTTTTTCTTTTCTTTTCTTTTCTTTTCTTTTCTTTTCTTTTCTTTTCTTTTCTTTTCTTTTCTTTTCTTTTCTTTTCTTTTCTTTTCTTTTCTTTTCTTTTCTTTTCTTTTCTTTTCTTTTCTTTTCTTTTCTTTTCTTTTCTTTTCTTTTCTTTTCTTTTCTTTTCTTTTCTTTTCTTTTTTCTTTTCTTTTCTTTTCTCTTCTTTTCTCTTCTCTTCTTTTCTTTTCTTTTCTTTTCTTTTCTTTTCTTTTCTTTTCTTTTCTTTTCTTTTCTTTTCTTTTCTTTTCTTTTCTTTTCTTTTCTTTTCTTTTCTTTTCTTTTCTTTTCTTTTCTTTTTTCTTTTCTTTTCTTTTCTCTTCTTTTCTCTTCTCTTCTTTTCTTTTCTTTTCTTTTCTTTTCTTTTCTTTTCTTTTCTTTTCTTTTCTTTTCTTTTCTTTTCTTTTCTTTTCTTTTCTTTTCTTTTCTTTTCTTTTCTTTTCTTTTCTTTTCTTTTTTCTTTTCTTTTCTTTTCTTTTCTTTTCTCTTCTTTTCTCTTCTCTTCTTTTCTTTTCTTTTCTTTTCTTTTCTTTTCTTTTCTTTTCTTTTCTTTTCTTTTCTTTTCTTTTCTTTTCTTTTCTTTTCTTTTCTTTTCTTTTCTTTTCTTTTCTTTTCTTTTCTCTTCTCTTCTCTTCTCTTCTCTTCTCTTCTCTTCTCTTCTCTTCTCTTCTCTTGTCTTCTCTTCTCTTCTCTTCTCTTCTCTTCTCTTCTCTTCTCTTCTCTTCTCTTCTCTTCTCTTCTCTTCTCTTCTCTTCTCTTCTCTTCTCTTCTCTTCTCTTCTCTTCTCTCTTCTCTCTTCTCCTTTTTTTTTTTCCTTTTATTCCCCCCCAGTTGAACTGAGAAACTCCAGCACGTTTGAAGAGTGGTGCTTTGCAAATGCATACATGTGACAACCATTGCTACAAAGAATCAGAGTCAGAGGCACAGAATTGTTTAGGTTGGAAAAGACCTTTGAGATCATCCAGTCCAACCATTAACCTAACACTGCCAAGTCCAACTCTAAACCACGTCCCTAAGTGCCACATCTACATGTCTTTTAAATAACTCCAGGGATGGTGACTTAACCACTTCCCCTGGGCAGCCTGTTTCAGCGCTTGACAACCCTTTCAGTGAAGAAATTTTTCCTAATGTCCAACCTAAACCTCCCCTGGTGCAACTTGAGGCCGTTTCCTCTCGTCCTATCACTTACCACTTGGGAGAAGAGACTGACACCTACCTCGCTAGTCTCCTTTCAGGTAGTTGAAGAAAACTTGGGGTCTAAGTAGGCAAGACAAGGTCTTGGGAAAGGGAAGTCTAATTATTGTCATTTTATAGGTGGAAAACTAATACAGAAGAGATCTCTTTCTGACCTTTGAGCAAGAAAATGAGTAGAAGAAAGGAGAGCTCCATGACTTCAGAATGAGTTTAAAGCTTCCAATACTGTATTCCAAGCCCAATAAAGCCTGAAAGTATCAAGATGGGTGAGATTTGAATGAAGGCTCAGAATACAGTAAGGACAAGAAAATAACTAACTTCTTAAATGCCTTTGTGTTAAAAAAGAAGGAAACAGCAGGAGAATATAATCACATTGACTAAGTTTACAGGCCCAGATCATGAATACAGAGTAATATAGCAGTTAAAGGGCTACTGCAGTATCATGGAAATAGTAATAAATTAAAAACAATTAAAAAAGGAAGAAAATATTCCCAGAACATTATGATGATAAAATACTTTCTAATATAAAAAAGTTATTTTAAATTAACCTGTTGCTATGAAATATTTTGGTAAGGAACACCATGTGAAATTATAACAAAATATAATCAAAATTTCAACTCTTCGATAAATCATTTTTCACTCACACCCACTTTTTTCTACCCTTCCTTCATTTGCTTCCCCACTTCCTGTGTATGTAAACCCAGGAATTTTGTGTAGGACGCTTAGCAGAGAAAGAAAACATCACCTTCACACATCATCTCTCTGCATGAATTAATTTCTGTTTCCACAAGAGAGTTACATATTAAACAATCGAATTTTTGTAGAATATACTGAAAAATTAATTGATTATCCTGGTCACTATTGATTCAAAACTTACAGATTGATTCAAAACTGTACAGTATATTATGGAGGATAATCTCTCTCACAGCACATCATTTCACTATTTCAACCTCAGTCTTGGGTCAATTGATTAATCAGTAATAACTGCTGATTATCAGCATGTAAGTAAATACATGATCTCTCCTATTCAATGTCAGCTTTGATTACATCAGGTTTCCTTGTCCTGTGCCCTGTGTCCCATTACTGAATCAGTCAGCATATATTTCTAAACGTGCAACCTGAGATAGCTATCATTAGATTTTGGTGTGATTTGGAGTGAATATATGAAGATATCTCAAAACAATTATTACTACCTTTTCCGTTTGTAAATCAAATCAAGGTATTTGGTTCTTTTTCTTTCTTTCTTTCTATCTCCCACTGCTAAAAAAGCCCATTGTTAACTTATGTGTACTTTGCTGGTCCCCAAACCAGAACATACATGATTTTCTCTTTCCAGAGTCACTGGAATGGAGAGATCCTGCCAAAATATATAAGAAAAAGGGTTTTTTTGATTAAGGGTAGAATTTAGGTTTCCTGCGTGTAGAGGTAGCCTTTAAGATCAAAACTGATACCTAAGTACAGGATCCTCTCTCATGTAGGCCTTTTCTTTAGAAGCCTATAAAGCTTTTAGGTAATCAAGAAGGTTTGGAGCTTCTGTTACAGTCAATGGAAGTCTAATCAGTGAGGTCAACAGGACATGAATCAGTTGATCATACACAGATGTTTAGTACCTTTTGAGATAGCCTGGGATATTCTGGACTTCAGATGCCATCCTTCAGATGGACACAGATCTCCCATAGGTACCACATCATATCTGCCAGCCTAGAATATACAGCTCGTATACCAGAGAGTGTCTTAAATATTGTTAGAAGTTAATAGCACGCAAGATCCTGGCTCTCAGAATATATTGAAAATAATTTCTGAACATAAGGAGTGTAAGGTACAAAACCCATAGCTGCTCTAACAGTGCTCTAGAAAGCAAAGTCCACCCTTGAGAAAGTCACAAAGATTTTTGTATTGCTGGTGAATTTTAATGAAGTCTGTGGATGTTGTATAGAATACCAAAGATAATGAGGTGGGTCATGTGCTTTAAAAACTATTATTCTTTAACCAAAACAATCCGTTTAAAAAATGCAAATGTGATTTACCTTCTTTTTAGGCTTTTTTGCACATCAGAACAGCACTTGTTGATTTATATACAGCAGTTTCTTGGGGGAAGCAGAATGAGACAAAAAATTTAAACTAAAAGGCAGCTACTGTAGTTTGATTATCTGTGTTCCTCACCTATGGCTTTGTCCATATCTTTGAGTTCCAGAATTTCACAAGGGACTGCTGATGATAGAGTATTTCCAAAAGATGTAAGTATTATTAGTTAAGCCTGTCTGTCTGATGACACGAAATTGCTATCGCACAATGCTGTCTTGAAAAGTGATAATTCTGAAAAAGGTAAAAAAGAAGCCATCTTTGATCATACCAGCTAGCAACTGGGCAAGCCAGAGAATTCAGTCTCTGGCCATTTTTAATGGCCCATTGTTAATGCAATGAAAGTATGTATGCAGTTACATAACCTTAGCGAAATTTTAATGTGGACATTTTGCATTAATGTCTCTTCCTTTAACAACAACAGAAATGAGAAGAGAGAAAAGAAAGAAAGGAAAAGAAAAAAGGTGGCCCCCAAATAAATGAAACTCAATTTCACGGCACATTATCTCTCTCAATTCTTTCCTCTCAGCTTTCATTTTCATTAAAATCACAGACAACCATAAATTAATAATTACTTCAGGTTGACTAAATGCAGGCCACACTATTTAGCTCTCGTTTTCCTACAGTGGCCCTTCTTGTTCATGCTGGAAAAATGTTAATTTAGATAATGTGGCTTGCCCCTTGTCATATAATTCTATTTTGCAGTTTCACTGATCTATAATGGTCTGTTCTTATTAGGTAGTATTAACTTTATCTTTTGTTCAATCAAGCTTCACAGTGTCCTCCGACAAGATAACTATTGTGAAATATCAGATGAAATGTTCGTTCTATTATCCGTATTTCTGTTATATTTTCATTCATCTCTATGTTGTAACAGTGTTCCACAACGTTCGTAATTTCTTCCAATAATAAATTTATTGTCCATTAGCCAAAGCCGTATGTGAGACTTTTCTTGGCAAGAACTACAGAATATATACCTCAATCTTACTACTTTATAGTTTATGCACATTTCAGATTAAATGTTTTATCAACCAACTTTTCAATTAAGAATGGGTGAATAGGTTCAAATAAAATAAACCCTGAACTTTCACCCAGACCTTGAACCCAATTGGTTTCTGAGGTTTGAAACAATTTAGTGTACTTCAGTTATCTTTTTTTTTTTTTTTTTGGCAGAGTATCCTAATGGACACAAACTGGAGCACAGGAAGTTCCACCTGAGCATGAGGAAAATCTTCTTTACTTTGAGGGTGGCAGAGCACTGGAACAGGCTACCCAGAGGGGCTGTGGAGTCTCCTTCTCTGGAGATACTCAAAACCGACCTGGACGCAGTCCTGTGTGACCTGCTCTAGACAAACCTGCTTCAACAGAGGGGTTGGACTAGACGACCTCAAGAGTCATCTCTTCCAACTTCTACCATTCTGTGGTTCTGAGATTCTAGTGGTGAATGACAGAAACTGAGACATACAACAGTATTTATTTCTAATTGGTTATTAGCTTGTTGCTATTGTCATTTTGATTCAACCATTTAACTTCTCCATGCCTCAATTTACCTATTCTTAGAACAGTCAGTTGAACTCTGATGGATATCTAGAAGTCTTCAAGGGAAAACTATGGATATGGCATCGTCTAAAAGTCCTTATTTCAATATACATATACTTTTAAATTCCACTGACAATATGACATAACCTAGATTTTTCTATTCATAAGTGGAGAACACCTGAAAGCTTTTAAGCACTTAAAGAATTTGTCCTGTATTTTCATCTTAGATTACAATAGCAGTCAGCTCTTTGTTTTTTTTCAGGAACCTTTTAACAATGAGAATCAGTTTCTTGTAGAGTAAAAGTGATAGTTTGTTTTCATGCAATAACTTTTGTGACATGATTAGATGAGTATCAGTAGTGTTCCCATATGTGCAGGGAGTTCCTAGATGTGTAGGTGCCTTTTGCACTCACACCTGTCTAAACTAAGTAAATCACTGCTGTAATTATACCTGCAAACATGAATGGGCAAATATGATTGTAAATTTCTTATGGATTATGGGCCCATTTTTAATGAATGGTCATAGCATGTAATATAATCAGTAAAATATATTTTGTGTAAGTTCTCTTTTATTTTCACCTAAACTAATCTTCCTGAAACAAGACATGGGAAATTACCTAATATGACAATAGACACCATTGTTAACTGTTTGTGACATGTAGTTTTTTTCCAAGAGTCAGGGTTTTAATTCACATGGCATATGTTGTATAGTAAGATATAAGTCCTCACAGTTTGAAATAAATATACTTTTCCAAGTGAGTGGCATATTTTCTCCCACCCTTAAAAAATGCTTATATAAACATTCTGGTAACAGGTTATTGACATATGGCATAAGCTAATTCCTTGGCTTTTTTGTTTGTTTGTTTTTAGGAAAATAACCAAAAGTCATTAGTGGAAGTTAGAAGACAAAGAAGAAGAATTGACCTATAGAATTTGTTTTGTAGTATATAAATTGTTTTATATCTCTCTGGACACTACTAATATATGTTTTCTGATCTGCAGTAGATTATCATCCAATTTAAGAAAATATTTCAAAGTTTAAAATAGATTCTGCTTGGCCAATTGCTTAATATATGAATGCTTCTTTCCTAAACTAATAAACATTTATCAGCTACAACAGCAATATACTTAAATGGACCAAAGCAGTTTCTATCATCCAAGTGATGTAGCTAAACAGCGATATGCCTATTTCTTAGGCTTAATTTTTGGCAATGTCTAGGAACGCATCCCAAGGATGAGAAGAAATGTGATCTGATTTACAGAGTAATACATGAGAAAGCAAGATCTGTCTGTTTATGTCTGTTATATTGGTAGTCATAGTATTGGTTTCACTGGCAGGTCAGTTCACCTCCAAAGTCCTTTATGGTTTTGCCTTCTTTGAAACAGAAAGATGAACTGACTTGCCCAATGACAAGTTGATCCCCTTTCTGCAGCCTGCGATACAGCATATCAACATCTAAGGTAGGATTACTCTTCAGAAAATACAGATGTCTAGAGCATAAATGTCTTCATTTCAGCTTGTCATTTAGATTCCCCATACAGTCAATGGAGAGGAACAGGCACCCGTCATATCATTCATCTTACCCTAATGTAGACATTAAATGTAGGTCAGAGGAACTGTACTGCAGTAGTGCCTTTTTCTGAACACTGCCTCTTAACAAAATTTAGACAAGTAGCTCATATATGGATGTCTACATCATAGACAGCTGAAGTTGGGTGAACATGTCCCTAAAATCTTTGCTTCACATACCCTCAAGCCACAGTGATTACCAGATGCTAATGAAAACACCTTTATACATTTTGCTGATATCTGCAAGACTTTCCTTAAGAGAGGGAAAGGCAGGCCCATGCAATATACAAAATATAATAATCAATATTTCTTAAAAAATGTTCTTTTGAACAATGAAAGCATAGCAGCAAAACAAAAGTTGTTTGAGTGATATCACACAGTAATTGTAGGCAAGAAAAGACAAATTAAATTGTCACAGAATTAAAGTTTTCTAAAATACTTCCAGGGAAATTATTTTAATTATTGTTTCTTTAAATAAAAACCAAGAAAGCATTTTTCTTTTCAATAGTAATTCTTTTGTTCAGCCCAAATCCAAACATTGCAACACTGTATTAATGCACGACAATTTGAAAAATGGAACTCGCTAGTTTCTATTTGACTGAAATGAGAACAAGAGCTAGCCTTAGGCAACAGGAGCATAACTAGCCAAAAACAAATGCCATTTTTAAATTTCATGAAGTGATTATTTGCTGTTAAGAAGTCAGTATTTCCCAACACATATAAGACAGTAATAGAATCTGAGCTCTCAAATGACCTTATGCTTACAAACGAAATAGCTGTAATATATCAACCATTCCTGTGATCACTGGAAGTAAGGCTCTATCACATCTTCTGTGAATTAAAATAGTATAAATTAGTATAACGCTACTTCAAATTGTAGTAGTACCATAAACTTCAACAAGCCTATACTGATTCAGATGAACAGATACATGATTTACTAATTGTACAGTGATGGATCTGACTCATCAGATTTTCAATTTGACTGATGAGTCTCTTTGTAAGTATTCCTTTTCACGTCACTCTAGTGTAACAGACGTTTATGAAACGGGAAGGGAAAGGAAGGGAAGGGAAGGGAAGGGAAGGGGAAAATGTAGATTTTAGGTGCCAAACACTAGCCACTGAATGTCAAATAATCAAATATGGTTCTGTCATACAATGATGATTGTTCCTGTAATAGCTGTGACTCAGTCTGTAGAGAAAACCTGACTATTAAAGCCACTGAGCAGCTTGTTGTTCAGTCCGGGAGAGAGAGAAAAAATGTTTCATTTTCAGACTTAACTAGTGACGGATGTTACTAAAGTTCCAATGTAACAACTGGAGAAGATGAAGATTCATGTAGAAAGCTAGAACCTAATGAGGATGAATTATCTATAGAAAATAACCAGCCCGTGAAGCCCGGTTTGTTCTTGCACAGGGTGACCCAGCAAATGTGCTTTCAATTAAAACATAGTTAAAGAGACCACACTGTAAATCTTCAGAATCCCTTATTTTTGCATCAGGAAATGCAACTGTTTTTATGAACTATGACTCTGTTGTGACACTTGCATGAACTCCTGGCCTACAGTTAAACTACTGAATTACAGGAGCTATAGTAAAATTTCCTCCAGTGTGAGGAAGTGAGTGCTTGCCTTAGAGCAAGTATAACCAGCCACATCCCAGATTTTCTCTGATTGCTTTTGTATATCCTTCTGTGGCAATGTCATGTCTCTATAATGACTCCTCAGGACTGATTCAAACATGGACTTGAGGTTAAACTGTACACCAGCAGTTTCTTTAGTAATTTCCCAAATTTACTTTCCAATTGTTTGCTCTAGCATGACCAAATAAAAGGGCTGTCCCACTCACAGATGTTTCTTGGACTTTATCATAGTCGCAGCTTCTGTGGGCATATAGGACTGCATTCACCCTTTATAACTTTATAGTTTTTAAGACCATCAGTTTTAAACCGATTATCTTTGATTTATTCTATAAGCAGTGGCAAAAGACAGTTACTTCAGAGCACATTTGAGATAGCCTAGGATCTGATCAGCTAAGGACCTGAAACTCTGTCAGCCAGATCATAATCCAACTTGTGTGTGTGCTGTTATACATAGAAATACATATGTTTATTTAAAAAAAGAGTTATTAGTTACATGCATTCCATATGCAGAGGGATGGCAAAGTAATTTCTTGAAAGTAATTTTATAAAATGTTCAAATCATGTAGTAAAAGATGAGCATAAAATCACTTTTGTTCTAATTCTTTCTGTGTGCATAAACTAATCGCTCTCCATGGCTGTATACATAGGTATATAGTTAGCTAAGAAGAAAATGTAGTTAGTTAACTATAGTCATATAGTTATCCAGTTAGTCAACTATATACTACAGTTTTTAATACATTTTTCAGACAGAAAAGAAATAAAAAGAGTAGAATCATAGAAACATGGAACGGTTTGGGTTGGAAGGGACCTTAAAGATCATCTAGTTCCAACCCCCCTGACATGGTCAAGGACACCTTCCACTAGACCAGGTTGCTCAAAGCCCATCCAACTTGGCCTTGAACACTTCCAGGGAGGGCCCAGCCACAGCTTCTCTGGGCAACCTGTTCCAGTGTCTCACCACCCTCACAGTGAAGAATTTTTTCCTAATATCAAATCTAAATCTACCCCCTTTCATTTTGAAACTGTTACCCCTCATCCTATCATTACACCCCCTGATAAAGAGTCCCTCCCCATCTTCCCTGTAGGCCCCCTTTGAAGTACTAGAAGGCCGCTATAAGGTCTCCCCAGAGCCTTCTCTTCTCCAGGCTGAACAACCCCAACTCTCTCAGCCTGTCCTTATAGAGGAGGTGCTTCAACTTCCTGATCACCTTCGTGGCCCTCCTCTGGACCTGCTTGAGCAGGTCTATGGCTTTTTTGTGCTGGGGTCTCCAGAGCTGGACACAGTACTCAAAGTGGGGTCTCATGAGAGTGGAGTAGAGGGGGAGAATCATCCACCTCGAACTGCTGGCCACATCTTTTTTGGCGCAGCCCAGAAAACAATTTGCTTTTTGGGCTGTGAGTGTACACTGCTGGCTCATATTAAGCTATTCATCCACCAACACCCCCAAGTCTTTCTCCTCAGGGCTGCTCTCAATATATCAATATATAAATAATAATAATAAAGAATTCTAGACTTTAAGCCAGAACAAAATGCTGAATATGCATTTTTTTGTATTAGGATTATGGGTTTGGGAAAAAAACCCAACTCAACAAAACAAAACAAAACTCAAATCCAAAACTCAAACTTTTTTTTAGTGTGTTTCTAGCTGCTGTGCTACACCGTGACATGATAGTGTCTGGCTGAGTTTCCTGGCTCACGATGAGTATATCCACAGTGCTATGTTACTTGTGGGGAATTATCTCTGGGATTGAGGTATAATATCAAAGAACTCATAGTTGTGCAGAGTGTATGTCATTTATGTATTTTATGCCATACTCTCATCATGCTAAAATATCTGGTTCTGAAAAAAACAAATAGCAAGTGCTCTAGCATTTTATCGTATACTATTAAATACTGTAATTATGTACTTCAATTCTTTACATCTCTATGGATCTGTTTGAGTGAATATTCGTTCTTTGAAGGTTTCTGCTTTTCTGGAACACTGCTATGGACTGTGATACATTATTTTCTATAAAGACATACCTTACAATGGGATGTTCCAATTACTTGAAATCTACGGGACTAATAATGTTAATATGATTAGGGATATAATGAGTACTTTCTCTGAATCCCTGTCTCAGCTTACTGGACAGTCATGCTAGCTAGCTTTGAGGAATAATTTACTAGGACTTCAGTTTTTATTTTGTTATCTGTGAAAAGAATAACTGTGATTGTGTAACCCACTTTTTACTGTGTGTTTCGGGTCTCCTCTGCCTGATCCAGTTGTGAAGGCCTGGGAGAAAATGTTTAACCTTTCATTGCAACAATGATGATACTGTACTTCAGAAGTGCTGGCCAAGAAATTTCCCTTTCATTTCAGTTCATGAGGGGAATAGTGACACATTATTTTTCCTAATAACCTGTGCTTTAAAGTAATGGAAGGTGAAGACTAAGCATTTATTCTGTGAAAATGTCAAATCCCTACCTATACAGTTAAAGGTCTACTTTTGTGGTCACAGAAATGTTTAAATCAGGTACATGTGTGAAAATAAAAGTAAGGCACTTAGTTAACTGCGTGAGACAGAATGTACTTACACAGAACTAATAGTGACCAGGACAGTGGACAGCATTCTTTTGATATTCCTAAGACTCAATAGTTAAGACTATTAAAAAAAAAAAAGTATTACTTGTATTGCAGGAAGATAGATAAACTTTGATATACATCTATACACTTAGACATACACTTATACCCTTTGTAAGGAAATTAGGTTATATTTTTCACCCACTTCTCTGATTTTATTTTTCTAATACAAAAGGAATAAATAGTACACAAGGAAGAAAAAAAACCAAAAAAGGTTGATTCTCACGGAATGGATCTTTGACTGTTCTCACCTTCTGCCAGTCTCACAGGCAGGAACAAACATTTTCAAAGCATTTAGACCCACAAATACACATTGCTTCTGAGTTGTTCATACATGCTCTATTTTTACATCAATGCCCATTTTTTGCATAGATTAGAGACTTTGAGATGATCAGATCTAAGAGTCCCCTTTAACACTTCAAGTTTAAAGTAAAGAGTCTAGACTTATCTGTAGCTGGTAAAAAAAAAAAGAAAAAGAAAAAAAAAAGAAAATCCTCTTATGTCTTCTATTGCATCAATCACTGCTCTTCTTTACCAGCTATTCCCTTCAGAATACTTTGAAATGAGATCTGTCTTTGGATTGTCCTACCTGCCACAGTTCAAACACCTTTCTAAAGAGTGGCAATAAAAAGCTCTAAGTGCAAACCTGGCAGAACAAGGAGTCATTAGGCCCCTTAGATACTGTGAAGGTGGTGATTACATAAGAATCTATACAGATAGATGAAAGGTTTGGAAAAACATGGTATGTTAGTATAGCTGTAGGAATTTATCCCCTGCATGCAAATAACTTAAAGAAATCTTGTGTCTGCAAAGGATTCAAAGAAGGACTGCAGTCATATACAGTCAAAATTTGTCAATGGACAAATTTTTATATGTAAATCTGACACACATCTGCATATGTTTTGCATATGTAGTTACTTAAAATGCATGAGAAACTGTTGATTTCTATCTATTCAGATAGGCCTCCATGCATCTAGGTAATAAACCTTCATCCCATGATTATTCTAAATTTTAGTTAGAAGATGACATACTGTCATGACTTGGAATTAGTAGATAACTATTTATAGCATTTTGTTTGCGAGGTGTATGAGTGCTGAAGGCTTTTCAAAACTTTCTATGCTTTTTAATTGGGCGTCGCCTGAAGAATTTCTAGAAAATCAGACAAGTCCTGCTATTCTTAGACAGTGGAAGCAATTGCTTTTTTCTAAGATATTGACAGCATCACACTGTCTTCTCAGGTTCAGCCCCAATTTAGCAAAGATCTGCAAAGTGAATAGGGGCTTGTATAGTGCCTTCTGTGGACTTCCAGTGGAGGGAGGAGAGTTCCAATGACTCTACATATTGTTGCCCCCTTTTGGCAATTTTTGTATTTCAGGGCACTTGGCCAGTTCACTAGAGTGTGGCAGAGATGGACTGCTGGCTGGTGATTGTTTGGAAGCATTGTCCCTTCATTGTCTCACTGCTTTAGTTATATTAATTTCTTTATTTCACCGAACAGATCAGCACCTGTAATCTAGATATACACTTGCAAGCCAATAGTTCAAAACCGTACAAGCTGCTGTTGGGAATATTTTGCCTGCAGAACCTTATTCATGATATATAATTAATAACTTTTTCAGAAACATGTATATCTATATCTATATCCTCTATATCTATATCTGTACTTTCCCCCTTCAGTTGCTGCTTTTTCAACATCATCTTCTTCCCAATTTTATACCCAAGTAACCCAAGATCCCACGCTCACTGCCCTTTCTGCAACCTCCTTCTGCCTCTCATGTTTAGAAACGTTCTTAGGTGAAACTAGCACAGCAAAGCCTGATGAATCTGTAAACATAGTATTAAATTCCTTACTCATTATACACCAAAGTGGGTTGTCCTTACAACTCCCTTTTATGTTTATATGTCAGCTGCTGTTGAGGTCTTTTATTACTCTAAGTCCATCAACTTGAAGGTCACAGTTTTATAGACCGTTGATATCACTGCATTTTGCATTCGGTGTAATGTGTGCTTGAAGATATACTGAAGACAAAAGGACATTTGGTTTCCTTGGGGAGTCCCATGATATTATGATCATGACCAGTCAAATGAAGATTCACATGACATTTTCATATAAAGTAAGAACTTTATCTGTGAGGTATAGATGTGGAATGAGTTGCATTCTGATATAACATGCTTCTTATTTTCAGGCAGTTTAATTTCTTCTGACGAAGAAAAAGCTACTTAATTTAAAGGGAAGGTAGTGCATGTGGATGGACCTCATAGAGGAATATTTTCTTTACAATCTAAATTACTTCCCGACTTATAGATGTATTTATTTTTTCAGCACAATACTGTGATGTGCTCTGCATTTTGATGTGTGTGAAATAGTGTATTTCTTCTGTTCTTATGTGTTGTTTCAGTGTTTAATTCTGAAAAAAGGGCTAATTCCAGACTATAAAAAGATAAAGAAGAATCTCCCAAATTCAAGTGCATATTGTTCTCTGTTTATTGCTGTTCATAGCTGTCAAGGCAACAAGAGAAATCAGTACTTTCTATAAGACATTCACTTCTCTCTTTAGATGTAAAACTATGCAAAATGGAATACTGAAAAAGAAATATTTAAAATTGAAATGACTTTATCTCATACTATGATGTATCTGGAGGGAGACATGGATTTGAGGACAATATTCTACTTACAGAAAAATGTATGTGGGAAGATAAATGAGAAAAAAACCCACCATTGCTATTGAGATTTGGTGGAGGCTCCTGATCTTGTTGGATGATATGAATTTCTTAAAACTTATGTAACTACCAAGAGACCAACCTTACTAGTTTTGGGACAAAAACCATCTTTTCTCTCGCAAAAATTTCAGGGCTTGAATGACTGAAAGTCATGGAAAACTATATCAGCAGTTTTCAGATCTTCCTAGGTTTAAACTCTGTTTCAGACTGATCATTTTGTTTAATGCTAAATATAAGCACAACTGTTGGATTAAACTATATTTCTTCCAGGTCTGTAATTCTATTCATAGTTGGTAGCAAGAACCATACCTCCTGTATTTGAGAATTACTTCTGTCCATATTTGTCCCTTGGGGCTGAACTAAAACTCGGTGACTGGAAGTAAAGGACCATATAACATGATCTGATGGAATGTACCAATGAGTGCTGAGAAAGCTGGCTGATGTCATTGCGAGGCCACTCTTGATTATCTTTGAAAGGTAAGGGTGACTGGGGGAGGATCCTGAGGACAGGAAGAAAGCAAATGTTACTCCCATCTTCAAGAAAGGCAAGAAGAAATGTACAGGGAACTACAGTCAATCAACCTCACCTCAATCCCTGGGAAGTCAATGGAGGAACTAATCCTGGAAACTACTTCCAAACACACAAAGGATAAGAAGGTGATCAGAAGGAGTCAACCTGGATTTATGAAGGGGAATCAATGTGACAGTCTTCCACAATGAGGTGACTACCTTGGTGGATGAGGGAAGAGGGGTAAGGGATGTTGTTTACATTGACTTTAGTAAGGCTTTTAGTAAGGGTTAGGTATCCTGTAACATCTTCACAGATGAGCTGACAAAGTGTGGGTTATATGTGGACAGTAAGGTGAACTGATAATTGACTTAATGGCTGGGTCCAGAGGGTTTTAATCAGTGGCATAAAGCCTAGCTAGATGCTAGTCGCTAGTTGTTTACCCTGGGGGTTGATGTTGGGACCAGTATAGTTCAGCCTCTTCATTAATGACCTGGATGATGGGGCAGCAAGTTCATAGACAAATCAAAAGTGATTGGAGTGGCTGATAGACCAGGTTGGTGTGCGGCCATTCAGAGACATCCTGCAGAATCAGACACACAGTAATCTTGTGATGTTCAAGAAAGGGAAATGCAAAGCCTTGCACCTAGGGAGGAATAATTCATTGCACCAGTACATGCTGGGGATTGACTAGCTGGAAGGAGCTTTGCAGAGAAGGACCTAGAAATCCTGGTGGACCCCAAGCTTACCATGAACCATAGATGTTCAGTGACATTGCATCAAAGAACACCAACAGCATGCTGGGTTGCATTAGGAAAAGCATTCACCACAGGTCAGGAGAGGTGATACTTCCCCTCTACTCAGTCCTGGTGAGACACATCTGAAGTGCTGGGTCCAGTACTGGGCTCCCCAGTACAAGAGAGACCTAGACATATAGGACTGAATCTAGCAAAGGGTCACAAAAGTGCTTAAGGGACTGCAGCATCTGCCATGTGAGGAGAGGCTGAAAAAACTGGAACTGCTCAGCCTGGACAAAAGAAGGCTCAGGGGGATTTTATCAATGTATGTAAATACCTGACGGGAGGGACTGAAGAAGCAGCAGCCAAACTCTTCTCAGTAGTGCCCAGTGACAGGACAAGAGGCAATGGGCACAAATTAAAACACACAAAATTCTATCTGAACACTTTTTTTAAAAATTATTATTATTTTTCCTGTGATGGTGGTCAAAGACTGGATTAGGTTGTCCAGAGATGTGAGGTCTCCACCCTTGGAGATATTCAAAACCCAGCTGGACACAGTTTGGCAAATTGCTCTAGCTGACAGCTTGAGCAGGGGTCTTGGGCTAAATGGTTTCAGGAGGTCCCTTCCAATGTCAATGGTTCTCTGATTCTTCTGCAGTATGTGAACTTTATTTACATTAACTTTTTTTCTTTTTAATTAAAAAAAAATTCTTTAGCTTCCATAGACAGGAACTTGGTTCTTATTTACCAGTATGTAGATATCTGCTGCTCTGTTGAATGAATATAATCGCTTCTGTGTTTTCTAGGACAGTTAAAAAACAGTATTATCAAGGGAAGTGCTTTGCACTATAGTTACAATAGAACAATATAGTTATCCTTTAAAAATTTTCATGAAAAAGAAAGTAAACTTTACACAGTGCTAGAAATCTTTAATTTTAAATTGTTAAGCAATTGCTACATCTTAGTCTGTGATCTCCTTAAACAGTTGTTTACTTCCCTAAGCTGTTTGGTCTGAAATGTATTTATGTCACTTTGACCTTGGCTAATGATTGCAGCATTTTTTATCTTCTAGAAAACATGAAGTCATTATTCAATTCTCTAAGTAGTTTTGTTGTTGCTGTTGTTCTGTATTGTACATTATCATAATGAGTAACAACTTCACATCATAAACAAAGGTTTGGATCATCAGCCTGAGAATCGGCAATGCTAGTGTTAAAAACTGCCTCTCATGCTTGCTAGTGTTAAAAACTGGCTCTCCCGCTCTACCACTAAGGCACAGAAAGCTTTCTCTCATAAACTATCCTCAACCATAAAATATGGTGTTACATTTGCACTTCCATGAAAAATCCCTCTGGTCCTTCCTGAATCAATTGTATCCTCCCCTGAACATGCAGAAGCAGGCAAAAATGCTATTATAAGAGGATATATATCCCAAATGACAAATACATATAAATAGTACTCTATTTAGCTATTTTATTGAGTGATTAATGAAGATTTAGACAGATGAAAATGATACTCTTTTCTATTTTGCATGGAAAACCATTTAAGATTTTTAATGTTGCAGTATTTTACAATTCTTTTATCAAATTTGAGTAAAATTCAAATTCCTATGAACAATATTGAACAGCAACATTAGAAACAGTGTCAGGTTTTGGTGAATATTGCCTATGACACATAAAAGATTTTGCCAGTCAGTAGAGAAGTTAATAACAAGATTTTAACAATTTAATTGAATTAACATCATGAAGCAAAACAAATATCTTTGGGAAAACTAAGTGGAATAATATAAACTCAAATTTTAATTGTGTTCACATGAATGAAAGCTATTGCCATACTGTTGCAGATTAGCTTCATTTATGGCTCTGCATGAATCTTCTATAATGTCAGTCACTGCTACTTTTGAAGACACTGAAATAAACTTTAGAAAATGCTATTAAAATACCCTACCTGTGACAAAAGTTTTTTTTATCCCCTCACTAGTTAAAGAAGCTCTGATAATTTGTATGTTATAAAACTCTTTTGAATTCTTACTTTTTTTTTTTCATTTTTGTCATAACAAGATATTGAAGATAAAATGGTAAAGACAGAGAAGGTTCTGGCAAACACTGCATAAATCTCTAAAATAATTGCCACAACTAATCAGTGTTGCCAAGACTTTCATCCTCATCATGGAAGTGTCTACTTAATTTATTGTAGGTCATTTGTAAACCATAGTGATCTATGAAGACAAAGCTAGGCCTAAAAGCAGTTATTTTCATAGAAAGTGAATTTTTTCCCTGTTCCATTAATGTCAGAAGTCATTTCTTGTAACCATTTCCCCACCCTGAAAAGGGAAATACATTCTCCTGTCATGACAGCAGACAATGAACATTCCATGTTGCAGACCCTACTTCCAAATTCTAAGCCTCTGATCTTGACCCAAACAAATGATTCAATTCAATAGAGACTACAGTCACTGAGTCACCTGGAGGCGTTCAATGGTTGCAAGCATAGACTGGTGATCCTAAATTGTCTTGGAAGCCCTAATCATCAATATTGAAGTCAAAATCACCTAACACATTCAAGACTGGGTCATATCAGAGCTTAGAGAAAGCTGATCAAAGCACCCAAAGACAATTAAAAAGCTCTTATTGGCTTTTTTTAGGCTTTGGATTATCTCCTACATGAAAGTTGAAGTGAAATTAAATCTGTTATGTAATTAATCATTACTGCAAACTATGAAGACACAATAGTTAGAAACACAGAATGTGAATATGTTCATACACATACTGGTAATATTTGACTGAAAAACTCAAATATCTCCCTACCCTGAAAGTACAGTTCCCTCCTGTAGCAGCAGGAGATGAAGGTTAGAACAAGAAGGTTAATAATTTGGATCCTATCCAGTAACAAATAATGCTTTGCACAGTCATTAGTTACCTCCTTACACATTTGCAAGGCTATTAGAAAAAAAAAAAAAAAGAGAAGAGCAAAGCAGGAATAAAAATAAATACCTTTCTGCTTTATAATATGAAAGACTTTTTTCTTTTATTTTTCACCAGTGTGTGAACAATATTCTTTAGATTTATCACAGGAATACATTTCATGAAGCCAGTCTCCCCACAAAATATTTAAGCCTTAAGACTGGCCTGCTGATGCTGTGTACGAGTGAGTTCTTACATATAGAGATAATTTTTGGAAAAAGCAGAAACATTCTGAAATATTGAATTCACTCAGTGCCTCAGATAGAGACCTTTTGAGATGTGTATCTATTTTCAGAAGATGATAGAAAGAGATGGAATTCAGCAGATGTTTAAATCCTGAAAAGACATCACGAATGATACTTTTTCTTCAGCAGTGCTCCAATGGTATATATCAGTTTGACAGTGAAAGGCCACTCTAATTCCCTCTGTAATAACCTAGGGAATGACACTTGCTCAGAATGTCAAGTTCTGGAAACTTGCTGTTAATTACAATGCTTGCCATGATATTTTCAATTTTGTCAGCATTGGTAGGAGTTTTTGTCTGTTTCTCCATTGTGCAGTAACCACTGAAAACTGACCCTCTAGTTTATGCTCTGCCCCAGCACACACAACTCACACCTTTAAAATGACCTTTATGTTCAGTAGCAGGTGTAAGATTATATAAATTATGACTCCCAGTGTATTATCAATCAAAAAGCCACTTGTCAAGCTGCTTTTTTGCTAACAACAAAAAAATCAAATCTATCCTCAGAGGCTATAATCCTGCATAGACGAATAAAATACCATGGGGTCTGTTCTCCTCTCAGTGCACATACGTAAATCTCATTCCTACTAACATTAATGGGGAGTTACATGCATGCATCAAGAGAAGACTAAATCTGCAACAAAGCACGCAGGAAACCATTCAGTGTGAAATAGTTTAAGGAGACAGATAGTTGAAAACACTGAGTGGAAAGAGCCTATAATGCATTCATTCAGTTTTACTTACAGATCTTGATGAACTTTTTCAGACTGAATGCTGTACAGTGTCATATGGATTTAGAATGCTTGACAAATTATATTAGCAAGTACGTATTAACTGTAGCATGATTCAGGTGGGATTGCTATCTCTAAGTCTTGCCTTGCAGATTGATAGTGATACAACTCAAAAAGCTTTTAAAGAATTCATGTTAAATGTTTTCGTGTTTCATTTTTAACATGTTCAGTAGTTTTAAAGCAATTAAGGTCTTACAGTCCCTCCTAAAGGTTTTTAAGTTTCAATTTAAAACAAAATCAGGAATATATATACATTTTCTTCCTCAAATACATATTATTCTAAATAGGGCAATCAACATAGTACGTAATTATTAGATGCTGCACTTAGTAACCTCAGTCACATACATCTTCTGCCTCCCTAAGTTAAATGCAGTGTACGTAGGCTTTGTACAGTCATATCTCATTAAGAATAATGCAAGAAGAAGATTTGGTCTAGACTTGTCAAATGTTAACCAGTCCTGATGGGGAAGTAGCTGAGCATAAAGGTATCTATACAATTTTCTTACACACAGGCAGGTTGAAAACCTGGCTTTCTATAACCACAGTGGCTTTATGGCCACTGAATCATCTAATTATCCTTGTTCTTAACAAATAACTTAGCAGATACATGGAGAAACAATGTATCATACATACATATATACTATAAATACATAAATTTGAGAAAACCATGTGAGAAACACACTAAGGTGTTATTTTATTGCAAAGGTAAATGGCAAAATAAGTGCAAAAAGTGCTTGACAATTGCAAGGACAGCAAGAAAATGTCCAGAGACTCTAAATATTGTGAGAAGGAAGTTCAGTTATTTACCTTCCCCATCCAGATCCTCTAGATATTTTTTTTCCCATTAAAATCAGTGGCATTTAGGGGATTGTGAAGCATAATGTAACTGAAGATAGAATGTAGTTGAAAAGTTTATTTTTTAAATTTAAATCAATCTGTATACTCCCAGTTTATTGTTGTGGTTTTTGGCTTTTGGTTTGGTTGTGGGTGATTTTCTCGGTTTGTTGTTTTTCGTTTGTTTTATTTTTATTTATTTATTTTTTTTTTAAAATCCAAAAGAATGCAATCCTCCAGGAAAAGGATGAGTAGAAATTTCAGATTAGAGGAGTTATTTTCACACACTGGCAGATGTAACAACCTACACTTTAAACCCTACTCATTCTGCATTAAAAGTATAGATCTAAAATATTTACTATACCAATTAAGACAGTGAGATAATGGAAGAAGTATGGTAGCACTCAAATAAGTAAACTGCAGTAGCATCTGCTATAGACCCTGAAGACTTGAAGAGAGCAGGTATGAAAAATTTGTGGACCAACTATCATGGAACTTGAAATCTCAAGGCACTGTACTCATGGGAAACTTTAACTATGCAGCCATCTGGTGGGTGAAAAGTACATCCAGCCATGAATCACCAAAGATGTTCCTGAGTTAGGTATGTAGAGGATAGTGTCATGATTCAGACAGAAGGATTACCTAGAAAATAAAGCCTTTGTCTTTAAGGAAGTATTGATAGAAAAGATTATGAAAATGGTACTTGTTCAGACACTTGAATGTAAAGTAAGTGGACTATGAAGTGATTTGTAAAAACCAGCAGCATAAGTGAATTCAATTTCAATAATGGAGAATTAAGAATAGTCAAAGACGACTATTAAAAATCTTGAGTATTAAGTCAAAGCTAAGAATTAAGGAACAGTCAAGATCCTTGGCCTACTCAAATCCATTTGAGTTTTTCTGACGATTTGAATAAGATCAGGTTTTTACTTATACTGAGATAATAGCAATGAGAAAAAGTAGTTGAATATGTCTGTAGAGGAGAAACTGACATGTAAAAAGTACTAAGGATAAAGTACAAGAAAGTATTAGTTTAATAACAAGGGAAAAAGAAAAAAAAAATCTAAAAGGCCAAAGTAGCTTTACAATAAAATTCTTAAAGGTTTAAAGAAGGATCCAGACAGCAATAAATGTAATAAAAAAAGATCAGTGTAACATTTTTGCAACTCTCTACAATTCCTAAGGTTTAGAGACTCCACAGAGATCTCTCTTTAGTCTGATTTTTAATATCTTTATTCTTTTGCTGGAAGGACATAATAAAATAACAGGTAATAAAATATACAAGGATTTGCCGAATTTGCAGATCAATTAGGCTTTACAAATAATTTTTTGTAAACAGGAGATTATGCCACAAGTGTAATTAAATATATTCCTCATTTCACAGCTGAAGAACACAAAGCTCAATAGCCTAAGTGAATTTCCTGAAAGTCCTAATGCTTCTGCCATTTTAGGTCTTCTTGGAGCATGGCTGTTGCACTAGACCCTGTGCGGACTTCAGCTGAGGTATCCCAATCAGCCTTATGTGCTAGAAAAATGACTAGATGGCATTTCTCACATGGCAAAGCTCTGCATATGTCTACATCTGGGCAAACACTTGTAGGATTTTCAAGTCACAAAGGAGGTCACATGCTGAGTTTAAGACGATATCTGAACTCCTCTTAATCATGCTTTAGGTACCTCAGCCTTTTATTGAAAAACAACCCCAGGGGCTCACAACAACTTCTTGTTTGACATACCAATGGACTAAATGACTTAACACACATTCTCTTTTGCTTTTCTAAAATTGCTTTCCTCTCAGAAATAAGTCTTACAGTCTCTTGTCATTACTGGCATGACAACTATTCCATAAAGCCACTATTCCATAGCTTAAAGGATCAGCAGAAGATGCAAACGTGGATGCAGAGTAGTGCAACTCCCATTTAAGTAAAGGCTAGAAATTCCAAAGTATGCCACATTCACATAATTTGTTATCTGTGGTGAGATTTTTTTAAAAGCAATAAACTCGTATATTGGGTCTTTGAAAATCTGACTGCTTACCTCCTTCTCTAACATGTTACTGAACTGCTGGAAAGTTAGTCCCAAGTGGAATGGGAAAACTTTTTTTTGATCTTCCAAAAAGATTTTTTTTGGTTTTGCAAACTTTTTCCTTTCTGTTGCCTGATTCAAGGAATATTTCCTCAAAAGATCTTGGCTAAGTTGAACAATTTCATTTTCTTGGGATTATCCACATGAAAAATGTTCCTCCTGTGTGAAGATAGTTAATCTCCTTATATGCTGTATAATTTATGTTTCAGAATTAATACCCCAAGATCACCCAATTCCTGAATGAAGGTAAACCCTGATAATACCAGAAACTATATTTTTTTAATTGAGTAGAGGCCACTTAAAATAGAACTTTTAATTTAGATTTAATAACTCTATAAAAGATAAATCTATTTGCCATGTAATAAACAGTAATTAATTAGTTAATATCAATTAAATACTAAAAATATTAATTTACATTTAACATCTAACTACTGTAATTTGCTATAGCTATCTTATTAAATGCTAATTAAATTCCTAAACATTCTTACAAGTTTAATGCATTAATAATAGGAACGTAAGTACACATTTACTGTATCTGCAGTTCTCAGTTCATTACATGGCAACTAGATTTATCTCTTTTACACTAATTAAATATACTAAGCAAACCTCAGTAACTTTTCTTAACACATACCATAACTGTTTTATTAATTTCAAATTAAATGCCCATTTAAGGCTTCTGATCTACAGCTGCCCTAAACAGTTTCCTGCTAACAGAACAAAGGTTACTGTGATGTTATAACTAAATCATGACATTTCTGTATATTGGTTATGAGACGTTTGAGAAGCAAGGCTTTCCTTTCTGCTCTGCTTTAGTTTAAACATAATGACTGTCTATTAATCCACTTTTTTCCTTTCCAGCAATGTATTGTCTCTCCTTTCACACTCTGTCCTGTATCAACATAGTCTTGTTTCCTCTTTGTAATCGCAGTGTCTCTTCAGTCTTTCTAGCTGTAGTTGCTGATTGTCCACCTAGGTTATTGTTTGAGTAGTCTTGAAATAAAATAAAAATGCTTTCCATATGTAGGGCTATCAGTGTTTTATTTAAAATATCCCTGATAGTTATAAAATCACACTAATCTTCAGCAAAACCACTCAACATCGTGAAAGGTTTAGGCAAATGACTGTATACACATGTGTAAGCAAAGAAATTCTGGTCAGAATGCCAGTTGGAGTGCTATGAATATGTCAGAGTAACATCCATAATATGATTTCTTTGGGAGACTGAGGGAGACACTACAGTCACATGTATCGAATGATTTAGAATCATGGCTCTTTTCACATATGATGGAGGCTGTCATAAAGACAGGAGGCTGCTGTGCAGCAAGAAAAGCACATTAGCTATTAACCTTCCCCCAGCCGATCAACTTTGTTTTGCAATCATTCCTCAGAACCATTAGAATACCCTGAAGAAATAACTTTCCAATTAAAAAGGATCTTGGAGAACAAAGCCATTTTATCTCTGACTCCTGGTGTTCTTTATTCCAATAATTTAAATTGGAATTGATTTTTCAATTTAGCCGTTGACTTGCTATGGACACACAGCTGAAAAGGCCGAATGGAATTGCATGGCTGAAATATTTGTCTTTGTGATGCACTCCTCATAAATTCACAGGAGCTTGCTTTTTTTTTTTTTTTTTTTTAAAAAAAAAAGGCATTCTCCTTCTGCTGCTACTGCCTTAGACAACAGCTTTTTAGCTCAGCATGAGCAAACTGAGAAAACATGTCCAGTATGACCTCGAGGGCCTCATACTCAGTTCTTCATAGATCCATTTAATTGTTACATCTCTGAGAAAAATGAATAGATCTAGTGCAGCCAAAGTGATAGCTGATTTTCAAAACATGAAAATGTGTTCTACAATTTCTGTGTGTATTTCTGACCCTATTTCTTTAAAATAATAATAAAAAACCCCAACAAACCCCTGAACACCTACAGTCAGTTAATTTTATTGGGTTCGGTATAAATATGCTACTACATAAACAGCTCAGACATATTTTCTCATTGTTCTAGTGGCAGACTCACTTAACACAGTAATTGATTTACCTGTGGAAGAGCAATATCAAGCACTCCAGTTATTAAGTAGACTTTTAAAAGATCAAGGTCTGGTTCTGCCTGTAGTTCAGCTCAGTGTTAGTGCACCCCAACACCTCACTTAACTGGGAAGGGTATTGTATCTGTTTGACTGAGGACAGAGTTGAGTCCTAACACTTACAATTTTGTAACAGCAAAACTTCCCAGTATTTTGTGAGTAAGTTTTTGTGGACAAACACAGCTGAATGTCTGGTGCTGAAAGAATCAGATGGAGAAACTGGAAAGGGAATGGAGAAGGAAAAGGAAGATAGAGAGCAAACTTCTGGCACAGTTAACTAGTTACTTCAATATATTATGGGTAGGGGTTGTGCTCATAAAGAAGACTCAGATGGCTGCTAGCTATATCTTTATGACCTTTCATTCTTGTCTCTTTTCTTCTTTTCCCTTGGAGTGTAGCTGTTAAACATGGCAAGACATTCCTGTCTTTGTCCCTTGACTTGGTTCAAAGTGGCACTCCGCAATTTCCCCACTGGACAGGGATGTGATATGCTCTCTGTATTCTGATCTCCCAGTGCAGAGAACCCCCAGCCCAAAATCCACTCAAAAATGTAGAGCTTCCACATGGAAGTACTGGAACATTTACTCACTCTATCTAACTATCTATCTATCCATCCATTTATCAAGATAAAAACTATCATTTCCATTCCTAGATGAAACTGGTCATCTAGCATTTGAAATATGCTAACAAATTTGAGAAATGCAAGACAATGAGCTAATGATAGAAAAAGTGTCTTAATAAAGCATCTACTTTACTTTTATCAGAAATTTATTTGCTCATATGTAGAAAAAGGTCTAAACACACATAGAATAAACTGAAAAGGGATCCAGTTGACCTAATATGTAAAATGTTTTGACCACCATGGACATAAGCTTCTCTGAATCTCTTTGCCTAAGGGCCAGGGATTACTTCTTGAAGTGCCTGCATTAAGCAGAAAAGCCACAAATGAAATTGCCAAGTTAATTTACTTTCTGCTTTACACCAGGGCCTTGATCCCTCCTCCCTATATGTTAATTCGTTCATCAGCTGCATTCTGGAGCAAACAAGAAACTCTGTTAGTAAGGAAAACCAGAATGTAACAGATGATGGTTTATTCTAGGGTCCATATGCTGCAAGAAGCATACGTACGTCTTTGGGAATATAAATTTCATTAAATTTAAGGTTTTTCTTAAAGCTGTCCTAAATTAAATGCCTACATTTCCTTCATGAAAGTTATTCTGTCTGCCTAAGTTTTGGCACATAAAGTAGGCTTGTTTATGGACTATGTAACAACTCCATAGATTTAAGAATGGTCTAATTACATTTGAATGTGTGGATATACTGTTGCAGTTAATGAAATAGTTAGAAACAATCATAGAAGACAAGAATATATTTGAAGAGCTAGTCTTTCAGGAAAATAAGTCTAGTGCTTGTGGACACTAACAGCATGTAGGATATATATCATCTGACATAAAGAAAAATAGGTCTATTCATGTCTAGGATGTTATACCAGTTTATGCCATTTAGTTCATTATAATTTTTAGCTAATTTAACAAATGTCAAGAAAAAAATCATTAACCTAGGACTTCCTCATAGAATAACTGCTTCTACCGCAGTACCAATTTTGCAAGATGGATATTGTCTCAAAAGTGAGTGTTGCAAAAAAAGCATCAAACATATCTGTATCTGAAAGCAGCTGGTCAAAATGTTGTTCTTGGACACTTCTCTGCTGCAGTAATTTTAGTGCTTCAGTTGGGAAATTAACTACAGGGAGTTTACTACTGGTAAACTATGCAGAGGAAAACACAGTGAAGGAAGAAGAGTATAATCTTCCTTTTTATATCTTTCCCTTTTTCATGGAAAAGGTCAGTGAAAAAAATGAGGGAAAAAAGATGTTTTGATATTGCTAAAATTTTAGAGTCAATCTGTCTAAACCTCTGTCCAATCAGTTCAATACTTTGAAAAAATAAACTTCTCTTAATTTTAGAAAAATCTTAGAGAGACTTATATACACATTATGTATCTCATTGTCTTTGATACTTTTATGCTGCTAAGTGAAAGAAGACCATAATGTTAGATCATCCCCTCAACCTACTTTGGACCACTCCAGTTAGCTTTCTTTTAGATGTATGTGCTCTAGAGAGGATTAGATAAAGCAGTGTGTACATGAGCAAGTGGATGTTGCTGGGATCTGGGTCAGGGATTGATCCCTGACCCTCTTTAGCAGTTTGGCAATAACCTGTACATCTATGGCAGGATGTCTTGATGTTAAAAACACTTGTTCAAATTGGGGTGGCCACTAGAACATGAATGAACTTGTGAATGAAATTATGTAGAAACTGAAATGATGGTGTTAGTCTGTTAGAGTGGAGGTTAGGTGTCTTAGATTGCTCTCCTATGAATATATGAAGTTGTGAAGATGAGAGAAGGAGAAAAAATATCTAAGTGAATGGGCAATGCTGGGTCAAGAGCCCTTAATTATTAAACTATCAACAAATAGCTAAGTAACAAAACAAAGTTGGGGTTTTAGTGACTTTTTTGATTATTGGAAGTAAAAGACAACTTGCTTCTCTTCCAACATGAAAAATAGATAAGTATTTTAGTTACTTTAAAAAATGTTTTTGATAAATTTATAAATTGAATTATGTATCACAGTCTCTTGGACACAGAAGTACCTTAGACACAGAAGTCCATTCTAGTCCTGTCTCTGTTTTTGGTTGTTTGTTTTTGTTTTTGTTTTTGTTTTTGTTTTTGTTTTTAATATATAATGAATCATGGAAATACATGACTGTTTTCTGGTTCCTTGATCCAGTTGTATTCCAAATACATGTTGGGATGAGATGCAAACGCACGCTAGATTTTCCCCATCCTTGTCAGGTTTTGCTTTCCATGAAAGTCAACTCCAGATTCATAAACCAGACTGAAACAAAAGGACAGTCTTATTGGTCTGGTTGACCAACAGGATGACCAGGACTTCAAATGCTTTGCAGCTTGTGTCAGTCAGCAAAAGCGAGTCCACACTCAACAGTCTTTCAAAAGAAGCTTGACACCCAAGTTTCCTCAATTACTGGAAAAACTAAAAGCTTAAAGGAACTTCCACATACATATGTACGTACACACACAGATGTATGTGCGTGTATATATGTATGTATGTATGTGTAGGTATGTATGCTTCTTTTATATTTTAAAATATTTCTTTTCCATGTTGCCTGATACAGGTTATCTATAATACAAACTGATGAAACAGAAGAGAAGAAGCTATTTTGGAGGCGTTGTATCAAAAGCTAAGGGCAAAAGAGCATGATGTTGCCCAACTAGGCTATTGATAACATGTTATTCAGCTGTTGAATATTTTTTTTTTTTTAATGAGAAAAAAAAGAATTATGTACTCAGATGCTTGTTCCCCCAAAATTCCCCGGAAGTTCAGTTCTCCCTTCAGAAACACAGATGTGCGTTGCTTTTTATTGTACGTTGTATTAAAAACGGTCAATGTACTGGCAAAATTGTTATTTCTATGTACAAGACACTGCATTAGAATTATTGTAGATTTTATACTAGTTTGAGAACAGATTTGTTCCTTTAATTTTAGGGTCTTTTAAAATCCTCTGCTAATTTTTTTAGTGTTATTCATTTATTATAAAGGAAGTGAGTTAGGACACTAATAAATTTTTGAACTCGTTTTTATTTCTTTGTCTTATGATGGCGTTGCCTGAGAGAGGATCATTGGTCAGTCAGTTCCAGGATCACATTTTCTCCCTTCCTTGTTATAGTCATCCTCTGCAAATTTTATCTTCTTTTATAAATTGTGATAAGATTCTGAATATCTGCAACTGATATGCTTGATCAGGAACATTTATTTCTTTTTCCCATTTTATCCTCCCTATTTCTCCTTCATGATTACTATTTTCTCTTTGATTTCCTAATGACACTTAGAGGTTTTTCACTTTTTAGTGTTAAGAGAATCTAGATTAGAGTGGGAGTTTTTTTAAATTTGTAGTTATGATATACTTTTAGAGACTTGAATTTACACCAGTGTTATGACAAGAGTTTCAATGATTGGGAAAGATTCAGAATAGAGTTTGAAACAACAACAAAAGAAAATAAGTGTTTAATTGCAACTGAGCAGGTTGAAAATATTTATTTGTTATGGAACAGTATCCAAAAATGTTCTCAACATATACAGGTAAAACATATTATTGACTATCTAAGTGCATCTATGGAGCTCAATGTCATATACATCAGATTCCAGATTGACACATTATTTTGGACAAATGAAGTTTCGTTGGCTGAGTACGTGAAATAAGCCTTTGACATCATACACACTTTTGAAAATGATCTTTTCCAAATTATTGCTTTTACAGATGTCAGACACTTGGCCATTTTTGTTTCCAAGTATGCCACTGTAATGATTAAAAGATGCAAGAGATCCCAGATTTAGACAGACTTTTTTTCTCTAACATCTATAAAATCAGCCTAATCTACAAATCCTTGCATTTCCATTAATTTCTGTTATCAATATCTGTAGGGAAAAAAAAACAAAACAAACCAAGAAAAAACAACAAAAAAATCCAATCTCTCCATTAAAAAATTATTCCTCCATAGTACATCCTACAAAACACAACTTTGTCATAGAGTCTAAAAAATACCCATTCTATAGCAGTTGGTTGTGCAGTATCTAGACAAGATGCCAACGTCAGAACAAAACGACAGCTAAAGGAACTGTTGGCATGAAGTTCTTAGAGAACCTGAGAAGCAAAGAGACTTACTGAATTTCTTATACTTTCTGTAGAAATTGTCAGGACTACTTGGACACTGTCTACATTCATGTGATGATGACAGTCTGTAAAACATTCAGTCATGGACAAGGATTTCACTGCAAAAAGATTTAAAAAGAATAATAATAAATATTCAAAATACAGTCTTCCTGTCAGATAGCTTGTAGTCGAAAATTTGCAGCCAAATTCAAATTGTTGAGCTGTAAGTAAAGATCTACTTTAGTTCCTTAGTCTCAGCGAGTTTATTAATAACACTCCATGTCTCCTACGTCAGTATGACTCCATGTCAATGGACAGAGAGCTAAAGCATCACTGGAGAAGAAATTCAGAACACACAAGACTTTCTGTTTCTTTACATACTTTATGGGATGTGTTGGTGCCTTCCTAAAGGAAAGCTCCTGTAAAAGCAACAGGCAGAACCAGCTTATAAAAAAGCAGAGCACAGAGCACAGTCACATATCAACTGCCTCTTTTTGTCTTAGGCATCTGGTTCATTGCTCCACATAGGAACTTATGTTCAATCAGAAATCAGGGCTGAATCCTGAGGGAAAGTGCCTGAGCAAATTCTGCTGGGTTTTGGAGTTTTGTTTTAATTTTTTTTTTTTTTTTTTTTTTTTAATCTTAATCAGCGTAGAGTGAGAAAGGTGGGGCCTCTAGCTTGTGAGAACTGCTCAGCTTAGGTGGTTTAGAAAGAGCCGAGGGTGAGATTCAGTTATGTGATCTTAAGTATCTAGGACTATTTTAGATGCCTTGGGAGTCCTTTTGCCTTTCAAAAGTTTACAGATCTCAACAGGTCTTTTATCCATCCCACAAAAATATCTTGGATTCACTGGCACACCTCAAATGTCACGTATGTTTAGCTAAATGAATTAAAGCCATTCAACTTGAAATATAGACAGAACAATTACACATCTCTGTATTTGCTTATTTAATTCTTTGTCAGATGTAGTCCTAAGTAGAAGGTGAGAGACACAAATAAATAAATAGCTGTTAGCAAGTGAGTGAACCTCAGGAGACACACTGGAGAAATCTGACTGGAATGATACACTAGTACTGAACACATTAGGGTCCTAACTCTGGTCAAGTGTTCAACAGTCTTTTATCTTATTGGGAACTTTTGACCTGGATTTGATTTGGTCTGTCCTTTTTTTTTTATTTTTTTTTTTTTTTTTTTTACCTGGAGCTTTCCGCCTCTACTCTGCTCTTGTGAGACTGCACCTCCAGTACTGTGTCCAGCTCTGGGGCACTCAGCACAAGAAAGACATGAACCTGTTTGATCAGGTCCAGAGGAGGTCCATGAAGATGATCAGGGGGCTGGAGCACCTCCCCTGTGAGGACAGGCTGAGACAATTGGGGTTGTTTAGCCTGGAGAAGAGAAGCCTTCAGGGAGACCTTATAGTGGCTTTTGAGTACTTAATGGGGGCCTACAGGAAAGATGGGGAGGGACTCTTTATCAGGGAGTGTAGTGATAGGACAAGGGATAAAGGTTTCAAACTGAAAGAGGATAGATTTAGATTAGATATTATGAAGGATATCTATGTGAGGATGGCGAGACACTGGAATAGGTTGCCCAGAGAAGCAGTGGATCTGCCCTACCTGGAAGTGTTCAAGGCCAGGTTGGATGGGGCTTTGAACAACCTGGTCTAGTGGAAGGTGTCCCTGCCCATGTCAGGGGGGTTGGAACTAGATGATCTTTAAGGTCCATTCCAACCCTGAATCATTCTATGATTCTATGATTCTATGATTCTGTGTTTCATTGATTCAAATGTTAATAGCCTTTTGTGTAATTGTAATTTGCTATGTGAAATTTCATTGAATTTCAATTTCAAATGTATTTTTGTGTTTTTGTTATACATATTGAACATTAAGGTCATTGAAATAAAGCATGTATGCGTAACATTTGCTGTGGTATGAACGAGAAGAAAATGTTATCGTGTGCATTAAAGTAGCTAAGATTAAGGAAACACTTTTTCACTGTGAGAGTGATGAAGCACTGGCACATGTTGCCCAGGGAAGTTGTGGAGTCTCCATCCTTGGAGATATTCAGAAGCCATGTGGACATGGTCCTGGGCAACTGGTTTTAGGTGGCCCTACTTAGGCAAAGGAGTTGGACCAGATGACATCCAGAGGTCCCCTTCAACCTCAACTGTTCTGTGATTCTTTCTTTACACATAGCCCTAGAATATGTGTACACTTGTTTATATGTGCTCCAGAAAATGCTATTTGGTGTGCAGTTCAAACTCTTGATAAGAGATTACAGACTGTAGTAATATCTATAATTGCATTTAGCAAAAACATTCTGAATTCTTCGCATACACAGTGAATGCATGATTATTTTTTGCCCTTCAAGCTTTTTATCATTATTACTCCATAGGTTAGTACATTTATTCATTCATTTAAAATGCTTTCTCTAATGCTTAGATATATTTATTTATAAAATGTTTCTGGACAAGATAGTTAAAAATCTAGTCTTCGGAATTATTTGTTATGACAAGTCACTTAGTAGTTTAGGAGATTTTTATTTTCTAAAAGGATTACCTTTTTATATTTCTGTGGCGGGGTTCTTTTACAGTGCCTAATTGCATCACAGTAAGGGTGTTTTACTAAAATTTTCACTACAGAATATTTTCAATAGATCAAAAAAGTGTGTCTGTGTCTGTGTGTGTGTGTGTGAATGTGTGGGCAGAAGGGCTTCAAAACTGTATTATCTGAAATGAATTACTAATTGCCTGCGGAAAGTATAGAAAGGTTTTCAGTTCACTGTTTTTAACATACAATCATTGCTCAAAATGCATTTATTTGGAGACTAATTATTAGAACAAAATTAATTGATTCATTAAGTTATCTTGTGTCAAAAAAAATATGACAAAGGGAAAATGAAAAATGAAAATAAAGATAATTTCATCAGCAGGTTTAAAAATTATGACCTTTCATTGTATAGGAATGTCAGAGGTGACCTGGTCTTAATGTTGTTGAGGGTTCTTGAATATATCTAATCTGCTGAAAGGGACTAGGGAGAGAGCAGTTAGGATCTGATTAACTACTTAACTATTCTTCTTGTTACTGTTTTGGACATGCCATCTAGATATGTTACAGATGGGAACAGTGTGGTTGCAAGCCAGTCTCTACTGCATGGTCCCGTGGTCAGCGATTATCCGCTTTTATTTAACCATGTCAATGAATTTAACTCATCTCTTTATGCAAAAAGAAGCAATATATTTTGCTAGGTTAAATGTAGCCCTAAGGTTCCATCAGGAGTTGCTACTTATGGAGCCTGAGTTTATTATTTGGAGAGGTAAGGGTGACATCTATGCTACCAATTAAAACATGATAGAGATTATGCTGGCTGGATTGCTAGGGGTGTCACACATTTTTTGTTGATGTTTATGTGCCCAAATGTCATTTATACCAAGGAACAGGAAAACTGAGCCTAAATGGCTACATTTGTAGACTCTAACAATTAAACCATATCTGAACCAAATCTAGAACATTCATGCTGAAACTTTGCTGGGGAGAATGGTAACAACAAAATAGTATGAATAATCATGGGCCAAAACTAGACATCCTTTATTTTTCCTATTTTTTTTACTAACATATATATAACTAAAGGAATTATGAAGGTTAAAGCCCACGCCCTGCCACCCCACATATTTCTTTTTTAGACTGTAGGGTGGTCAGAAGGCAAAGAATGTAGGAAGACGATGTGAAGGTGATGTGAGGAGACATTTCCTGAAATGAAAGCCTAGTTAGAAATCAGCTATCTCCAAAAGTAAACTACTGAAAAAACTGTCTAGCATGTTGTTCGGTTTGGTGGATCAGAATGAACGAAGGTGGTAATCAACCTTCTCACTGGACTGAGAAAAATAAGCTGCATAATGATTTTAAGATAGTTTTGGATACAATGTCATAGTAAGACAAGGGTTTTTTTCTTTTTATCACACAATGTGTTCAAAGCACTGGGGTTATCGTTAGTAGAGGAGTACTGTTTGAATATATTATATGTTAACAAGAGATGAGCTTTTAGAGAAGTGCAAGAAGTAATCCATTGATAGCCAAAGTATCATATTGTTAGACCAAGGCTGACATAATATTTTTAACTGAGGTAGACGTATTTAGAAGAAATCAAGTGGATTCAATTCAGTTCAGCCAATGTTAAAGAACATACTTGTGTACATTCTGTCTGTAGTTGTGTATATGCTTGCATGAGGCATGATAGTGCTATGTCATTCTGTTGTTCAACAAAACACACTATAAAGTACAAACTAGAACACCATACCATAATATGGAAGAGAAGGAACTACTTTCATATGTAGTTTGTCCGGGGAAAATGATTAGTTTTCTGATGCTGATAGAAAATGTAAGAAATACTGTACTTATGTCTGGCACATCTAAACTCATAACATCTATTTGCTTTGCTTTGTCAAAACATATGAAAAATCATTAAAGTGTTTTAATAAATGTCTGGTTTTCTTGCTCATTCATCTTATAAATATTAATTAGCCATGGATCAGGCAATTAAAGTTTAATCAATTTGCACTAATTAGCACCACATACTTGCATAAAAAGATAAAACCAGCTCCCGCATCTGGCTGTTATTTGCAGTTTTTGTCAAGTGCTGATGAGTTTCATCTTGAAGAGAAGATTAAGAAGAAAAGAGGAAAATAAGAAGGTAGTGTTAATTTTATTAAATCTTCAATCAAACCCTCTTTTCATAAGCTTTATGGGACAATACCAGGTAACATTTCACTTTCCATAGAAGTAGACATGATTGGGCAAAATTTTAACACTTTTCTGTGGCCACACCCTTCCTAATTATAATTTATAGGAAAAAAAGAGCTCTACTGTGCAAAAGCACAGGTTCTATATAACAAAAAAATGTTTTTATAAACTTACCTGGAGCTGGATGCACCAAATTTTCATAAAGAGAGTAAAAGCAAATTTTCATTTAAAAATGTTTTCAGTTGTTTGACATACGTGAGGGGAAAAAAGACCCCAAAATCTAATCTGAAATTCACCTAGAATTTCGGTGGTTTTGAAGATGGGTTTCAATGTTGAAAGTATTCCTCTTTGCAATGGAATAATAAAACTTCACAGGTTGTCTTCCTGTATTCTGCCAGACGTTGGACCATAGGATGGGAAAATTTAGCCTAGCTCTGAAATTAGTCGGTAGATATGTTACCGGAAATGTGTCAGACATCTGTAATGAAAAGGGGGTATTAAGATCTTCCTGCTCACCAGCAAAGGTAATTATCTAGTAGTACTTATCTCAGTTATTCATGTTCAGTGTTTGGTTTTGGGCTGATTTTACTTTTCAGTTAAGTCTCTTCTAAGTAACTGCACTTTCTGAAATCAACAGCAAGTTTTTCCAGAGAGTGACTGTTTCTAGCAGTGACAGTGCTTGACATTTATAGTTACTATCAAGTGATGGTATGAAGAAAGGGTCTTGCTTATACTTGCTCCTATAGCAATTAAGGTCAGTACTAAGTCTTGTACTCTGTGTTGAGGTGCTGTAAGTGAAAAGGGCCACAAGCACTTAAAAAGTTTGCACTTGCAGGGAGGAGTGAACCGGATAGGTGACCCAAAACTGGCCGACTAAGTATTCCATCCCATATATGTCATATTCAGTATAAAGCTGAGGGATCAGAAGGGTCAAGCTCGCTTCTTTGATGGCTGACATGTGAGGACGACTCTGACCGTTCTATTTTCGATCCCGATCTGTGTGTTCCTAAGTCCAGTGCCTGAATCCAACTCCTGCATCTAGTTCCTGTCTGCTGCCTGGGACTGCATCAGTGCCAGCCCTGCAGCGTCAGTGGTGACGTATTGTCATCAGGGTGGGGGGAGTTTGGCTCAGTGTTGGTTTTGTATTGGTTTTATATATATTTGTATATATTTCATTATTTTCTTATTCTTATTCTTATATTTTATTTTATTGTTATTTTTTCATTAAAACTATTTTAGTTTTCTTTTCCAAACCATGAGTCTCTCTCCTTTGTTCTCTCTCCCTTCTCCTTCTGGGAGGGGAGAGGGATTAATAGAGAGCATCTTTCATTTGTTGGTGGCCAGCCCAGCCTCAACCCTTGACAGTGTTACAAAATTTAGCGCCTGAATTATCTATTCAGCAAAACTAGCAAAAGAAACAAACAAATTTACAAAATCAAAACATGCACACACATACAAAAATCCATGATTCTTTTAATTCAAGAGGTCTAGTTTTCAGGTATTTTAGCTTTGCCAGGAAACAGTAGATAAATCACATTGTAGAAAGCCCTAATCTACATTAGGGAATTATACAAGTATTGATTAAGAAGCTTATGGTGTCCTTTAGTATCACACTTTCACTTATTTTATTGAAAAAAGCCCTCTGGAAATGCAGGCCAAATCTCCTACATGGTGGTCCATGAACAGAGAATAATTCAGACCTTCCACACATCAGTTTGTTGTTGCTATCTTGAAATCCAAAGTAGAACTGTTCCCCCAAATAGATAGCTGAGGGACAGTTATCCAAGTGCTGTAAAATAAAAATGCAAACTGTACGCTTAACTTATCACAGAATTGTCCAAGTCACTGGTCCATGCTCCTGTTGGTCATGGCTTAATATCATTAAACTTGCGGGTGTCTACAAAATCAGCATTCTAAGTATCTGTATGCATTTTTTACATAGATAAATGCCCTGAAGTAACAATCAAGACTTTTATAACACAATTCTGTTTCTAGATTCTGAATCTGGATGAATGAATTAGACTGCCAATCTACCAAACAGATATTATTGAGTACTTCAATATGACTGTTTTGAGTTTTAATAACAAGGGAAAATAGAATGTTCTATCCAGCCTATTTGTGTAACTGAAAAAGATTGTAGGGAATGAAACATGTATTTAATCACCAATGGAAATTTACCTTAAGCTTGGCAGGCAAAGCTGCACTTTTAAAAGTGGTTTTACACTGTGCAAAAAAAAACCCCAACAACCAACCAAGCCATAGCATGAATCATAAAGAAGCTATGCACCATTTACATAGGGATTTTCATGTAGTTTATGCAAGAAGAGTCTTGTGAATGGTTATTGATATTTTTCAAATAAAGTATGTATGAACCATTAAACTCCTCATTCCCTAGTGTACAAGCCATTGCTCTGTTAAACACTCCTTCCCTAGATAGGCTATAAAAGGAGCAGAAGCACTTGAAAAGGTGTCATCTTTCAATGTTTGTTTAAAGATCTGGTACATTTGACAGACAAAACCACCTGGTAACTGAAACTCCAAATTGCTGATTGTTGTTACAGAATCTTTAAAATAGGATGTTACACAGAAGATCTATTGTTTTAGAGTCATGGGTTTGACATGGTCTTTCTCCTGAAGACTTTTACTTCATATCTCTAACTGAGGACTGAAGTGAAAAAACATTACCAGGACAAATTCCTGCAGATGAAGCATTTTTTCTGAGAGATTTCACCTATGATGTACCAAATATATATTGAACAATGCCTTCCACTGCAACTAGAAAACTAAGTTCAGTGCAATAGGCTACAGTAAACTTTAGTGGGCTTGGGAAGAAGCCAAAAGGTATTGCATATTTGCAATTCATACTTGTAAGCAGTGTAGATATATTTCCTAAGATATTAGAGAACTCAAGTGTATATTAAAGCTCAGTGTCCAAGGAATAACCTGCAGCCCCTAATTAAGAGCAGGGAGATAAACATACATAAGTCCTTGTTTTACTATCTTGACACAGAGGGCGTTCAAGACTGTGAGTAAATCTGCAGAGGCATTGAAACCAACTTCTGAAACAATCCTCAGCTTGTACTATCTGTATTGTTGCTCTCTTGAAAGCCCTTTGCACTCTTGCAAGACCAAGATCTCCTTTACATTCTCTTTTTATGGTCTGGTTGGATGGGACATGAGGAGAGGTGAGCACATCAGAAATTAACTCATCAGCAGATATTCCAAACCTATTCAGAGACAGTTAGGACTTTATATAACATTTGCAAGACACCCCCCCACCCCTGAGTTGTGCTTAAAATTGGCATGTGGTCTGCTTTTTCATAAGCTTTGGAGACCTATCTTTGTTGTCATGTTTTTGCTTCCTGAACTGCCACGGTGTAAGGCCAAGACTCTTAGATGAATACTATGTAAAGTAAAATAAAATAAAATAAAATATCACTTGCACATGGAGCGTTCCTTAAATACCTATTGCTTTCATACCTTTTGCAACACAAAGACTTGAACTCATTTAATGAAATTTGATCCTATATCTGAACCTGCATAAAAAAATCAGTAAACTTGTAGTTTTCAGTATTAGTTTCTCTACTCACATAGCACTGGCAGACATCATTATGAGTTCTGAGATTCAGTTGACCATAAGGGAATACAAATCTAAGAGAGAAACTAAATTAGACTCTTAAGATGGCTGCAATGAAATGCCATGAGTGGGGAGCCCAGCATTTCATGCAGTGTTAAGCACGAAGGTGTGGTCATTCATCTACTTTATGTAGCTCTGTACAGCTTGTCCTTATGCCTAAGGCAAGGAAAGGATTGTGAGTACCTAGACGTAATTGGACAACCTCTTCAAATACCACTTTTGTGGCATGACCATGGACAATGGGACCTGAAATCTGCTGTCATGCTTCTGTTTTTTCACAAATACGTTGGAAACATAAATGTATATAATTTGCATTCGGGAAGAAACACTTCATTTTTTCAGAAATACTGGTTTGAGCCCTCTGTGCTGCAGACCACTTGTGTAAGTAAGAGAGCACATACCTAGAGATCCTTGAGTCTTGTCTTTTGAACGCATTTTTCTGTAGCTTGAATTTATTTGACATTATAGCGTATTGTTCAATTTTCTGGTGAAGAGATTATGGGAGGAACTAGAACAGCACTTGTAGAAAGTGTTTATGGTTGACTAACTCTTAGTGGAAGAATTTATTTTTTTAAAGAAGAGGGTCATCTTCAGAAGTGTTTTGCTGGATAAATCTGTTAAGCTAAAGTGTTCTTTAACTCATACCAAGGAGATTACTGAGAAATTATACACTGTTCTTTGAGGGTTTTGAAAACCAGAGCTGGAGCAAATCATGAACAATATTTATGTTTTTCGTGGACTATATAGTTCATGCATTTCCTATCTGACAGTTTTAATCAAGTCTTATTGGATGTCTATTGTCAGAGTAATTTAAAATCTGTGCTAAATTTGTTCCTGACCTACCTTCTTCACACAGGCCCTGAAAAATATATAATTATCATAACATGTTATAGACACATCCCTCACCTACATGCAGTAACTTCTACTTTTCAGTGGCTTTTTTTTTCTGAGATAGCTATTTCTTTAAAAATACCTATATTTTGCCCGGACTACCATTTGCTGAGGCAACAAAGTGCCTTGGAACTTGACTCAAGCAGTCTTGCCGTCAGCTTACATTGGGGACTACGGGACAGTGTTAGAAGTTATTCACTAAATGTCAGATTATAAATCTCTTTCTGTCATTGGTGGTATTACTCACACGAGTAATTTCATTGACTTCAGTGTGAGGAACTACTGCTTACCATTGTGAAGTCAGAAGTTGCTCTCTGATACTACAGGAGAAACACTATAGATGATGTGAAGATGGGTACCCATGCAGTTTCTTTACCTTTGATCAAGATCAAAGTATGCTTTTTGAGGTTGGTGCTGTGTTAGATTATGCTACCTACTTTGCTATTCCAATTTGCTATTCTGTTTTTCTTTTGAGTGTATAAAAATTGAGTTGCTTTTGTATTGACAGGCATTGCACTGAGAATATCAATTCGGAATTTTGTTGTCATTTTAAGTCTGTGTTCATTCTTTGTAAAAGCACATAAAGATACAATGATTTCCTACTTAATCTTGATATGTGCCTGGAGAAAGTGAAATGAGCACTCAGACAAATGAGTCACTCTTGGAAGCCTTACTTTGCTATCTGAGAGACAACTAAGAATTGTGTCACCTATTTTGAGTTTATGCACAGTAGACAGTAAATATCCTAAGTCTCATCTGTTTTGCAACAACAATGGGTGCTTGGAATGGAAGGAAAAGAAAGTGGTGCACAGCATCTTTCTGCCACTTGCAGGAATGTGACTTGCAGAATCAATAACAGCCTTTGTCTGATGATATATTGTGAGGCGAAATCCTTTGTACTGTAGAAATTGAAGAGAGCTATGGAAGATTCATTCAAACTCCATGTGATATCACAAATAATCATGCACACCATCACTTCCATAGGTGTTAGATGAACCTATTTATTAAGTTATTTTCTAACTTCTACAAAGTCTAAATGTAACAATGATGTTTTAAGTGTAAATTTTGCTCAGAAATCAGTGCTCAATTACTAATGAATACTGTGCTCCAAAGGGCTCAAATTCTAAGGACAACAGATGGCTCAGCACAAAACAAAGAGGACGGTACAGAGAACAGATAGCGGGTGCTCATTGTAGCTGGAATGTATTCATCCATTCCGGAATTGTGGGAGGAAAGTTTGTGTGAAGGAAAGATATGAAGGAAGCTGCTAAGAGTGACACTGGATTGAACAGATGGAGAAGAATAAAGTGTACAGTTAGAGTTTGGAGCCAAAGACTTATCATTATGACTGAATGAGAGTTACAGTCAACTTTAGTCTACACATCACAGAAGCTAAAATTGAGTTTTCTCAAGTATTTTATCTGAGCTTGCTTAAGTGTCATAACACTTTCATCTTTTGACTTTCATATAGTCCCCCCCTCTAATTACTTCCTCCTGCCACTTACCCACTGCAAAAGTATTCCACTAGGCACAGAGGTGCTTTCATCGACAAACTCCAGAAATCCTCCTGTGATGAGGCATTCAGTAAAAATGTCTCAGTCAAAAATCAGAATATGAAAAGGAAAAAAAGCACACTAGTTTAGTCTTGTTGTAGAGTTACAACTTGAATTAGACCACTACTCGACATTTACAGATTGAAACACAAAGTTCATTTTTTAGAGAATGCTAATCCTTTAGGTATTCATGAGGGTTTATTATACTTATAAAGTTAACCCAGTCCTATCCCTGTATCCTTGCATAAGGTATTGAAGCAATGCCTGTATTTGCATGTGACAAGAAAAGAGCCTGTCCCAAGGAATATATCTTTACCAAAACTGAATTACTGTTACAAGAATGCTTGCACTGATGCCTGATGCAGCACAAAACTCAAACACAGTGTGACTTTAAATGTGTACTCAATCTACTTAACCCTTGTTGGACTTTGAATTTCAATAGTACAGGAAGGAGGATGCTGAAATGTCAAAGCCAAGAAAATACCTTTGTAGATAAATAAGATTAATTAATATGATTTCATTTTCCTACACACATTTTTTTTTTTTTTTTGCCTTTAAATATATATTACTAAGGAGTACTCCACAGGTGGAATTAATGTCTGACCTGGAAGTTGCACAAGGCATCGTATCTAACACCAGCAGATTGTCCAGAGAAGTTTGGGGTTTTTTCTTTTGCAGGTCTATCTGCATGATGCTGTTGCAAAATACCATCTGAGAAAAACAGATGGTCATGTCTTTTCACTCATATATTTCTATATATGAGTTTATAAAAATAAGAACCATAGACACATTAGCTAGAAATGTTTCCTATTTTATCTTGACCAGTGAATAAAATACAGTCTCTGTAGTAAAATACATAACGATAACCTAGGATTCCCTGTACCAAACTGAATGTGTGCTTTTTCCCTTCTTTCCCCTCTCCCTCTCCCTCCCCCATCCCATGATATCTTGAAATCTTTTCTGCATAGTGACACAGCTTCAACAAGAGGGGTGGAATACATTTCCTTACCTCCCACCTGCCCTCTCTCCCAAATGATTAGAGCACTTTTCAACAAAGTGGGAGATGTGGGTGTCCCTCCCTACCTTATATACACTGAGAATACATTAAGTATGAAATTGCCTCCCAGGGGAAGTGATGGAAATGCCACTTGTTCAGTTTTATACTGGATTTGAAAAAAGCTTTGTAGAAAAAAAATCTGCTGTAGCGAGGGAGAGATTACATGCCCTTTTTGAGAAAGATTTTGTTTTCTCATTTCTAATACCTCTGATACTACGGTTTACTCCCTTCCAGTCTGTAAATTTTTCCATAGCATTGTGTTTTAGAAGATTTATTAAAAATGTGTGTGAGAAAACTAGCTGAAGATCTTCAAAGCAGACAGAATATAGCTTGGTTTCATCGGCTGTTTGAACCTGAATTACTGTAATGACTGTAGTGGAATTATTTTCTTTTAAATGAGCAAATCTGACACGAACTTCAAAGGGGAAGTAAATACATGTAATAAAGGGGACATTTTTCTTTTCCTACATGATTTATTTTATCCCCAGAAACACCAACAAATGTTCAAAGTTCTAGATATTTAAATAGCTACCAAGATGTCTGAAGCTGTAATCCTTGCTCTGCCAGTTCATTGAAAAATTGCTGACCTTATAAAAGCATATGTTCCTTTTCACTTTGATAACAGCTTTTGCTTCATCAGTCCATAATACGTATTACAGCAGTGAATCCATGCAGGATCAACTAATTTCTAGTACAGGCATTTAAATATAAATACCCCAGAATTCTTAACACATAACCATACATACATGTTTTTAGTTTAAGCAGGAATTAAAAAGTTTTTGTTCTCTTAAATTATTTTGTGTTATGGACCTTGTTCTAACAATTACATTTTACCAGTTAGTGCTTTATGAAGCGTGATAAAATCTAACCAGCAACTAATATAAGAGCTCCAGTTTGCCCTCAGTACACAATCTTAAAGCCATTAACATTTGTGAGAATTATATGTGCAACGTGCAGAGAGAATATAACCTTAAGCAAGTGAAAACTGAAGATACTGTATATGTTTGATCAGACTAATGCCGTCTAGATTTTTCACAGCAGTGTATTATATCAACTGAAGTTTGTTAGACAGCAGGGAGACTAATAAAAAGAGGGACAGTATAAATAAACTGAAACAAAGAAATGAACAAAGACCTTCTGCATTAACTAGGGCATAATCTACAGATGTTTCTCAGTTGGTAGAAAACAGATTTCCACACAGCAGTTGCATACAATACAAATGTTTGCACAGAATCCAGCTGGACTAATATTTAAAGCCATCTCTCAAGATTAGAAGCTTTATAAAAGAGTTGCTTGCTGACTGGAAAGAAGATGGGTGACTGAAGTGGCCATCCAAATTTCCTAAGCAATATGTCAGTGTAAATTGTCAGTTTCAGCTGCGATAGAAGCAGAACTTCCTTTTAGCTGTGCCATCCCTGACTATTTCTAACTTTCTGTTCAGAAATTTGGAAAAGATGGCAATCTAATGAAAAATTGCAGGCTGTTGTGAAGTTCTCGGCTTGATTTGTGGACCAAAAAAGGTTAATGTGTGGGTGTGTTGTACTTCACACATGTAGCCTTTGTTTTCCTTCTTCCTTTCCTTTTCTTTCCTTCCTTTTCTTTCCAGCTTCCAGTTATCTTGGGACTTGACCAAACTAATTTTGACTTTCTCAGTGTAGGCAACCGGTTGAAACACAGAGGTCAGGCAGTGGAAATATGAATGCTAAAACTAAAGAGATCTATTTTGAATAAGTGAATGCAAGTGAAAATGAAGGAATGAACACCCAAATCTTTTAGTTTTATGCTTTCCCTAGTGATTTTCAGCAAAATTCTTCGCCTGAAAAAACATTTTGTAACAATATGTTCCTAATATTTTTGTAACAACTAGTTTTGTATGCTAAGCAGTTAGAATAAACAAACTTTGCAATGCTGTTTTTCTGTTAGATTCCCCTACACAACGGTTCCAATAAAAAGTAACATTTTCTGTTTTGAAAACATTTCCAAATGCTTGGGAACAAATTAAATTCTGGATCTTTCAGCATGAGGCACCCTGCTTTTATATTCTTATCGCTGGTCAAATATAACAATGAGAGTTTTTCCAGATGCAGGCACCATGGAACTCATCTTGCTCAAGTTTGCTGTCTAAAATGTACATATCTTGCCTAACCTGGTTCTCTCAGTTTCTATCTATGTTCCCTAGGGATCCACCTCTAGAAAGCAAAGAATTTTGTCTATTTTAGGTATCATCTTCAGGGAGGGTAAGTTACCTTCAAAGGGGCCTGCCCTTTTACTTTTAACATAGAGGGATCCCATGTAGCTTGCTTAGAATTGACACCTAACTCTTTGATGGATACAGTCAGAGAAAAAGAATCCACTGTCAGCATTCTGCACCAAATGTACTGAGAGTTTATCATGGTGTCAAGATGAGGAGAGTTAATCCACCTTGGAGCACTTCCGAAATCTCACACTTCCTTTGCAATGTTTTTAAAACATCCTATAATAATACAGTGGCCAATAGCACCATGCTGAGTTAGCAACATTCAGGGAACTGTTTTTATCTGATGACAGTTATGAAGTTTGAAAGAAGATGAGGTCAGTGTTATGTATGTCATATCAAAGCACTTCCTGCCTACATCTTTCTGTTTTGAAATAATAGATGTTCTCTTATCATAACCATAAAAAATTCAGTTCTTATTGTGTTCTTATTTTTCATTATCAAGAATATTTCAAAATAGAGGAAAAAAATCTGGTTTTGTCCTTGTAAGAGCTGATTACCTTCAGCATCTTTACTCAGATTTTCTTGGTTACTTTAGTTTCACTACTGTATCTTGTATAATTGCACCCTGGCTTCTGTGTATCTCTTTTTCAAGTCATATTTATACTTGCTTGAAGGTTTGACAGGGCTTGAACAGTTTGTGTCTTTCCTACATTATTTTCCATTATTGTACAATCTTTGAAAATTCCTTGATGGCAATAATCATAATCATAACCATTTAGCTCCTGTGTTCTGTTCTCTATGAGCATCTTTCACTGTCTTTTAAGATTTTCTTCCTTCTCTAGCAATTAAACTGACTGTACAGCAGCGTTGTTTACAATTAGCCTCTTGTTCATGTGTGTTTATGATCCCAGAAAATCTCCTCCCTTTTTGTTGATTTGTGCAATTCGTTTTTGACATACTGTAAAAATGTTTTTCTTTGATTTTTTTCTTTTTGCTGGTTTCTTCTTTTTTTTTTTTTTTTTTTTTTAAAGGACAGAAGGCAGTAATTATTATTCCCTTTAAAAATCCAGCTTGTAAAATCATTTAACTTCCTTGAATTTCCTTGAAATTCCTTATTTTTATGTGTTATCGATAATCATATTTACAAAGATCTGTCCATAAGGTACCTTGAGGCCAGTGTTTTAATGCTAATTGAACTGCAGGTAGTAGTATGTGATTGACTTTTTCTGTGTGTGAATGTGTGTCAAATGTGTATCCATCTGAGTGCCTGGTAGCAAGAATGCCTGTACCAACGAACAGCATCTGCTATTAATATAACAGTTGCTGCATTATTTTTTTCCACTACAGAGATATCGTTATCATACTGCCAAGTGTCAATATATAAGCACACTAATGCTTCTACAGGGGAATTTGATGTTGCTGTCCTATGCCCTTATTGTACTTTGAATATCTAGCTAATCAGCAGTTACTCTGTAACCCAAGTGTTTTAAGGGTGGCTGCTTAATTTATGCAGATGGTAAAACTTCCGTAATTTGTATACTGCCAACATGTGTCATGGTGAATAATATATATGATGTGTTAATCAACATGTTTTACATTGTAGGAAAATCTTTAAAGTTTTACACAATTTAAAATGTGTGAAAGGTCTCTGCAGTGGATGTCAAAGCATAATAAATTTGGTATAGTGGCCCAACTGGTAGGATCAGACATGACTACCACTTTTAAATCCAACTACTTATAGCTAACTGCTATTTTAGCTAACTTTTATTACAGAATCATCATCTAAAGACAGAGGGAATTGAAAGCCAACTGAGTTACACGTTTGACTGTGGGCACCCCACAGTTCCTTAACTTTGGTTCTTCTCTGTTGAATGATTGAATACTAGATATAGCGCATCATGTGTTCACAGGTCTGGAGGGACACTGCCATGCTCCGTTGTCCAAATGCTCCTCTGTTGCTGTAGAAGGTCGTAATGGTCAAGGCATCATATTTGATGGTCTGAAGTTTTAGTGCTTGTAAATTATCTATAACCTCTGAACCTCAGCAGACTGTTGATGCTCTGTGCCCTGATGCAAACATTGCTTGAGCTGGTGGCCACACTTTTAATTAAGTTCAGTTTCTGTGTTATGCCATTAAAAGGCATCACAATCTTCCTTTCTGAGTGGCTACTCTTTTGTGTCTGGTTTCAGTCAAAGATCCATAGGAAATTTCCTACTGTCTAGGCAGGCACCGGTCAGTACTCCCATCTCTGAATTTTTGAGGCCACATCGGGAAATGAAAATGGCCAAGGTATAGGTCTGAGCAGGTGATTATCCATGCCATTACACTGTTAGCTATGTGTTCCCTGACATGGTTTTGCACCACCCCAACTTGTCCTTTCTTGTATAGGCACAGCTAACAGATAACATGGCAGAGTGACTGCTCTCATTGTGTATTCTGGAAAAACAACAGTAAACCTGGGATAGGATGCAGCCAGAAGGCACCCAGAAAGAACAGAAGAGTTTAGATACAAATATTCTACCATGGAGTGCCCTGGCTAAAGGAATTCTGGTTTTCTGTTCTACTGTAACAGACCTCTTGGAAGTGAAGTAAGGGATATAGATCTAGCCGAAGAATTTACCATGCTAGGCTCATGCTACTGGAAAAGTGCAAGAACATTGCACTTTCTGAAAAACAGAAAACTCCTAGATACTGTTCTTTGAGACAGATTTCTCATTTGTGTTACTTCACACATTGATGGAGACCTTGAAACCACCAGTTTCAATATCTGATTCTGATTCTAATATACTGGCAAAAAAAGGGTACTTTCCAAGAAAAATAACCATCCATTCTGTAATACTGTCAAATACCTCATTGCAAGAGGGCAGAGCTGCTTAATGATGGCATCTTCTGCTTGTCCTGAGTTTCCTCAGTGTAGTGCCTTCCTAATATGTCAAGTCCCTGCTACAAAATGGATCCTGTAGTCCACCAGGAAGATTCCAATTATAACTGGAGTTCAGAAAACAAAATGACGCTACTTTTATGTAGATACATCTTCTAAATCATTGCAACAACTATATTTGTTTTATTGTCCCATTCTCAGTAGGAAAAAATGGATAATTGTGGCAAATAGTTACACACATCTCACATCATGTAAGTGGAAAAAGTTCTGGTTTTCATTGAGATTGTTTTGCAGTATCAGCAGCCAAAAGCAACAAATCTTGCAAGATTCCCTAAAAAGAAGCCTGTGTCATATTCCACATATTCTGTTCCTTTATTCAAGTGTGTTAATAATCTTTGTAGGCACCCTGAATTAGTTTTGTTCAACTACAGTATTACCAGCTTGGTTCCTCCTTAAAAATATTAAAAGCCTTTCTAATGTCCATTTGACTGTATCTTCTTTCCATCTCATTCTATAAGAAACTAAAGCTAACGTCTGAAATGTGTGAGAAAGAAATTCTAAGAAAACCTAGGCAAGATAAGCTGACTTCAGCTTATCCAAGCAAAGATGGCACTGCTAAGGAGGTTAGTGTCCCATGCACACCAATCTTCACCTAGTCAAGAAATATTAGTATGACAGTCTGGACATTACCTGGAAGATAATAATAAAAGAAACTGACATATAGTATGTATCTAGAATTACAGAAGCCATTTACATCTGTTTGTCCTAGACTGCCCTAAGTCAGTGGAAGAAGGAATAACCTAGTCAACTTGCTGTAAGTTCTAAGAAATGGATAAACACAAAAAAAAAGGACATAGTTTTGATGCATGTAGAAGAGATTCAACATTGGGAGCCGTTTGGCTAAAATGGGCTGAACTGCAGATAAATGTCAGTTAAATGTTTAGCAACAGAGGTACGTTTTCAAAGAATGAACAGTAAATATACATTGAGGTCTAATATTGTTGGATCTGATCTGTACTTGGGAAGGAAAACTTGAAAATAATGGTACTGGAACAGGTTGTACAAGTGACTGTGTATGGGTCCTGCTCATTACAGAAGTATTGTTTCCATATATATGTTGGAGACATTTAGGAAGAATGTGTGATTTACATTCAATTGTCAATGACATAACACTTTTTGCAAGAACTGGTAGAAAATTCTGGGAATTTTGATTTTGGATTGTCAACCTAAATTACTTTAAGCATGACCGGCTGAGGTTTCTTTTTTCTTCTTAAAAGCTTAATAATGTTTATTTCCTCCGTTATAATAACTATTTAACTTTAACTTGCCATAAATACACAGGCCCATGTATATCTCCTTTCTAATTATGAGAAGAACAAAAGTCTTGGTTTTGGGAGAAAGCATGTGTTTTCCGCCAACTGTTGCTGAAAGAACCTTTTCACTCATTTGCATTTCTGACTTCAGAAAAGCAATGAAATTTGTTTACATTCTGGTCCTCCAAAGCCCAAAGTAGGAACTTTGAAAAAAAATACACACCACATCTTCCTAAGCGGCTTAAAAAAAAACCCCAACTGTTCCCCACAGCCCTGCCAGTGTAAAGGATGCTACTCATGTCACAACACTGGTGTTCTGTCACCCTCCTGATTATTGCTAATGGATGTGAAACACCTCGGTAAAAGAAAACATTTCACATTGCCTTTAAACAGCCTAAGAGTAGTGACATGATTCTCTCCTGCAGCTCGGGTGAAGGACTGTGTGTCACTGAGGTCCAGTTACTTTCTTATTTGGCTCATATAATCGTATCTTTAGAGCTACACTTCTTAGACAATCCAATCCTTAATGATATTAACAAAAATGTCTTCTTAAGAACAGTAAGAGCACTCGCTGAACTTTTAAAGCAGGAAAGCTTGATTTTCCCCAAATTTTTGGACAAAATCACAGGGATCACTTGAGATAAGCTTATTGGATTCTGCTGTTAGACTATCCTGAATGGCCCTAATAAGAGTGAGAAAATATTACAGATTCTTCCCCATGTGTGGCCCTCAAAGTACATCCACTTGAAGGGAAGTTAAGTGTTCTATCTCACACTGGCCCTTGAATAACAACTTAGTAGTAGACTGAGTGTATATATTTCACATTGCTAAGAAAAAATGTTTTAATAATAAAACTTATACATTTATCAAGCATCTAATGATGTCTAATCCTTAAACAACCTGATGAGTAACTTGATTATCAGCAGAACAAACAATCTGAAATTCATTGCCCCCAGTCAGATAACAAAAGCCAACAAAAGCAGCTTTCTGTGAATTTAACCTCAGACAATTAGCAGATAAATGTACTATCTTGCTATGATCTCTCATCAAAACATTTTGTCTTTGATTAACCTTTAATTGTTTAAATTTCAGCTGGAGTTAAAAACAATGACAAGGAGCTCTGCTGAACATGATTTTAGAACGTATACTATTACAATTACCTTTTTGTAAAAGTAATCATACTCACTATCCGAAGAAACTTACGAGATAAAATGTTTTTCCTCCTGAACTTTCTTCAGGAAAAAAAAAAAAAAAAGGAGGAAGAAAATCTACTCTACGCAGCTGAAATAATCTCTTTAATATTGGTACCAAAATAGCAAAATGCAGTAATTACATCATTATTTTGTCAGTCTCTGTCAATCCATCGTAAGATATTCTCTCTCTCACCCTTTATCCAGGTCTTAACACCTTCATAGTGTTGTTATCTCTATTGTCTTAGAGTGCATGCTTTTTAAGTCAGGGATATGTCTTCTACTTGTCTGTAAAGTGCCTATGTATTTACTGGGTTATATTAGTAAATCAATAAAAAAGTAGTAATTTGGTATCTTTTGTAGTTCTTAGTACCCATAATAACGCATTTACTTTAGCAAAGCACACTACCTGTATTACACATAGTTTTCACCTCTACTTCAGATAGTGAGCATTTTTATTGACCCTTATTAAATACAAACCACACTGAAAGCTTACCCACCAAAACAGAAAAGGTTATCTTTCCTGTACAACAGTAGTACTGGACAGCGATCTGTCTATTTTCTACTCATAAGTCTTTTGGCCTGCATCTATATTAGTAAATTAAACAAGGCCAGAGAACTTTTCCTGGACATTGGAATGCAGTTGTCTATACTGTTAAGTTATAATACCCCCTTGTGTGTTTTTTGGTTTGTTGCAAAAAGCACTCAGAAATAGCTGCCAATGACAGTTTGACAAAAGGACAATTCCCAAAAGATGATATGGATATAGGTTCCGGTTTTGCAGGGTGTGATTTGGTTTATTAGTATGGATACAGTACTAATAACGAATGTCAAAGAATGATCCCACTAGTTTGTTCAGAAACATACACACAGCCTTTGATGGTGATCAAAATGCCAAGTAATTTCTGTGGGTGAAAATCTAAGGTTTTATTCTAAAAGCTGGAAAAAGCCTTGGACCTGGAAAAGATTCAGTAGTTTTACTTTAAGTTCCCTGCTGCATTGCCGTGTGATGGTGATTTCTCATAAAGTCCCTCTTTTTTTCTCCCCAGGAAAAATCTGTGAGAAGAAAATCACAAATATTAAGTGTTCTGTACAACCTATTCTTCATTTTCCGCTAATAGGTATAGTGACAAACTAAATTTATGTTAAAAAGTTATATTCTGCTTGATACCACAAAAATCTTCAGAAATAGAAGAGTGACAGTGATCATATGCCTTATAGTATATCTAAATATATATTTTTCTTTATCTTTACATACAGTGGAAAAATCAAAGGATATTTGCATTCAAGATGCCTAGTTAATTCCAGGATCAGTTTAAATAGTCATAGGTCTTCTGAGTATGCAGTTCATCCTGATGAATTAACAAGATCTTTAATCTTTGAACACAGATTCATTCTGTCTGCAGATTTAGAAAGATTGTCTCACATTCAGGAGGAGTTATACAATGTGAGAAATACATATAGAAATATAAAAAGTCTAGAGAGAACTTTGTAACATTTAGTGACAAGTAATTTTTCTGGTATAGATTTCAAATATCTCTATTTACTCAGAAACACTGATTGCATGCAGTGTTATGTAGTAAATTGAGTAGATGTGAATAGTTTAACTAACTGACTTAATTTCTTTACTTTGCATTAATATGAGACTCTGGGTATTGAAATACCTATACAAACTACACACCAAATAGAAGCATAGTCAGATTTAAATAGAATAATATTAGCAAAGATATTTAAAATTCTTCAGTGTGTATAGACAGTTTTGAAGAAATCTTCTCTTAACATTGCAGTTTTGCATAACTGTACCTGGAGGTATTTTGCAACAAAAGTGTATTAAGGTAAATGGAGAAATTCAGATACATAATATCTAGAGCTCTATGATTCCCTCTGCAGAAATCTCCATAATTATAGAGATTATAGAGATTGCACACTAATACTAATTCTCCACTAAAACTGATGCAATTAAAAGATAGTAGTAGTTCTAAATTAAAACCTCAAATTTGCATTTGAAAGATAACAATTAGATTAGTCAATAAAACTTTGTGAAGTAAAAATGTAATCTTTATTTTTTTTTTCTCATGGAAAAACAAAGGAAATAAGGAACAGAAGAGAAAGACTGAAGGAACAACGTGATTATTTACAGTGTAGCTTTGTTCTCCTAGTCACTGCAACATTTCAGTTCTGGATTTTGAGAACATCTGTTCACACATGTAATATGTATATCTACACTGCCATAAAAGATAGACAAAAAATTAGACTTCTAAACTGCTGCTGCTTGTTGAGTTTGTCATTTTACAGTATCTTCTGGGTATGCATCAGCCAACAGTGATGTAGAGGGCAGAAAGGGGAAATGGTAAAGCCGAGCTTTCAGTACTCTGCAGTACTGGGATCAAAGTTCACCTTGAATTCTCTTTATAGGTGCCAATACTGTATTTCTGAAGTTGTGTAGAGTAAAGTTATAAAAACTTTTGTGAGAAAGAATTCAACACTAAAAAAAGGCTTGAACCATCACTAGGTTTAAAAATGTATTAGAAAAAGTCTTGCAGGAGAAGCTTTGGCAGAGTTCACAGGCTGTAAATGCTAGAGCTATTTTTTTGTAAATGAAGCATGGAAGGTTAGGAATTTGACGCATGTGTTTGTTCTTCAAGCAACAGAGATATTGTAGCATTTGTGGCCTAATGTCTAATCCAAGAAAATGGATTGCAATTTTATTTAGTTATCACCTGCTGTGTAGAGACCTTGTTACAAATGCAAGGATCACAGGGGGTGTTGTGGGTATATGGATTTTTTCCCCTCATCGCTTCAAATGTAAAGGAAATAGCTCTCTCCTTAAATCTTAATGAGTCAAGGTGAATTCAAACCAGATGTTTTCTGGTTTTATTCCCACTTATAAATTGCAGCTCCACTTGCTACATAGAGTGCCCTAGATGTAATGACCAGCTACTGCTCCCTCTTCTAGGAATGAACATCCATGGGTCAGGCTCCAAGCTAAATGTTTATTTTTCTAACTGTGTTATAGTAGAGTTTGGTTAAAAGACTTGGCACAGTGTACTTCAGTTTAATTTTAAGCTTGACAGCAGTGCTGGCCTCAGAGTGTATGTGTGTAATTTAGTTGCTGTGCTACTGGAAGTCTATGGAAGATTAATGAATGGTAAAGCTCTGTGGCAGTTGTGAAGACATGCAGGACAGAGCAAACCAGTTACCATCTGTTCAAAATATCTCTTACAGCTCTTTTAAGGAAAACCATTATCAGCAGGAGATAAAGGCATACAATAGTTTTAAATATTAATATATTTTCTCATGTCAGTGGGAAGTTTCTGCACTCACCTTGTTGTGGCAGTGTCTACTACACATACATGGATATGCATACATTTGCGTTTATGTGATGTATGTTTAACTCTGTTTTTAATGTGGTATTTTAAAAAACACAGAAAAAAGCAACATAACATGAAACAAAACAAACCACTAGATTCTTAAGAATTCAAAACTCTTAAGTTTGGAAAAAACTACCATAAATTTTATTTTCCCCAAAGTAAAAAGGAGTTATTTACTTCCATATAAACTATTATATGTATAGTGCATATTGATTGAAATAAAAGTTGAATGAGTGGATCTAAAATTTAAAACTATGTGATCTTATACAACCTCACCATGGGACATCCTTATTTTTCAGAGGGACTCACTAGGTTTAACAGAGCCTTCACAGCAAAATTTCAAGTTAGAGATATGTGTTGCCAGACTATAAAATGCTTATAATTTGATTAAACAACATTTCTCTGTATCTTGTTTTTCAGAGAAAGAATATAATTAATGGGAATCTTAGTTTTGAAGAGGCTCTGACTCTGACTGTGTTGCCAGTGTCCCTCAGCAGATAAATCCAGATGTAGCTTCAAAAACTTTCCAAGCCCGTGAAGGTTTTAACAATTCCTGTCATGTGAATATATGATATTCTGTATTATTTAGGCGTTAATTCTGTTGTTACTCGCTTTTTCAATAACATGCAAGATGGAATTTCTGTCACTTAACTTCAGGGAAGGCATTCTGCTCAACCTAACTCCTTTGAGTGCGATCAGCTTTCAGAATAAGGCACTTGAATTTAAGTATTGACCCAGAAGAGTCTACCTCTCAGCAGTGTCTAAGCTTCCCTTACAACTAATACGGTTCTAGACAATATAGTCATTGAAATCTGGAAAGGTATTCAGAGGTGATCAAATGTAGATGATTATTACTGTAGGATGAGACAAATAACTCTCCTGCACCTCATGGACTGCAGTGATGAGAGAAGAAATTAAGCTGGTGACACATAAGCCTCCGGTGCAATTTTATATACCACAAGGTTGTTCCACTTGACTTTTAACTGCTTCTTCAAAACGGTTCAAGTCTCATTCAAGTCTTGTTGGCTTTCAATTAAGTTTTATGTTATTGCCTCAGAGAGCTTAGGGTATCTCAAACAGAACAAGATACCTGTGTGTGTTTAGTTGTGTCCCGCCTGTTATTTCCATTGAGTTCAATAGGAGTTTAGGTCATCCAGATCACATGTAGCTGTAGATGTCTAGAAGTAAATTAATTGATTCCTGTTTAAATCAGCTAAGACATAGTTGATCACCTTGACCTTGACTTGTATGAGAATTTAGTACTACTTAAAACATACAAGTATGTCAGTCAAGGCTAGCAGATGTTACTAGAATCTTGGGAGAGATGTCTGGAGCCGTCGATGGTGGCCAGAAGTAGAGTCCAGGACATTGCAAAAGAAATATGTGGACAGCTGAACTGAGCTCTTTGCCTCCATTTACACATGGTGGAAGGAAATATACACTCTGGAAGAAGCTGGTTTGCAGATCATTTAGATAATTGTAAAACAGAACGGCAAACCAAAGATTGACAGCTTTCCACAGGGTTTGACTCAGATAATTCCTGAAACAGGCAAATGAACTTAGAAGTACAAGTTATGGAAACCAGCAGTAAAATGTAACATCAAAGTTGATTCTAGGATGGTGTTCTGCACAACTGTTTGAATCAGGAGTCTGTGTCCCTAAGGGAAGAACTGCCCTTCAGAGACATCTATTTCTTTTTACTGGTTATAGCAGGAATACAGATAAGTCAACTTAGGTGTAAACTATCTTTTTTACATACCTCAAAAAACTCGATGAGACTAATCAAATCCATATTTTATAAACTTTCCTGATCTTTGTATTGTCTGGCTATCTTTGATTATTCTGGAAAAAAAAGTGTGTAAAAAATAAGGATCTTTCCTTCCTGCTTTCATAAGGATGACCTTCTTTTGCCTTCATATGGCAATCCATCAACTACCATAGAGAGTGCAGAGATAATATAAAATTTTTTTTGGAAACTTTCTGTATTTTAAAATAAGCCTTCAGAATTAGTAATGCTGTAGAAATTGCATGTTAAGCATGTACACAGGTCTATAAGAGGCCAAAGCATGCACAATGCAATAAATTTACATTTTATTTCCTTCACTTTTTGTATAAAATTATTGACAGTTTGATATGTTTTCAGAATCTCAGAGCAGATAAACTACACAATTTGTCTTTTATACTGAATAGGCTTCAAGGAGATCTGTGACATGCAGAATTTCAGGGTTTTTTTAATCCTTCACACAAAGTGCATTATCACATTTGAGCAGAACACTATATTTTTCAATTAAAACACTGTACGTAGAAAATTGTAGCAAGTTATTATTCTTGATGAATGGTAAAATATTAATTCAACATTGACTATTAATTTTTTTCTTTAAGAATGATTAGAGGCTACTAAGCATCTTTGGCTGAAAAAATGAGAATTTTTATTGTGTATATCTTAATGTGCCATTGTTTTTAATAGTTTAACATATGTACAAAGTCTACTTTTTTCTGAAAAGCCAAAATTTCAATGCAAAAAATATAAAATCATACATACAGAGACATTTGCCTTTCTGCCCTTCTCTGCAGGTTAGCGAGTTGATAAAGGTTGTGCTTATATAGAAATGCAATTCAGTTCTTGATCCTAAGTTTAATCAGAGCAGACCTGCTAACACATTAAATTTATGTCCATGTTTGATATGTTAACACACAGTAAACCTGTCTACACATAGTCAGTTACGGAGTCTAAGCTGGGAACTGGAATCTAATAGCTGTAAGGCATCAAGGAACAGCTTCTTAAGTTACTTTCAGTTCTGAAAATCTTTGTAAATAATTCTAGTTAGTTCAAACCAAAAAAAAAAAAAAGTGAGAAAAAATGTAAAGCTCACAACGAAAATTTAACTTTTTCTGAAAAGAACTGGGGGTTCACGCCATCAGTTTCAATGCCCTTGGCTGGGAGTAGTAGCTAACCAAGTAAAAACAAGCTTCCTAAACACCACTCAACTGGAAGTCTTTGAACTACAGACCTATTACCGTCCTTTATCCCTGCAGTAGGAAGGGTGGATTTAGCTTCTGATTCTGAGTCCTATCAGTTTTCCTGCAGCACTATGCTTACCTTTCAGAGAAGCTCCAAATGACACCATGTTACATTTTATCAGGTTGATGGTTCAGGTGGTAAATTTCAAAGGGAAGACTTAAGGCCTTACTGAAATAACTACATGAATATGTCTTTAGAGCTGTTTCCTCCTTCTGAGGATCCAGACCTTGGGGTTCTTATATGAAGGCACATGATTAAATAAACACACTTTTTCTGTGTCAGAAGACAAGAAGAGGATAATGTAGTAGTGCCCACCTTTTCTACAACAGCTATGGAACTGAAGTGGTGGATTCAAAGCTCCTGCCAGCAGAAGCTAGGGATTCAAGGAGGCTAAGGGACACCTTCCATCTCTTCTATGAAGCTGGATCACTGTGAAGCAAAGAGGCAAGAGAAGGGGATTAAGAGAAGAGAAAGCAACTGGAAAGTAGCCATAGCTCAGAAGCTAGTGTACTACTCTAAGAAAGAACGGTTGCAAAAATTCTTCTGTTGATTCTCCTTCACTTGGGTTCAGTGACTGTCTAGTATTAAAATGAATATACATTTCAGAGAGCAGTGTTTTCTGTGTCTAATCTATTCCAAATTGAAATATATTATACATATATACAAGTATATTTCTATATCTATATATAAAACTGTGTGTGTGTAATATTGTAGGCTGGGTGGAATGCAATTGTGATCTATGGAATGGTTTACCATGGCTGATCTTGCTGGCTGAATATTGATCAACAACCAATTTACATAATGCATCTGTTCATTTTTAGGCCTCACAAAGTAAATTCAGCAATTTTTTACAATTCACAAAATCACAAAAATTCACAAAAAGTGAACCTTTAGGCCTTGAATCACTGGCTTCAGTTAGCTTACTTTAAATGTTTAAATGTTTGTGCCCAAGTAGCAATGAAAATGATAAAATGACAGAGGATCATAAAGAGAGGGACAATAGGCCAGTGTGAACCAGGATTTTCCCTCAGATTGCTAGGGAAAGAGTACAGGAGCAAGGAAACTACTTTTCTGATTTGGTCTCTCAAATTACATGAATGAATGGCTTTGGAAATCCTCAAATGTGAGTATGAAGTCATGATATTTTTAATAGTCGCAGTTGGAATCATCTTCCATGAATTTATCAAGTTCCTTTTTGAACTCATTTAAACATCTGGCCTTCAGAACATCCTGTGGCATTACGTTCCCTGGTTTAATTATGCATTGTATGAAAATAACTTCTTCTGAGAAATTGCATGTCTTCTCCCAAACGCAAATCCCTTCTAAAAGAGGAAATTGCGTAGGAAGGAGTAATGTCTTTCATTAGATCAATAACCTAGCTGGAAATATAAGACGCCTGTGTTCTGAAGTATTTTGTTTGTTTGTTCAATTCTTGCCAAATATATTGTTTAGTTTATTTACCTTTTACATAAACCTTACCTTGCATTTTCACTTAGACCATTGATTACATTTAACAACAATGCAACTGTGACACTTAGCAAGAGATTCTTGAAAATACTTTATTTCTGATGTTTGTGTCCTGGGATTTCAGCAGAGGAACAGAATATGGTCTCCTGATCCCTGGAGACTCCCAAATTTAATTTGTCTTCATCAACTGTCATTGGTTATATAAGTTTAAATAAAATATATGCTTCAAATAGCACTTTTTATTAGTAAATTGCATTTAATTTTCATTCTTCTTCGTAATTTTCTAAATGAGAGTCTATTTTTTGTCTTGATCCTGGACCTCCGTTGTCTCTAAGAAATCAAATCCCATCACAACATTATCGGCAAAGGCCACATGGTGGTTTGTAATCAGCCTCACTCCACAGCTATTCATTCACTTGTAAGTAGGCTGGATTTAGCCCTGGTTTTTGAAAAGGTATGAGAAGTATAATCAAATATATTTTGTAAACATCAGATGTTTAATCCAGTTCTGCATATTCTGGCCAGAAGATTTTGCTAATAAGAAAACCTTACTCAAAGACTAAAATTGGAAAGCACAGATCAGAATACCAACAGCAGTACAGTTCAGCCACACAGTCCATTATCTACTAAAGGAAAGGGTTTTTAATGAGATTTCCTTGACATTGGTGTTCTTCTATCACAGCCAGGACTGCTAATGTACCAAGCAGACTGAAGCAATACTGCTGCCAGCATTCTTCCTTAAAGAATGCATTTTTTGTTATGCCCTGTTAAGTATTTAACAGGTTTCATTGTACACAAATCCTTACACTGCAGCTTAGTTTTTCATATGAAATAAATCAGCTTTCAGATATCAAATGTATTTCATTTCAATGAACAAGCATTTTTTCTTCCAAATGTCAATAATAATGGGGATCAAGGTGAATGGGTGGCTCTAACAGTTTTCCTTTGTTGCCCTTTAGGAAAAAGCTCTTAGCTACAGAGTAATACAACGTAACACCTTACTTTCTCCAAGTTATAATCCCCTCAACCCAGGCAATTAGGGTAGCCAGCACAGATGAATGCGGCACATCAAATGTTGCTTATACAAACACAATTTTAGTTGTGTGTGAGCAATTAGGAGTTGTGGCATGTTTAATTTCTTTAGTTATCAACAGAATTTAAGCTTTTCTATTGTTACTTGCTAGTTCTGAAATTGAACACAGAGAATATTGTGCTAGGCATGTAACAATGAGAACTCATGCAGAACTGTCTTGAGGAAAAGAAATATTTTAATTTTATGTAATAATGTAACTCTAGATGTGGCATAAATTTTATACTGAAGTCTGTTTTAACAGATTTTATGAAATATTTCTGCTTAATTAGGTGGGTTCAATTTAATTTCAAGAATATTATAGAGGCAGCATGGTCTAATGATTAAAGAATTACAGTAGTATGAGGTGTTACCAAATCCTATTCTGCTATGCCTTCATGCTAGGATCTTTGCAAATACTGAGACTCATTAGAGGAGCTATGTAGAGTTTGGGTACCTCATTTGCATTATTTGTTGTAGCAAACAAAATGTAGTCTTAGGAACGGTAACCTAGACTTTCTTCTTCCCATGTAGGTACCATAGAATATAAAGGCAAAACCAAAATAAAACAAAAAAACCCTACAGTGTGGACTTATTCTATACTTCTGCTCCTCTTCCAGTAACTCTTCATCTCTATGCTGCATAGTTTATCTATCTTACTGAAAGAAGAGAAAATGTCTCTGTCGGGTACAGCGCAGTGTTAAATTCATTTCCATAGAAACAAGAAGATGAAGACATTAAAGTTATGGCTCCACCTTATCAGGAAAGCTGTTACCTTCTACTCCTTCTAGAACTGTGTCCTGTAAAATGGTGATGCCCAAGAGTAAAAGCTCAAGAAGGTAGCAGAGACCTTGAAAATAGATGTACAAGACAACAAGTTAAAGCCACAAAGGTATAAACACAGATCATGTGGTCATATAAGAATGAAACTTTAAGAGCTAGGTAGAACTCACTTTAGAGCATAACAAGGAGAAAAAAATCTCCACACATCTAACATCTCATATGGTGAAACATGAAGAAGAGAAAAAGAGGAATCATTGAAGTATTTTTCCTCTTGGTTGAGGACGTTATGATTGATCTTTACAACTTCTTACCTGCAGTAGTTTCTTGCTCCTCTGCAGCTGAAAGTACTGTGCTTTCAGTTGCTGTTTGCTACGTTTTGCCTAAACATCATAGATGTTTAGAGTCAGTGCTAAAGCATGTGGTTTACCTTGTTTTATTTAATACTAACTTCTGTCTACATTCTCTTGTGTCTGAAGTCAGTAATATGTATATCTCTTACATCTTTCCTTCTCTGACTAGACTGACAAATAGTGTTTAGGATTTTGAGATACTTTTTAGACAGCCTGTATTTTCTTGAAATCCTTAGCTCTCAAATTAAGTGTCTGACTATAAAATTTTCCATCTTGGAATTAGATTTGAAGAAACCACTCTGAAAAATGTCAATATTTAAGTAAGTTCCCTCTTAGGTGGTTATATTCCTAACTTTGACTACCAGACAACTTTATTCCCTTAGAAGATTTATTTATTTTCCACTTTGTTCTTCCATCTTTCTTTGAGAGTTTGGCATTTTAGACTACTCTTAAAAAAAAAAGGAAGGGTAGGCGGCAATGCCCTTCCCTTATTTTTTTCTAGTAACCAGTGGTTAGGACATTTACTTGGAAAGATTGAATTCTTTGCTTCAGTGAGTCTTACTTGATGCATAGCAGAGCAAATTGCACAAGCGGGAATGAGAAATGCCTGCCCCAGAAATACTTGTAGCCTGTTTTATATCGTATTCACTTGGGACATGGTCTTACATCCATCTTGTAGAGGAGAGACTTAGGCCTAGGTTACCATTTTGGGAATGTGTCCCAAAGTTATATACAGAACCAGAGTATTTGGGAATGACCTGTCCCTAGTGATTTCTTGGGGGACGGGATGGGACAGGGAAAGTCATAACTCTGAGCATGTCCATCAGTTCAGATTTGACACATCAGTTTGTGGACAATGCTGAAATGTAATGAGGAAGTTGAGCATTCAGGTTTGTCAGGACATAGCTGATGCCTTGGAGCAGGCACTTACGGGGTTACAACAATAAATACCAGTATGTTTGTCAGCTAAATAAAAGGGGACTGGTCCTTCAACCTAAGAACAAATAGCTTATTAATTCACATCCACTCTACTAGGAGCTATGACTCTCTGTAACAGAGAAATTTCTTTGGAACAGACCAAACAAGACACAAAAAATTCAAAGAGTTAAACATTGTGGGTGATTGGGGTCCTATATGGAAGTTTATTTCCTGTCCATTTTTTTCGTAATGTAACCGATCTACTCTAGGTGATCCTGCTTTGGTGGGGGGATTGGACTAGATGATCTTTCAAAATCCCTTCCAACCCCTAACATTCTGTGATTCTGTGATTCTGTGACATACGTGCTGATCTTATGACTGTGGAGCAAATGTGATTTAGCTAACTATCTGCACTTCTTTTGTGTTTTTCTTACACAATGTCAAGTACTCAGATACTAGTGTGGTGGTAATTCAGATCAGCTGTGGGGAAGGAGAAAACACAATAATTCTGTGGCAAGACAGCTGACCACTAACAATGTGGGCAAGCTGTCTGTTGTGTTATAGGCAGGTATCTCTTCACAGGTGGGCCATTCTTAATTTTCTTGGTGGCAGTTTTGTTTTCCGAAATTCTTATTGGCTCTGAAGTAAATGGAGGATTTTCTTTGAACAATTAGGATGGGATTTTGTGATGCTGTGATTCACCTTCATTAACTTAAGGTGTCTAATTTAAAGACATTTCAGCATCTAACCTAAAGTAGTTTTCATCTACTCCATTCAATCCTAAGTGATCTGACAATCAGGTCCATAATATCTCCGTTTGGGCAGCCAAGGTAAACATACCACTTGGCCTTAATTTTTTGCCTGTTAGATTTGCTCTTTTGTAACACAAAGACAGTAACACCCCTCCATTCCACTGGGGAAAGCTGAAGAGTATTTCTGGCATTTCTCAACTTTTATGTGCCTTACTATGTAACCTCGATATTCTTCCAACATGGTGTTGTAATAACAGGGATAAAATGTAGCTTTTGCTACTGTAACAAGGACCTTGGAGTCAAACTTCTGCTATTTGATCTCTGACTCCTAGAGATTTGTTTGTAATTTCAAACTGCCTACAGTTCATCTTATAACCTCAAAGTAAAAAAAAAAAAATAAATAAAAAGTTGCAGAGTCTTATCACAGGTGTGAACCTTTGCTCCATGTATGTATCTCCCCGGAGAATACTTCCTGGATTTTTGAACCTGTTTTGAGCTGCTATAAGCTTCTGCTTGTTATGACATTAACATTTTTTTTTTTTCAGAGCTTAGATGTAAAGCTTCAGTTGTTCTTTGTGTTTCAGACATTTGTTTCTGCATTTTGGCTTAAAGTTTTTTAATTACCTAAAGGAATAAACTCATTCTGACATAATACCTGTTCCATATAGTTTTGATCTATTCACATGTGTGCCTCAGCCTCCTCTTTTTGTGGCAATGTATGCTGAAATGTACTACTGATATTGTTAGGGGAGATCCATTATTTGAAGTTGTGTCTTTTTCATATTTTGAGAGCATGGGGAATATTAAGAGGCTACATATTCAGTGCAACAGCAATAATGGCCCTGCTGAATATGATAATATTTTGTGATTGTTACATATTAGACAGGTACTTGAACACACATGACCTATTCATACCAAAAAGCCCCATATCTACTATAATGCTACAGCTTTTCACACTCCCCCTGCTGAGTTTCTAATGCAAACTATCACAGTGTGTGGTCCCCTCTACTGTAAACATGAATTCCTTTCTCATTGTGACTTTATATCTTCTACACTGATTATAATGATTCTCTGTCAGCTCAAAGCTGTCAACACGCTCCTGAAAGGACTGCTAGCGTCAGCAACGAAAAAAAAAAAAGAGGAAATAAGTTTAACAAAAGGCCTTGGATAGTTAAACAAAGTAAAGTGTGACCAGAATCAGGAAAAGTTCAAGCATCTTTTACTACTTAGTTTCATGTAAACAAATGTATATTTATATATGATGTTTCCTTTGCCTTTCTCTTATTCTTTTTTTTTTTTTTTTTTAATTATTCTGAATAATTTAACAAAGGGAGTAGTCTCTTCCCCTCTGTTTCATGTTTATTAGAGATCTAAAGATGTGTACATCACACAGTCCATCTATTCCATTAGTTTCTGTTCTTGTCAATGTCAGTTTGCATTCATTATATTCACCCTGCCCAGCGTAATGTCAGAAGTGAAGAAGGTCTGCTTCCTTCTTTTAAAAAACTTCTCCATAGTTAGTATTGCATAAACATACATATCATTTAACAACGGCAAAGTGCTGATGAGAATGACACATTCTTTTTCCATAGAAGAGGACACTTTATGACACGAAAGAAAATAATGTCACTGAAGTTACTGTGTATCTCCTTCATCAGCCACAGCAGGAAGCAATACTGCATGTGGTAGTTTAAATCTTCTTCACTGCTTTGACAGCTTCCAACTGAGTAAAAGAGTCCACATGTTTAGATGGATTTAGAAGCCTCTGACTTCAAGAACTTGGAGTTGTGGCACAAACATGTGATCTCACGTGTCTTTCACACAAAACCTGTTATATCATTCAGTTGTGTTATAACTATGTTTCATGAGAAAGAAGCAATCATGTTGGGTTTTATGAGACGGAAGCAGTGTTGTCATTATCTAAAATACAAGTAATTTCAGGGAATCCAAACATTGACATCTTTTTCTGAAAAATATTGATTTCTCTACCAAAGTTAAGAAGAAAATGTAAGCAATGACAGTGTTTCTATTACAAACCTGCACCATTCAGCTATGAAAAGTTCTTAATCTACTGGTCACTTCAGGACCAAACTTGGCCATTTGCTAACATGTTCCACGCTTCAGAACAAGATGCATATGAGGAAAAGAAAGTTACGTTGTTATAGAAACAGTTAATGTCTATTGCCATTAATTACAGCAGGGATGGGAAACAGACAGCTTATCCACTATTAACTGAAATAAGTGATCAATATGACTGTTAATTACACAAATAACAACAAATACCCTAAATGTCCTCCCATAAGGTACCAACTGAAGAGAATTTTTGTATTGCTGCTTTCTTCACACCAATCATACTCATAGGCAAAATAAGCAGATGACTGATGTTCAACAGACTAAATTTAATGCTGCTCAGTGATAATCAGGGCCTTCAGATATGATACTAATAGTAACGTCAAGCTATTATATTTTCAGATTTATGTGAAATAATTGAAATTCTATTTGCTATCATTTTTTGTACTAGGTTCATCCAGTTGTTTATGCAGTATGTCAATATTGATTCTACATTGTAAAGTGCTTATAGCAGGGCCCAATGGCTAGTACATGTAACATTTCCAGTGCCAGCAGCGAGTCAGTTATGCCAAGTGTTAGTGGCAGCATGCCAAGCCATCCAGTACACAGTTCATCTTTGCTAGCTTGCTTTACACTGTTGTGTTGGTTTTTTTTTTAATCAATTATGTTTCTCCTGAATATTTTTCCTTTCACCTAACACAGCGTGCAAGAAAAACAGAGGCAGGTAAAAGTCTTTTTGAAGACTCTCAAAGAGGAAAAGATCTATCTAGTAAAGATACCACTCTAGAGTCATTAGATGCTGTTATATGTGATCGGTGCTGTGTCATTTAGTAAAGTGTTGCTCAGTGGGTGCAGCAGCTGGTATATATGATTTTCTATACCACCTGCAAAAATATCCCATACCATATAATCAACCACCTGGATAAAAAAGAAGGGTAGCAAAACACTGTTTATTATGTAGCAGCACTCATATTTTCCCTAAACTTCTGAGTACATAAACAGACTTTGATAGTACAAACGTGTACAGACTAAGGTTTGTTAAAGCTTTTCTGTTCAATAAAGCATATACTGCCTGCTGTTCAGACAGTATTGAACAGATTTGCCTTATTTCTAATGAAGGTGTTTGGGCAATTTTCTGTCACAAATGAAGTAAAATTATGTAGTTAAAATGTTCATTAAAAAAAAAAAAAAGAAAGCATTCAACCAGCCACCACCATTTTCCTGTAACAGATTGGAAACCACAAAACATACAAACGGAACCTCAGTGATAAATTGGTATCATTAGTACTGTTGGGATTACTCATTTGCTTAGAAAGATCCTGTCCAGTGGCAACATTTCAAACAACTGTTTTAACAACTTCTTATTAACAAGCTGCCCTCTAACTTTCACAAGAGACATCTCGAATTATCATTGCTCAGCCAGCTCCCATCCCGCAGTTCCCACTGCTATTACATTCATTGTGTCCACTGTGATTCAGCTCCATGAAGCTATAGCAGTTTAGTCCTGCTGAAAATCTAGCACTCAGTCTTCAGCACCAAGTCCAACACACTTTTTCACTGTCTAACTAATAGCACTCTTTGTGTGAGCACCCACCTCTTCAGTATACTATAGCAGGATTTAACAGATGCAGAGAAAGATTTAGAAATTGGAACTAATCCTTTTGTCCTGATCAATTTCATTTCTATTTCAGCAAATGTGGTACTACTTAATCTTTAAAGCGGTAAAAGAAGTCTGAAATTTCATATGTGACAGCAGAAATTTCATATGACATAAGTAAATGTTGCAGTCTAATAAATGGACAGACTAATCAGCTGGAGCAGAGAAGGACTATCCTAAAAGACTGTGAATTACTATGGATTTGGTAACATTTTGGCACTGTGGTTGAGTTCTTAATCTGTAATTTATTTCTACAAGCAGAACCTGCATTAGAGCTGCATTAACCAGATCTACATAAAATGAGAATGGAGAAATTAAAGGTCTTATATGAGAAACTGAAATATTTTCTCAAGTAATATCTTTCAGTTCAAGCGTTATGAGGACTTGTTTAGGTACCTGAACTAGCCAGAAACAATCTTCCTGAAGGCTTTGAAATACACCTAATCTGACCGCATGAGGATTTTATGCATCTATGTTAAATGACTCATACATCAGGAACTCAAATTTTAGTCATGCATTACTGTCCAGATAAGGATAAGGGGACCACTTGGAAGTATTTGGCTGATGTTAGTTACCTGCTGCAAACGTTTGCAAATTTCTTGTTGCCTTTGTTTAGTTTTTTATGCCCAAGATCTCAGCATCCTTCACAATAAGTTTTGGAGGCAATATGATTTACTGAACCAATAAAATAATGAAATATCTTTGTAAGTAGACTAATTTTTCTTTCACTTTTGCTACTGTGATAGTTACACTAAGTTTTCATTTGCAAAAAACATTTTTCTGTTATAATAATTACATGAATTTAAATAGAAGAAATAAATATGTTGAAGGATGTGGAATCTTCCACCTTCAGGTCACTAATTCATATATGACCAAGTAATAAGTAACTTAGATTTTTTACCATCTGTTTGTTGCTTAAAGTCCTGCATAAAATGAGCTGACAATCTCAGTCATGGTTCTGGTGGATCAGTAAAGTCATCATATGTGGCACCAACTGACATTATTTCTGTAAAGGTAAAGATTCTGTGAAAAAAAGAGGAAAAAATGTTCTGCCAGGATCAATTTCGTCAGCAGAGTGAAAAAATAAACTCAGAGGAAAAGCAGGAATAAAAAAATAATAAACTGAAATGGGGATAAAGTTTTTGATGGAAATAAACAGCATTATCAGGATTATTTGTTTAGCAGTATTCCATTAGAACAATATATTTTATGGGCTACAAACCATGAACCGAAGACATCAGAAAACTTAAACACAGGATGTCATGGAGAGGAAAAGCATAAAAATACCTACTGTCATCCCACCCTTAGGAATAATAGCCCCTTCTTTTAGAGCAGTAATGATTTTGTATGCCTGATTTGAGAGAGCTTAAAAGGTGAGATATTCTGAAAGCTCTTGTTTAGCAGTCAGCATAGAATGAAGCCCACATGTTTAGGAACTTAGAATAAGATCTATCACAGCAGATAAACAAATAGGAAAAAAATAACAGAGACAAAAACAAAACCACAAAAAAAACCCTGACCAGTAAACCGGCTTGTTATTAGACTTATATACATATACTCATTGTGTAGCTGCAAAGAGAGGTTGATTTTTCAGGGTTGTCAGCTCAATAACTTACCCCGGTGACAAAATATCTCTTTAGGAATTTAAAAAAATAAAAATAAAACAAAATGAATAGTGCTAAAACACTAATTAAGCCTGTTTTTCAATTATGTTAATGAAACTACAAAGAAAATGCAAATCTAGAAGTCTCCAGAAATTCTAAGCGTTGTGGTATAACACCATGGCTGGTAGTCCCACAGCAATACTTCCACTGCCCCCCAGGAGAATACCATATTAGTGGTTCACAAATGTGCATTAAATTAATCTGTTTGATCAGTGTTTTCTATTTTTTGGTGAACAGGGATTTATTTTGAACTCTATTCCATGGAATTCAAAAATGGCGAAGTAACATTGCAATTTGAGTCACAGAAGTGAGTAAAAATCTGTCACTATTTGTAACACTAATATCATTCTTCAAGCCTCATGACATCAGGCAGCAAGATTCTCTTCATTTTAAGTAAGATATAAGTACATTTATAAGTAGTATTATTTCAGCCCACTAGAAGTCTAAGAGGTCCCACTACAGCAGTATAACTGTCACAAGACTCGTGATGCAGCACTTTAGGAGCGCTTTGCCTGCCTAATCGTATTATAAACATATTCATAGTAGTCCCATGGAAGTCCAAGACTGCTTTTGTAGTATGGTACTTATGCAGTACAAATGAAGCTCACTTTGTCACTAAGGAGAGGCTTTTTAACATTTTCTTTGGCACATGGGACTTCTGTTACTACAAGTTTTCCATTATGTTTTTCCATACACAAATACCAACTATACACTTTGTCAGATTGACCTTTGTTTGATATTAATTGAACAACAAAACAAGCAAGAACTAAGGCAAGCATTCATGAGAAAGCATGCAGGTGTGTATGTCTTTGCACTCTACTAAACACAAGCAAAAATAAAACTAGCAATCTCTGCGTAGAAAAGGGACATTCTTTTCATTTAAAAGTGAAACAAGAAAACCAGATCATTTCTTATGCACATTGTAAATGCCTCAGCTGAACTCTGGTTACATTCATTTTAGTAGTTGTCTGCAGCTATGTTAAATCAACTATGTTTATTAATTTACAGGCTCAAGAGCTCAATTTCCCTAAGGAAATAAGTTTGTTTGGAATAGACAGAAGGAATTGATGGGCCAAGAGTCCTTTTCTCCTTGTGTGACTTCATCTCTTTATCCTTACAAGTAATATAAAACTTGAGTTGAAATGCTCTTGGGTGCCAGAGGTGCAGGAAGGCCTCACTGGGATACTCAAAAGTGCATTAATATATTAAATACTGAAATTCTGTTGGTACAGATCTGCTTTAAACATCCAGCCTCCCAAGTACTTTTAAAAAAGCTATTAATTACTTCTTTAGGTACTTGACGTGATGAAAAAGGGGCTCTCAGTTTTTCAAGTGAGCTCTCTAAAACTCTAATTCCTGTTAAATTACAGTGTGATTAAAGCTTCCTTGCTACCTTTTGCAGAAGTTGTAGTTAGTCCTTGGATACTTCATATGAGTCATTGCTAACTATAGGTTACATATTGTCCCTTGACTACTACCCTGAGTGTTGGTACTAGTTGCATTTACATTTCAGGACTTGGCCTATAAACCATCAAATGTTTGGGTTCTTTTAGATTTTGTAAGTATTTTTCATATCTGTAATATATACTTCTAAGAATACACTACATATAGTATGTGCGTATTCTTAAGAATAACGGAGTACATACATAGAAGTTCATAAACCAGAATGAAAGAAATAACTGATATAAAAATTAACACTAACATAAGGAATTTCTAAGGATTCTGAATTTCAAAGGTCGGGTGTCGGGTATAAATACTTGCTTAAAAACCAAGATTCTTTGAAGTTTCTCAAGTAAGGGATATTTTGGTCGTTCTTTTCTATCTTTTTGCTTTGCTTCTTTTTTGCAAGCCTTTGGAGTCCATGTTTGAATTCTGTAAAAGCAGATGTTTATTCTTTACATCACATTGCTAAGGAACATAACAGAGACACTTTTCAATTTTATCCTCTGATTCTGCTTTTAGTGTCCCACTCATGTAACCAAAGCTGGACCACTGGTTTTTAACATGTACTCCAGCATGAAAACCACTGTAGTTTTCAAATTCAGTAATCAAAGTGGGAAAATGGACATCTCTTCACATGGGAGTAATTGCAGATTCTTCACAGTCCCTCCTACACTGGAGGTATAAAAGTCAATGCTATTTTTTTAAAATGAGCATGTTAATGAGTCATTTTATGGTGTCTACCTACTACAGCATTCTTTTCTAGCAGTATGATGATTTCTTCTTAGGTGCTAGAAATTTGAAGTTGGAATAGAAAGGTAGGAGTTAGAATGATTTAGCTTTATAAGTGCTTTTTCAATGGCTTCTCTTATATGCATATATCACAGTAAAATGTTTTTGGAATACTTATTGGTTGCTGTCACATAATAATTCTTTCCAATATGCAGTAATGTGAAGTTATCCTAGTGTACGTCCTTTCGGTACTTGAAAGTATGCTTGTGGGAGTGTCACACTGCAACTGGATAAAGGTTGAAAGAATCATAGAAGTTACAAAAGGAAAAGGCATATTGTTCACTCCCCACTTCCCTCACAGACTTTATGTAGACAGTCCAGCTGGATTTTCTCTCTCCTCCACATAGGCTCTGTAGTAACATTTTTTCCACTCCAAAAAAAGTATCACTGAAGTCCCTTATTTTTCCAATATTATCTTAAAATGCCTCTGAATTAAAGGTCAAAAATATAGCTGATGTAATGCATCAGAATTAATGTCCATGCAAGCAAGATCATGGTTCAGAAAGCAGATGCTTAGGGAAAGAGTGTGGGAAAGAAGCTATCTATTCAGTGATTATTTTTCCTTAATGTACAACCAGAGCTTTTGGAAGTCATCAGTTAGGGACTCCCTGAACTGAAGATACAGCAGTGATGCAGAACCACAAATGGTCTAATCCCTATGATTTTGTCCAGTCTCTTTCTGAACTAGGTCTCCTTTTTGCTTCCCATTTATCCAATGGTTCACACTTATTAACTATTAACTAATGATGCTATAGAGTCATAGAATCACAGAATATCTCAAGTTGGAAGAGACTTGTAAGGATGATTGAGTCCAACACCCTGCTCCTCTGTCAGAAGCAGAAGCATAACTGATCAGAAAGTTGGTTTTATACCATATCTTTAAGAGTCACAATCTAAGACCTGTCTGGAAAGTATGAGAAGTACTTGAAGGTGCAAGTTCTGTTCAGACAGCATTGAAGGACTGTTTCAGATGCTGGGAGACAAGCCCTGTACAGTTTTTAATACACTACCTATAGTGTTTCCTGAAGCGCTCTTGGGAGCTTGTTCAGGTTTGCTTTGGAAGGGACTAGTTCGTTCTTTACAAAGGGCGGAGCCCCGTAATAAAGTATCGTGTGTGCAATGTAGAAGATAAGGGGTTCTGTATGTCGTAGTGAAAAAGAGTCTAAATTATTTGACTACACAGATGCATCTCATTCTGTGTATCACTGCATCCTTCTCAAAGCAGGATAAGAAGAGATTTGTGCATTACTCAAGAGGAATATGTACCGAGCATTCATACAGTAACATAATGGCATTTTTTATTTCCGGCTGTATTCTTTTTTTTCCTCATATTGCTGAGATTCTGTTTGCTTCACCATCACGCTAATGGAGCAACAAGTATCTGTTCACAGGGAGTGACAAAACCTCTTTCCTGAGAGCAGTAATACCTAATCTGAGTTCATGAGTTTGTTTGCACAGTTAGGATTCCATACCACTTACCTGTGTGCTGTATTTCCTGCTATTTTCTTGCTCATTCACTTTTTGCTTGTGTTTTAGCAGAGATAGTTCTGGAAAATATTGTTTATTTTGTGATTTTTTCACCTCACTATTCACATACTTCTCCACTGATGACCTTTGTGAAAATCAACCATTTTTTTCTACCTTTTAATCATGTAATAATCCAAGATCCAATTACTCCCGTCAGTTGAGTTTGTTCAAGAGTCTTTGGTGAGGAGCCTTTTCAAAAAGTTTTGGAAATTCAAGTGCATTATATTGATTAAAATATACTTAGACAAAGATGATTCACTGGCTACTGTAGTTAAAAGTCTTGGGTTAAGTGATAAACACTGCTCCATAGAGCAGCTCCAAGAGACAATGGCAGTATGGGGACTCCAAATAATACCCTGTTGAGCTGATCCCAGGCCTGTTACAGGGGCCATCAGACCATCAAAGGCCCATCTTCACAAACTCAGAGGAGCACAGGGCAGGCAGGACTTAAATTACTTTCCTCGAAAGAGCAAACATCTTGTCAGGGCGCCTCTCAGGGCTGTCCCAGCAGAGCCATCAGTCCCATGGTCCACATACAAAACCCACCAAGATGAGTCATCTGGAACAGCTCACTAGATCACCTTTCAGACTAACTGCTGCCTAGGGGTGGGACATATTATGGGATGCAGGGGAAGAGCAGTTGGGGATCATGCAGGATTTATTACAGGATACTTAAGGGAGAAATCAAAGGTAGGAGAAAGGAGAGGCTTAAGTCAGGTGACTTGGGGAGGAACAGGTGTGGGAAAATAGAGCACTAAGGAGACAGAAAGGGCCATTTGTGGGTAAATAGTTTGTTAGTCAGTACCCTCGTCCGTCTATGCCCTGCACCTGACCAGCACAATCTGTCTTATCATATTATTAAATTCCTTTCTGACTCTTTCCTGGGTTAAAGGGGCTCTCTCTTCTGTGCGCATGTGTGTATATGGCAGTGTGAGTGCCGTGACTGGAGTCAGACCATAGATTGGAAGGCTTGTGTGTCCATGTTGCCAGCAACTGTATGTATGTATGTAGGTAGTATATGTGTGTGCTGTGTGTATGCGTGCCTGCTGGGAATACATCATCAGCCTCAGTACTGCTTGCATCTGGGAGCATGGAGCAGCAACAGTCTTGCCTCCTCTTGTCTTGTTGGATCCAGCATGATATATTTTCCTATAATGAAAAATAGTGTAATATTTTTCTGAAGTTTACTAGTGAAGGAAAGGAAAAGTAAAATGAAACAAAAACTTCGTGAATACTAGATTTTGTCCTGAATCGCAACTACTTTTTCCTGCTGCAGTCATTTAGTCCTCTGAAAAAATAAATAAAATGCAATCACGTGGAGCTAGGAGCATTACTATCTTCTTTTAATAATCACAAATGACTACTTAAGGTGCACCACAAATAGATTTTCAAGAACATTCACTAAAGGCGTGAACATAATGAGACTTTGTTTAGCTAAATAGGGTGAATTTCCTTACCCATTCTTTGGACTACACCTGGATGAATCCTTTCAGTGTGATGCAGACTCTGTAGCAATGCTAGAGCATAGCACTAATTTAACGAACTAATATTCTGCTGGAATGCTCTGATTCAGAGTTCTTTACTTGACACATGGGACAACGCTCAGTGCTCATTGTGCTCTACACACCAGATACGGTAACTGTCAGGTCACTGAGCGTAAGCTCTTTCCCGCACTGTCTGGGGGGCTGTCTATGATAAATTTTAAACTCACAAAACATTTCTCTAATATAGTAAGGGACTAGCTTGAGTGTCCTGAGTAGCCATTATCTTTCTCATTAAAATAATTATTGCGTCCAGTGTTGAATGTGAACTATTGTGTGTTATGACTGTGCATTTGTCTACAAAGTCATTGCGCTCTTGGAAGCTATTGTAGCTCATTTCTATAGGAAACCTTTTTATTATCTTGACTGTGAAGGGGAGCGGGGAAGAAGGGAATTCTTCCTTTCCCATATTCTGCATTTATTAAACATCATCTAAAAGAAAGCATTTTAAACACATAAGGGCTCTTATATGCACTCTGCATCCAAGGGAACACATTTATTTTTTCTGCTACTTTAGCAGTAATTATGTGGTGACGGTACTTTAAAAAAATAGGTCAGGACCATTTTCAGCCTTAATGAAATAGAATCATTTCACAAGGTGCTGGGAAAAGTATTTTCTTTGTATTTTTTTGCATTTCTTAACTATAAGCCGGTGTCCATGTATTTAGAAACCTCCAAACTGCATTATTTCCTATAAATATTAGAAGTGACTAGAGGTATTTCAGATTGCTCCAATATCTTCTGGCTGGGACAAAGACCTGTTTATCAGATGGATTTTCTTGTGCATTGTGCTACAGTGGTTAAACTAAATGACCATGACAACCACTTGTGGTCCTAAACTGCTAATCTGTCTTCTGAAACATTTCTTTTTTTAAATTTTGTATGTGAATCAGAGTTTTGAGGCTAAATGTATGTGCATATCATGCAGTGAGGGATAAAGTCAATTCTTTGTACATAATAACAAAGTCTTGAGTTTTTCCTTCCTCAAATTCTCAAAATTCCAACTTGAGCTTTTTTCTTTATCCACTACTTGTATGTGTCTGTAATGATTTCAGTCACCCACAGATGCTATCTAATGTTGTCTTCCATCTATGTGTTCATTGGATGAACAAAGAACTCCTGGACACACTTAAAGACAAAAAGGGAATTCACAGAAAGTAGAAGAAAGGGCAGGTAGACTAGGAAGAATACAAAGAAATTGTTCAAGCAGCCAGGGATCAGGTAAGGAAAGCTAAAGCCCAGAGGGAATTAAATTTGGCCAGGAACACCAAGGGTAACAAGAAAAACTTTTATAGGTATGTCAGTGATAAAAGGAAGACTAGGGAAGCTGTTGCCCCCCCTCCGGAAGGAAACAGGACAACTTGTCATGAGTGATATGGAGAAGGCTGAGGTTCTCAGTGACTTCTTTGCCTCAGTCTTCACCAACAAGGGCTCTAGCCACACTATGCAAGTTGCAGAAGCCAAAGGCAGGAACTGGGAGAAGGAAGATCTGCCTACTGTAAGTGAAGAACAGGTTTGTGACTATCTAAAGAACCTGAAGGTGTTCAAGTCCATGGGACCTGATGAGATCCATCCAAGGGACCTGAGAGAACTAGCAGACCAAGTTGCTAGGCCACTTTCCATGCTATTTGAGAAGTCATGGCAGTCTGGTGAAGTGCCCACTGACTGAAAAAGGGGAAACCACCCCCGTTTTCAAAAAGGGAAAAAAGGAAGAACTGGGCAACTACAGGCTGGTCAGTCTCACCTCTGTGCCTGGCAAGATCATGGAGCAGATCCTCCTGAAGGCTCTGGTATGGAACATGGAAAACATGGAAGTGATTTGTGGCAACCAACATGGCTTCACCAAGGGAAAATCCTGCCTGATGAATCTGGTGTCCTTTTATGATGGAGTTACAGCATCAATTGATAAGGGAAGAGCAAATGATGTCATCCATCTGGACTTGTGCAGTCAGAGACATGGACAGTGGCATTGAGTGCATCCTCAGCAAGTTTGCCAATGACACCAAGTTGTGTGGTGAGGTCGACACGCTGGAGGGAAGGGATGCCATCCAGAGGGACCTTGACAGGCTGGGGAGGTGGGCTCAGGCCAACCTCATGAAGTTTAACAAGGCCAAGTGTAAGGTCCTGCACCTGGGTCAAGGCAATCTCAAGCACAGATACAGGCTGGGCAATGCATGGACTGAGAGCAGCCTTGGGGAGAGGGACTTGGGTGTGCTGGTGGATGATAGGATGATCATGAGCCAACAATGTGTGTTTGTAGCCCAGAAAGCCAACCTTATCCTGGGCTGCATTAAAAGATGTGTGGCCAGCAGGTTGAGGGAGGGGATTCTGCCCCTCTACTCTGCCCTCGTGAGACCTCACCTGGAATACTGCATCCAGCTGTAGAGCCCCCAACACAAGAAAGACATGGCGCAGCTGGAGCGAGTCCAGAGGAGAGCTACCAAGATGGTCATAGGGTTGGAAAACCTTTGTTACTAGGACAGGCTGAGAGACTTGTGCTTGTTCAGCCTGGAAAAGAGAAGGCTCCTGGTGACACCAGTGGCCTTCCAGTACCTGAAAGGGGTCTACAAGAAGGCTGGGGAGGGACTTTTTACAAGGGCCTGTAGTGACAGGATGAGGAGTATTCTAATTTAGAATGAACATTTACCTCTGAAGTTTTACTTCAAAATACACAATGGTGAGAGAAAAATCAATGCAAATATCCAATTTGGCATTGAGTCTAACAGTAATGATATTAGTGTCACAGAGAAACATAGCTGGATAATGATATTTGCATGAATGTCAGAAGGCCACAGGACACCCACTGCCTAATTAACAGAAATAGAGGTTATAATGACCTGATCTAAGTTTCACTGCCCACCTCAAAGGTATTTTCTTTTTGCAAGCTCTGTATTTTGACATTCATAATTAAAAGGATCAAAGACAAATCAATATGAAAATCAGGAAATATTATTTGTACATTTACAAATGGTATAGCAATGCATGAGTTCATTAAAAATTTCAGTGACTTTTAAGGCTAAAATTAACAAATGCACTTGTAGTGACAATTAGAACCTGGATTTATTTAAAATTATTTTCTCATTTATATACTGGTGTTTCTTGCCAACTGAACTTTGGTCACAGGATGTCCAACCACTAGATGAAAGGTGTTGAATTATTTTATTAATTATTTCTTATGCAATATAAATAAATAATTTGTTATACGCAATATAAATAAATAATTTTTTATACACAATATATGTGCACACTCAACTGTCAAATACACTGCAAATTATTTTGAATCAATTCACTGGGACATGTGATTGAAAAAGGCTTCAATGATTGGTTGGTGCAGTCTCCTGCACTGAGGCAGGCTCAAAAATACCTGTAATGATTTTCATGTATTTTACTAAAAAATATCAATATAAATCCATTTCAAATTAAATCAGAAATTATGACAGCAAATATTTTATTGCCTAACTGAACAATAAGCCCTCACAGTAATTTAAATTAAGGCAAAAAAGTATCGCTCCTAGTCTGAGGGGGGATAAGTTGATGGAAGATACTGGCTAAGTATTTAGAAAGTGTGTAGCAGTCTTTAACTAAGTTTTAAGGGCATTTCTTTTCCTCAAGTAAAGAAAATACCTTTTTCTTTGCAACTTTCACGAGAAACTGATTGAAAGTTAAAAAGGCAGGAATGCATTTTCCTCTTCTATTCTGTGAGGATAAAAAAAAAAGTACAAGCCATGTAGAATGAGAGGTATTACCTGGTTATTGGAGAAAATCAGCTCCTGAAACACAGATAATACTATGTTTTGCTTAATAAATCTATTTGTTTCCAAGGCAAAACTAATAAAATGTTTTTTTCTTACTTCTTGAGCACATTTAAGAGTTTTACTTAAGGAACGAAAACCATCTAAAATGGCATTTTAAATATGTTTAATATTTTTTATTTTAATTCAAATTTAGTACCTGTAATTTGTAAGTGAATGAAACTTTCACAGTATTTCCCAGCATATTAAAAAAAATAAACAAAATAAAGTAAAATTAGAAGAATGAATAAATATTTACTGGTCGATGTAACTACATAAATAGATGTGAACAGGCAAGATATATATTCTTAGTTAGCAAATAGGAATACATTAGCCTAAACCTTCAGTAGGACAACCAGTAAGACATATGAAGGTAGGATTTATAATACCTAACTTAAACATCAAAAATTGAAGTTTCCCGTAAAGTAAACAGAGAGCAACAGGTCCTTCCAGAGGACATTTAATTTGTTCTATATCAGAAATTGTCTTTCTCTATGCTGAATCTATGTGACAGGCTTGGATTTACAGAAGTTTTCCTTTTCAATGTCTAAGGCAACTGAGAAGACTCCTACCTACATTTGGTTATTGATATCAAAGTTTTTGAGGTTTGCCGATTTAGATAGCATTAAAAGTCACAGGCAAGTCTAGTTCCCTGCTGAACAGTGAGAGCAGCAACAAAGTTGTTTTGTATTTGCCCATCCAGCACTTGAAAAATAATTTTCAGAGCTCGTCCATCCTCTTGTGGTGGGATAATAAAATGGAATAACGACTTCTCTTCCTCTTCTTTTTAACATCTATATTTTAGCTACCCTGAAATGTTGCATATGGACAGGTTGTTTAGCAGGGTTGGCGTCTTTTTAAAGTGTAATCTGATGGATTAAGGACAAATCTTATGATACAGCAACTGAAAGGAACTTTTCTTATCACATCTTAATGTAGCTGATTAACCAAAGCCACAGAAAAGAAAGATTTTCCTTTATTGTAAAACTGTCGTTTATGACACCTGGGCAAAAATTTGACTGTCCTTTGAAACAAGCTGGCCTTAAAATACATTGTGTAAAGGGGAAAAGCAGACATTAGCAGGAGTTAGTGCCTACAATATGTTGTGCTAAGACATATAGCACATTTGCACACTTGAGTGGACACTTTCTGGTGGTTGACAGAATCTAACACCCTTTTTTCTTCGGCTGATTCATTGCTATTAAACCAGTTAGTTCATGTGTCTGTGTGCACAACCATAAATCCTCAATTTTTTTTCTCTCCTAGGAAAATTCTTACTCATTTGTTATAACTTTCAGTAAATGTCTTATCATAACACCGTTTGTAAAAAGATAGTCTAATGAAATAAAGACAACTAGATTTTGCTGTTACTTAGTCACAGTTAAGAGAAATTTAAAAATAGAAAGTTTTTTTAATAGAAAGAATGAGGGCCTATTTCAGGGGATAGCTGTCATGGACTTTGTTTACATTACCACTTGATCGTTGTTGAGTAGCCTCCTTGAAACTGTTAATATTATACAAGTTAAGTACAGTAAAAAATCAGGACTCTAGCCAGTCACTTCTATGTATATTTGTTCAAGCCAGTGAGTGACATCCTGAGTAAAGTCTAAGGAAAATTCCCACAATTTCATGTCAGATAAAGGATAGAAATGATGTGGATAAAGGCTAGGAAGATTCCCTTGACTGAAAATGAAAACTACAACAGCAGTGTGGCATGGTAACTAGCAGTAAAATAAGCAAAATTTTACAAAAAGAGTGCAGACTTTTCGACAGAAAAACTTTATTCTTTTTGATTTTTTAAAAACTAGTCTATAAATTTTAATAAAGAATGAAATACTCAGTATGAGCTGTGCTGTTTGTCAAATAATCCAGTGGAAAAGCTAAAGTGTTTCTACTGATCTGTATTAAATCATTCTACAGGGGAAAATTTATTTGTAATTTTACATACGCTTTTACTGTCATTGAGGTAGCAATGAAAGTAATAATCATGTTTACTCACTTGTTTTGCAAATATTGTGTCTCATAATGAAAGTCTTGTTTCTAAACTTTGAATGGAAATTGACTTTGTAAGTGAATGCACCGTTTTTCTAAGAATGCTTATAAATGCTTGTAACTCAGCTTAGTATTCTTTTTTTTTTTCATATTTTTTTTAAACAATAAAAATAGTCCTTGGTATTGAAAGGGAAATGTTAACATCATTTGCCATTAGTCAGAAGTGTAACTTCATTAAAGCAGAAGGCCATATAATCTCTACAGGAGCTCTCTGCAGGAAATACTTTATTCTTACTTAGCATATCTGTGAATTCTATCAGCATTAGTGTCTTTCACAATGTTTGTTTCTTTTGAATATTTATGAAGGACTGTCCAGTGACCTGCTTAGCATCTCCAGGTTTGTTCTGCCTTAACAATCTCTCAAGTAGAGTGCAATCAGGAGACTCATTCTCTCTCAACAGCAGCGATCAATATCGCAGAGGCCAAGGAAATGTCTGCAGAAAAGAGATTTCTATCAATAAAATGGAAGAAACAAAACAAAATATAGGATTGGGCTATAACTCACAAAAAGAAAAGCCCAAACACCTATGAGGTGACAGTCTCTCCTTTGTTAATCTTTGTGTAATCAGATCACTACATTATAACAGGTCACCACAAAAATTCTCCACAGAAAAAAGAGGTAGTACTTTTTATAATGAATTTGGAAAGCTTTTGAGATCAGAGAAACAGTGTTTCATCACGGCTTATTGATATGATTTAAGTAAAAATTTAAGAATTTCAACTAATTTAACTAGGACCAGGAGGCTTGAATTTTGTAGCTCTGTTTTGGCATATCTAATTTTACTGTATTATTGCAACCATTCATGAAAATCAGTAAATCAAGCACTCAGTCACTGTTAAGTTATTGGCTTTGTTATCCTCCTGAAGACCATACCACAAATTCCCTAATATATGGATGTCACAGACAGTATTTGAGATTGTTGATATAACACTTAGGTCTGTCACCTCATTGACTTTATAACCTCTCACTCTCAATAGATTAATTCCCTTGTAATTGATAGCTTCTTTACTTACCTTGCCAGATTTTTTGTTTCTAATTCCTCTGGAATATTGTACACCCACCTGTCTGATTGTGTGGGGAGGGAGTTTGTTGTTTACTTTTAAGTTTCAGCATGAAGAGCCATCCCCAGGGCTATGTATGGACCCTCCTTAGATACATTCATGTAAATTTATAGCTTGATCAGAATCTAGACGTAGTGTTTTCAAAGATGACAAGTATGTGTCATATATCTATGACTCGTATGTGATTGATCATATTATTAGTGTCAGAATTTCCAACAAAGGGTGCATTTTATATAAATTCCCAGGATTTTTTATTTTGTTTTGTTTAAATTTTGCCAATTAACTCTTGAAAAAGTAGAACTGAACTCTTCCAGGAAACATTTTGTCCTGTACAGAATGGCTAGCAGCACAAAAGATACAAAATTCCTTCCAAGTTAAATCCTTGTCTGGACTCTCTACCACTTTAAGAGCCTGTATAGATGAATTTGGAACTGTATATATTTTACAAGGGCAAATGGCCTTGTTAGCAGTGATAAAATATGTTTCCCTAACTTTGAAATTCCTTCTGAATTCTGACTTTTATGTGTATTCCCACCCTAGATTAATTATGATAGCCTAGATTAATTATGATAGACATGAATCAAAGTTATCAGTTTGGGTTTTTTTCTTTCTTGCTTTGATGAAAACAAATATATTCTTTTAAATTTCCTGGAAGACAATAACAATCAGTAAGAAGAACACTACTTCTTGTTTATAATCCCAATCCCTCTTCTGATCTCAGTTTGGTCCACATAATTTTTTTTGTTTTGTTTTCTTAAATTATTATTATATTTATTTGTGGTTTGCATTAGTTGTTTAAGGTGCAAAATGGAGATGAATAGAGAGGCAATATTATTATGTATTACAGAGGTTGTTATGAAAAATCTTTCACTTCATGGAAAAAATTGAAAAACGGTCAGGTTCATTTATAAAATCAGAAGTCTAAAACAACAGTTGCTTTGACCTAAAGCTGAGGAATATTATTAGATTTCAAAATAAATATGCATGGATGTGGGCAGGTTAAAAAAGCACGGGAGATTTATCAAATACAGAAGACTAAGAATTTTGCCTGAGAACTCTGTTCGATGAATAACATTTATTAACATTATTCTATTTATTCTAATTTATTATATTCTATTTATTCTAATTATTAACATTATTCGATTCTGTGAATAACATAGAAAGCTCCAAATGAGAGCTAAGTGAGCTTAGAGTTGAGACTAAAGTGCTTTTCTGTTATTTGACTTTTGTCTGTTCAGAGACACAGGAGTTTGGTATTCTTTCTAAATAAACACAGTTTCGACAGAAATAGCCTTGCTGCTTCCTGTAATTCTACTTCTAACCATATCAGTTCCTAAATTTTACTTACACATTTGGACTGAAGCGCTTGTTTTCTGAAAACAGAGCCTATACATAGCCTTGTATAAAGACATATTCTAACAATTTTTAATATAATAAAACTAAGCTTTTGGATTGATAAAGCAAATAATATATATTAAAAAAATAAACCATTTCTGATTTATTTAGAATGAGTAGTATGCTACTTTAGGAAAAAATTAATAAATTTTGTCTCTTCATCACCACACTCAGTGAGAACTTTGTTTTCTGTAATAACAAAGTGACTTAACATGCAGTTTCAAAATTGGCTTAAGCTGTTAGTCTGTGCTACTCCAAAAAAAGGTCTTGTAACTGAGGGAAGATCTGCTATTATTTCTACCTTATCCAGAACATACACATCTGTTGGTCTCCATTTGACAGCTGTAGCTATACGTTATCTGAGTCATCTCAGCTCAATTTCTAGAACACCCACAAGGGGAAGAGTGATGTGCAAGGAGGTGGCTGGGGTGAAGGAAGACAGAAAATTTTTTCATCACCATTGTGCAGTTAGGAAGACTTAAGCTGTCTTGGAAGCCCTTCCTAGTATAGTTTTGAGAATGAGAATTTTGTGAGTAGGAATATAAAGATTGTTCCTTACTTCTGTAAGTAGACATCTAACTAAAGGGCCTGATTATTTTCAAAACCATAAGAGAATGACCAGTAACTATAATTATTCCCCTCCCAATGGGAGCCTCATAAGGCATTTTGAAAACTGACCATCTTATTTACCTGACTATGAAGATGTAAGTCTAAATCTAAGATCCAGTTGTTTCATTCTCCTTCAGTTCTGAGCAATATCCTAATACCAGCCATCCTGACAAAATGCTGCAATGTTGGTTGAGTACTGACTCACAGGAAAACTTGATATGCAGAGGATGATCAACACTACTTCCTGCAGGAGACTTTTTTTTTTCTTTTTTTTCTTGGAAGTCTGCCATCCAGGTATTGACCAGCTTTCATGCTGTTTAGCTTGTAAAAGCTGACAAGATCACAGCCTAAGGTTATATGGCTGCAATTCATATAAATCCTGCAGACTTTAGGTGATGCTACAGAACAGCCAACAAGACATTCTAACAGAAGACCATAATGCTCTTTACACCTTGGAGAAGCAGCTCACTGACTGAAACACAATTATTGAAGTTTATGAGGAAGAATAATATGACATGGTTGAGTGAATCCAAAACACTGGTAATAGTCCTTCCACATGAACAGTTACATTTATGCAAGTTTAGGACTTACTACTTGCTCTACTTTTATTGTTTTACAAATATTCGTGAGAAATTATCATTTGCAGTTACTGAAATCAAGTCTGCTATATTTTTGCACGTTTACAAGTATCTAGGTATGGAAAAAAACAACTTTGTAGGGTCTAGTTACAGCTCCAACTAGTATTCTTATACAACTTATGGTCAGAGTTACACAATGAAGAGAAGGATGACAATAAACTGGTTGATTGAGTAATGCTTTTTTTCTTTTTAGGTACCAAGTAAAAGATTTTGGGGAGAAAGTGTCTATAAATGAAATCTGGCCTTCTCTAGAGCCTAAGCACTTTTAAATAGGAATCTTTTTCCTCAATTCTTTTGTGATACTAGGAGATCAAGTTAATTTTTTAAAGAAAGAGAAGCTTTCTCTTTTTATCCAGCACTTCAGTGGTTAAAAATTTCCTCCAGATTGTGAGAACCCTGGATTCAGCTCCTTTTCTGCCTGAAGAGGTTTACATATTTCTCACCTATTGTGAACATGCCATTTTCTGCAAAGTGTTTTCTAATATATGGTGAAAAGGAAGAAGGCACAGTTTATCCTAGTTATGCTCAGTCTAAAACAATATAGTATTCTTTCAAATAAATGTGAAGAAGTAGATAGGATATTTAGAAAGGAAGACATGAGCACTGCTGGAGGATAACTGTAAAAGCACAGAGGAAGGATTCAAATACAGACAGTATCTACTAAATAGATTAAAAAACTTTACATCTATTCTTTGCTCAGTGATTGCACTCATAAAATTATTAACATTTTTAATGGAGGGACTGTGAGAATCGTAATATCATTCAAGATTTTTTTTTTAAGAAGGGACCCTAGCCTGTTAATCAAGCCATATTCTTGGGCAGCTTTGCTGGAAAATTGTCTGTTGGATGCTGAGGCAGAAGTGAACCCTTTAGCTATTATGGCCATATTAACACTCCTAATCTGTTACAAGAGCTTGTTATGAGATTGTTAGAATGAATTGTCCAGGTACAACACAGTCGAGATCTACTGCAGACAATGAACTAACTAGTACAAGAAGGTTGGATGCATGGAGAAAACAATACCAAAATACTTGGTCATCAATAGTTTAAATAAAGTTTTCATTTTAGTCTCTGAAATATTTTTGTCTATCTAAAATGTGCTGAAGAACTACCAGGAATTTCTCTACAGTTAAATTAGTGAATGGAAAATGCACATCTTCAATCATTGCTGTTAGAAATAAGGAGGCTATATTTTAGAATTGTTGGATTTCAAACTATGAAAGACTTGTAAGAGAACAGTATTGTGTATTTACTGTACAAGTGACTAATATGATATATAAATAATTATCCTTTGTCACACAAGTCATATTTGGTACAGCAATAGGAAAAACTACTTAAGTACAAAAGAGTGAATAATAATGTGAGAGACAGATAGTATGGAATAATGTTATATAGATTAACTACAAAATAGTGCTCCAAATTACACCTAACACCTGCACTGGGACTTGCCACTTCAGACATTTTACATCAGAAATACATTCCTATTTCACAATTTCTCATCAGCTGTGTACTAAGGCATGAAGTGCTCCACTTAATACCACAGCTTACACGAATAAACATGTTTGATTTTGATGAATCCTGTGCTTGCTTTTTGATGAATACTATTGAGACAGCTCATTAAAAACTATTTTTTTCCACTTTGGTCACATTACTATCTAGAACAAAGTAAGACTGCTCTGTTAAAAAAAAAAAAAAAAAAAATTATATAATGACTTGGATTTCACCTCTACTTATTAAAACAACATCACAGCCATGTGCTGCTTTTTCTAAGAAGAGAATTGATGTAGCCATGACAGCCAATGCCATCTACCAGATATTGTCAGAAGTTTCACTAGATGCTTTTCTGTTGGGGGGAAAGCCTTAAATAACCAGTATGTTTTTAAGAATACATCTGTATGCACAAACTAAAACAATGTTGGAATTGCTGGTATCAACTCAATGAGATTTGGGACCAGGAGAAGCAGTATAGCCATGGAGATGGTGCTATGCCTAAACTCACAAACTCCTACGGCTCAGTATAAGTAATGAGGCTACATGAATCTGTTCACCAGTGTGACTACGCTGCTTCTAGTAACGAATTTTCTTAAAACATAGATGAATAATTCTGCTGCATTACATTGTTTGTGCTTCCTGAATTCACACTTTAAAACAGGGGTTTTGATAAACAAGATTTTTCCTTTTCCCCACCTCTTTCATATTACAAATATAATCTGAAAATTCTAAATGTTTGTTAAAATCCTTTGCTGTCTGACTGTATTAATTCTCTATATTTCAGAGTGCTTTTTTACTAGGATTTAATGGAGAAAGCCTAGGAGGTAGACCAATATAATTCCTCCCATTTACTATGTAACTGAGACACAGATATTAAGTGGCTTGTTTGAAAGTGGTGATAAAAGTGGAAACAATACCTCAATCTCTATATTATTTGCTAGGTCACAGAGTTTCTTAGGGAAAAGGGAAAAAAAATAAGTGATCTGTATATCAGTAAAGTTGTTTCTAAAATGGACAGCTGCCGATTCATCTCTTTTGTGAGCATACTTTATGCATCAAAAAAATTAATTATTCACTTCAAAATGTTATTTCTGGCACGTATCACAAATTAGGAAACATGGCAAATGGAAAGGCTGAAAGAGATGTGTGGATACCGTGATGGGAATTTCCCAGGTCTGAAGATTTTTTCACTGAGGTCACAAGTCAGTTTTCCTTTATTTGAGTAAGACTTTGAGATTTCTTTTCCTCCTTTTTAAAAACTTCCCTAATGAATTATAAAGTTTGAAAACATTCAGATATTAACTGTTACACATTTGCTGCTGCTAATTCTGATAGCTGGTGTGGTACAGAGCACTGAAAAAACCTTGCAAGCTTATCTACTTCACTAAAAAAAAAGATGTTGTTCCACTAGAAAGGTAAGTGAAAGAACTGTCTTTATTTGTGTATAACTAGCTGTACTCAGCAAGTTAAAAAAGAATCAGTCCCATCATGCCAAGTTAAAATAGCTGTATAATTATGGACTAATAGTGGGTCTTATATTTCAAGTACACATTCCTGTTTGAAAATTTGTATACATTTTTTTAACCAAACTAGATAGTCTGTTTTCATTGAAAAGCTAAATACAGTGATCACTGCTGAGTTATTATCTTGGTTTTCAACATGTGACATGACAAGAACCACAGAAAGTTGAAATGTGAAGTGGTAAAATTCTGTTGGCCCAATTTTGATTTGACATTGCTGGAAAAATAGTTTCTTCCACTGTAGTGTTGAAGGAATTTGATCACCAAACACTTAACAACTGAAAGTTATACTCAGCTGATGACTGGTTTTTAAGAATAAAACCCAATACAGATAGATATCAAAGTGCCCAGCATTCTTCATGGAGAATTATAAATGCACCTGGGGATGTAAGGACAAGAAGCTGAGAATAGAACTAATGCTAGTCTGCAGTTCAGCTCCAAACATTTTACAAACAGGAATGTTTTTGAGAAAACCAAATACTATCAATAAATAAAAATAAAAATTGAATCTGTTTTTACAATTTCTGCTCTCAGGCAGAAATAGAAATAGACACACTAAATGCTGCTGGAAGTTATCTGCTCACAACATAACTATGCCTGTGAAAAGGTAGCATCATGAAGATTCCACAAGAATAACTACTTCTGTGTGATCTATCATTAAGTTTTGCAGATGATTTTGCAAATTATTTTGATAACTGATGTTTTTTTGACCTTTTTATTAAAATGACATATGTTGATATATGCCAATGTCTCTATTAAATTGTATGTCTATATAACTGTCTTCCTCTTGTTTCTTTTCCATTCTAGGAAGAGACCGTGTTTACTGTGTCAGAAGGATTTTTTTTATTTATTCACTTGTTCGTTTGTTTGTATAGGTACAGCTGAGGATGAGTAGGTTCTTACTTATAAAGTAAAAGAAAAAGTTTTTGAGATAAAAATAGCAAATTCCCAAGTAGTGGCAAGTGAATTCACACATGAGGTTTATCACTGAATTCCCCTTCATGGAAATATTCACTACTCTTAGAAGATTTCCTTTGCAATATATTATTTTATTGTTCTGGTGGAAAGTAACCTAACAGTACTATTGGCCACAGGAAGGCATGGTTTCTTAAATATGTCAGTCACAGAGGACTGTGAATTGCTCTCTACAGTTAGTTAAGAGCAAGTGGTGGGTTTGTGGTGACCTACATAGCTAAAAGAATTCTGGTGCTTATTTGAAGTAAATGGAGCTTTTCTGGATATGTTTCAGTTGCTAGAGGGGAGCTAAAATAATTAAGTTTAAATCTTGTGTCTAAGTCTGTGTCCAAAAGCACAGACCACAGTAATCTGTTAAGAACGTAAGGGGTAGATAGTTCATGTTTCTGGTTTTATTACAATGGCTAATACAACTCCTCACAGAACTAAGGATGCCAAAAAGACCACAAGATTGTAAACAAACTTAATAATGCCCTCAGCAGTAGGGATTATCATAGAGAAGATAATCACTTTCAAATGCTATTCCTCCTTGCAGCTACAGCTACCTGAATATCCTGTTGATTTGAAGGAATGACTAAAAAGCTGTAGTAAGAGTCTGAAGTGAAGGAACACGGATTTTGTGCTTCACCTTTTGATGTTCCATGAGCTTTTTCACACAATCACAGAATCATAGCATGGTAGGGGTTGGAAAGGACCTGTGGAGATCATCTAGTCCAACCCCCCTGCTGAAGCAGGTTTACCTACAGCAGGTTACACATGACTGCATCCAGGCAGGTTTTGAATATCTCCAGGGAAGGAGCCTCGACAGCCTCGCTGGGCAGCCTGGTCCAGTGCTCTGCCACCCTTAATGTAAATAAGTTTTTCATCATGTTGAGGCAGAAAACTTGCCGTGCTGTAGTTTATGCCTGTTGCCCCTTGTCCTGTCACTGGGCACTCTGAAAAGAGCCTGGTCCCATCCTCTTGACACTCACCCTTCAGATATTTGTAAGTGCTGATAAGGTCCCCTCTCAGTCTTCTCTTCTCCGGGCTCAGCCTTTCCTCATAGGAAAGATGCTCCAGTGCCTTCATCATCTTGGTAGCCCTTTGCCGGACTCTCTTCAGTAGTTCCCTGGCCCTCTTAAACTGGGGGGCCTAGAACTGGACACAGGACTCTAGATGTGTCCTCACCAGGGCCCAATAGAGGGGGAAGATAACCTCCCTCAATCTGCTGGCCACACTCTTCTTAATGCACCCCAGGATGCCATTGGTCTTCTTGGCCACAAGGGCACATTGCTGGCTCATGGGTATCTTGCTGTCCACCAGGACTCCCAGGTTCTTCTCCACAGAGCAACTCTCCATCAGGTTGACCCCCAGCCTGTACTGGTGCATGGGGTTATTCCTCCCCAAGTGCAGGACCCTACACTTGCCCTTGTTGAACCTCATTAGGTTCCTCTCTGCCCAGCTCTCCAGCCTGTCTAGGTCTCTCTGAATGGCAGCCCAGCCCTCTGGCGTGTCAGCCACTCCTCCCAGTTTTGTATCATCAGCAAACTTGCTGAGGGTGCACTCTGTCCCTTCATCGAGGTCACTGATGAATATGTTCAATAAGATCGGACCCAGTACTGACTCCTGGGGAATACCTCTAGTTACAGGACTCCAACTAGACTCAGTACCATTGATCACAACTCTCTAAGCTCTGTCCTTCAGCCAGTTCTGAGTCCACCTCACTCCACTCATCATCCACTCCCACACTTCCTAAGCTTACCTATGAGGATATGGTGGGAGACATTGTCAAAAACTTTTCTAAAGTCGAGGTAGACAACATCCACTGCTTTCTCCTTGTCCATGCAGCCAGTCATGCTATCATAGAAGGCTATCAGGTTGGTCAGGCATGATTTGTCCCCTTTGTGAATCCATACTGACTACTGATAATCCTCTTTTCCTCCACCTGTTTAGAAATAACAGCCAGAATGAGCTGTTCCATCACCTTGCCAGGGATGGAGGTGCAGCTGAGTGGTCTGTAGTTACTCGGATCCTCCTTCTTGCCCTTCCTGAAGATTGGAGTAACGCTGTCTTTCCTCCAGTCCTCAGGCTCTTCTCCTGTCATCCATGACTTATCAAAGATGATGGAGAGTGGCTTAGCAAAAACATCTGCCAGCTCCCTCAGCAGTCATGGGTGCATCCCATCAGGGCCCATGGATCTTTGAGTGTCCAGTCAAACTAAGAGATCCCTAACCCAATCCTCCTCAACCAAGAGGCAGTCTTCCTTCCTCCAGACTTCCTCTCCTACTTCCAAGGTCTGGCATTCCTGAGGACTAGTCATAGCAGTAAAGACTGATGCGAAGAAGGCATTCAACAACTCTGCCTTCTCCTCTGTCACCAGGGCGCCCGCCTCATTCAGCAGGGGGCCCACATTTTTCCTGGTCTTCCTTTTGCTACTGATGTATTTGAAGAATCCCTTCTTATTTTCTTTGACGCCCCTAGCCAGACGTAATTCCAAACGGCCTTAGCCTTCCTTGTTGCATCCCTGCATACTCTGACAGTATTATTATACTCCTCTGAATTAGGCCAGCCCCTAAACTTCCTTCTTCCATTTGAGTGTTTCCAGGAGCTCCTTGCTCATCCAAGCAGGCCTTCTGCCTCCTTTGCTCTATTTCTTCCTCATAGGGATGTATTAGTTCTAGGCTTGGAGGAAGTGGTGCTTGAGTATCAACCAGCTCTCTTGGGTTCTCCTACCTTCTAGAACCCTAGCCTGTAGGGTTCCTTTAAGTAGGTCTTTGAAATTGCTGAAGTTATCTCTCTTGAACTCCAGGGATGCAATCCTACTGATTGCCCTGCTTCTTCCATGCAGGATCCTGAACTCTACCATCTTGTGGTCACTACAGACGAGCCTGCCCCCAATCTTCACATCCCCAACCAGACCTTCTTTTTTTGTTATTACAAGGTCCAGCAGCGCATCTCTCCTTGTTGGTTCCTCAACCATCTGAGTCAAAAAGTTATCATCAAAGTTTTGCAGGAACCTCTTGGACTGTGGTTGCTTGGCTGTGCTACTTTTCCAACAAATATCAGGGTGATTGAAGTCCCTCATGAGAATCAGGCCCATGATTTGCAAGGCTTATTCAAGCTGTCTGTAGAAGGGTTCATCTACCTCCTCATCCTGGTCAGGTGGCCTATAGTAAATGCCCACAACAATGTCTCCCATATTAGCCTGCCCCCTAATTCTTACCCATAAGCTCTCTCTTTTTGTATATGTCTTGTGGATAAATAATGCGAAGGTCTTGTGATACAGTAAAGAACAACAGCCCATACTCAATCATATTTAATTTAAGGAGGAAAGATTGTAAAATTTCTAATCTCTTCTTACAGTCAACTGGAGCAGTCACATAAAAATTTGGGTGCAAAATACCTAATGTAATGGACTATTACACAGAAATATCACTGTGCCTATCCCTTGCTCATGACAAAAGCAGTCACCTGCTAAAGATCATGTAGGTCTCTATTTCTTTAATTATGCCTGCATATATATCTACTGATCTAAGATTTTGACAGCTGGCTTGTCATTTTAGCTGGTTTCTCTGGTATCACATATTACAAAAGGAAGACCAGATGCAATATTACCCAATGCTTCCAAAGAGATCCATATTACAGAACTGTAAGTGATTCAAAGTTTTTATTAGGAATTATTTTTATCACAAGTTTTAAAGAAGATCAAGTAGGATCATTAACTAAAGATTCGTAAAATATTTCACTTTAAACAAAATTTTTTTGGAAGCTATAATAGTGGTCAATGCACTCCAAGATGAATGTTACTTAAGTTTGGGGAGACTTAATTGAACACAAATTTCTCTGAAGTTTGTGATAACTTTGCAGATTGATAGGCTTTGCTTATTTACCCACATAATAACATGTGATATTTATTATCCCCTTTTTTTAAGGTGCTACAAATAAGAATTAGAAAATGGGTATAATATCAAAAACTTGAAAATCTTAAATACAAAGAAGTGTTATATACTATTTTTCATTAGGATTCCAAAGTGAATATTACATTAATGTTCTTTTATTAACTTTCTTCCCCAGTAAAAAGTTGTATTCAATAAAATCTACATATGATTTATTATTATTTTTATGCTTATCATTCTAATTAGAAGAGAAAAGGAAAATAAGACATGTCACTGTTTGTTCATTCATGGCTTGAATGGCAGCTATTGTACATAACGTGCCTGTTGAGGATTCCAGAGCTGTTTGGCACAGTCAGAATAGATGACCCTGACATTATCTCCACACTACTGATGTTTTGCATGGAAACATAGGCTTTGTGAGAAAACTAAGCAGTGCTTAAGTGTGCACAGAAGTTTCCTATAGGATAGTCTTAACCTAAAAAGTCTTCACAAATGACTTATAATCAGTCTTTCATGCTAGTTAAATCTGTGGATCAGGTGTCTTGGACCCATATTTTGCCAAAAGATTTTCAGTCATCAAAACTTGCTCTTGAAAGCTTTGGGGCTTGTGGGCTTGTTGTTGGGTTGGTTTGGTTGGTTGGTTGGGTTTTCTTTTTTTTTTTATTTTGACTGCTCCATTAAAATCTGGCTTTTGGATTGGCTTTAGCAGATGAGCTCTGGTTTGCCTCAATCATGTGGACTTGAAGACTGAATAAAAAGCTTAATATAAGGAGCAATAGCTTTGCACAACTATAAATATTCACAATTCTTTATCAATGGAAGGTAAAGTGACTGAATTTCACCCTCTAAGAACACATTTCAGTTTAAAACAAAACAAAAAACTTTTAAAATTTAAAAGAGATATATTTATGCTACTGTTTAAAAAGCATACAAGATTTGAAATTCTATTAATTTTGTATAACTACCTTAAATTTATGATATTCAATAATCTATCTTACACATAATTGTTAATGTTTATGCAGACATAACATTGACTCACACTATCTACCCAACATGTGTAGAAAGTTAATTTTGGGAGTAGGAGAAAGAAGAAAATGGAAGTCAATATCCATTTCTACTGATGGGTTCAGCCAGCTGTGTCATTTGAATTGTATTTTGGATCTAAGGGGGGCATTCCATGGTACTCATGAAACTTCTATAGCTCAGCCACATTCAAAAGTCTCTTTAGTGTTGAAAGGAGTCCTTAAGCTTTACAATCCTGTTAAAGCTTTCATTTTCCACTCAGATTAACCTTTATAATTTGAATCATTGGTGTATTCATCCTCACTTGAAAGCAGACTGAGGAAGCTCTGGAAAGTTAGAGACATGAGTTCATTGTTTTGAGGTTTGGCTATTTTTTTTTTAAATGTGGGGGAAAAATAAACCTCTCTCTTTGAGCCCTACAAATAAAAACGCCTCATTCTAAGGAAGAGACATAAACTATCAAATGTAATGAAATGTTTTTGTTAAATAATAAGCAACAGAAGCATAAAGAAATGAATATTTTTCATAGAGGTAAAATATATACAACTATAAAATCATAAATATACTGGAGAATTATAATATGAATTTGTAAATTGTATGCAAATAGCTTGAAACCAGATCTACAAAGACATAAATAAAGCAACAAGACTGAAAGGTTTATATGTTGGCTTGTTTATAGAGTAGCACAAACATTTTTCTTTTTTAATTGGCAATTAATTTTCGGCAGCCATCTAGGTACTTTCATGTCAAATTACTTTCCCTATACTAAACAAGATTAGGCATCCAAGCAGCAAAGCACTTATGTGAAAAGTGAGAAACTGACTGTCAAGTAGATATTTTCCACATATAACCAATTAAAATGTTTCTTTTGTGATGAATGGATGTTGTAATTCCACATCTTGTATTTCCACTTTGGTCTGCACACCTGCCTAACTTCCTGGTTCTTAAGTCTGAGGATAGATAAAGGCAATACTGAGTTGTCTTGCTGTTCCTCTTGCTCTTTAACGCCAGGACAAATGTAGTATACAAGCATCTGTTATTGAGGTCTGAGTTATAAATAATATATGCAACCAGTAATGCTGCCCATACATATTTTAGTTCAGATGAATACCAACAATACAAAGGATGAATGCAAGCTTTTTAGCAGGTCATTGCTTTGATGGCTTTTTTTCTTTTGCCTCACTTTGATATTTTTTCAAGATATCTCTACGTTTAGAAGTAGGACTACTGACACATAAGGTATAAAGTAATGCATTATTGATACTCTTCAAATGAATGACATAAAAAGGAAAATATTGATTTTAAGGAGATGTCTCATTTTTCTTATTTCACAGAAGACTGATGCAGGTTCATGTGGCTATCAATATTATTTGAATTAATGCATATTCCTTATATTGATTGTTTTAACAATGATTGTCATAACTGATTTATGGACACTTATGCATGTTAAATTTTTAAAAAGGCAAATATCAGATTTGTATATATAGATGGATTGACTTGAATAAACAAGATTGCTAAATGTTAATGACACAGTGTTTGATAGAATTTATATTATAATATATTATGTTCAATACTTTGTTTTTAAAGTGCTATTGAAAAAACTCCAAGATTTCTTGGAGAAACCTTACTGTAGGACAGATTCTGCTACTCTCATTCATGGTATATTATTCAACAAATCGTAGCTTTGATTTCAGTGAGGTCTATTATTAATAAATAAAATAAAGAAGAAAAGCTAAACAAACCTTAAAAAACTTCTATATTGACTTCAATGGGCTTTGGATCAAGCTCAGAGATGGTCCCTATTCAACCTGAACCTAAACAGGAAAAAATGGGTGCGAAGGAGGGAAACCAAAACTTTTTAGGGGAAGCAATTGTATTTAATAGTGAAATAAATCCAGGTGGAAAGGAATGACTAGAGCAAAGTAGTTGAGATGAGTATAAGGAATTTAAGATACATAGAAGAGAAATTCCGTATTACGGAAGAAATCCCTTGGATTACAGAGAAGACTCCTGGACAACACAATAGAGTGACTTAAACTAGTGCTATGGAATAGTGAAGAAACCATTTGGGGAAACATCTAGAAGGATTATGAATTTATCTTGGTGTGTGTATGTCTAAAGGACCAGCATTGGCTGAAGAAGTGGGCTGCAGCACCTCAGCTCTTGGGCAAGTGCACTAGAGAAAAGTAGGGATTAATTCCATGTTAAGTTCAGTATTTGTAGGGTCATTGCTAATTTTCTGAGTCTAATCAAGTCACTCACACACAATAAATGGGGAAAAATATCCAAAGGACAATACATATAATCTTCAAATGGGTTTTTAATATAGGTGAAGTGAAACATGCGTCTGAGCTACTTATTTCTTTCTGCTGACTGGTAAAGGAAAGCAAAATGATTACTTTAGCCTTAGTAGACTATGTGTCAAATATTTCAAATTAGGTAAAATTAGTTCCGGGTATTTGGAGAGTGCTTATAAACACCTCAGTAAGTAAAACTGTCTGGATTCTCTTAGGACTCAAGGAAACTAAGCATGACCAGCATCTAAGGAGAGGACAGCACAAGAGTCTGCTGTATGTCCAGCAAGGCAATTTCGCTAGGGCAGTTACCACATTTGCTTGACACAAGTTAACCAATCTCTCTTTCAGAAGAAATGTTGAAATATGCAGAAGAAGATTTAAGCAATGTTTTGATCCATCCAAACCCTAACTGAGAAAATAGCTTTTGAGCTTATCTTTAATCATATCGGCCTTCCTTCTGACTTAATTGTATCACTTTGTGTTTAAAGATAAGCATGCACTAACATTGCTGGTTAGTTTGTTTTGGTTTTTTAGAGAGCCATACAAAACAGTTTGATCAAGGCTGCACCATGCAACTTTTTAACCATGCATTTTAAAAAATGATAATCCCTTACCTTGAAAACTTGAGGGGCGATTATCTTTAATTCTCATGTGATTTAACTGTAAAAATATTCGTTGAAGGTACTAATACACAAAATGTCCATGCTGCCTTTATATAAAAAACATTTGGAGAGATTTCTTTTGTTAGCATCTCTATTAATTACAATTACAATATTTGTAATATGTAATCGCTTCATATTGAGAGCTCAATTGCTTCACACTCTTACTACAGTTCCAACAAAACAGCTGACATCTGATAATCCTTGAGATGCTTTGAGTTCTATCACTCTTTCATGTGTCAGATTTGGCTTGGATAGATTGCAAACAGATATACATTTATTTTTTAATCACAACTTATTTACTGTGTAATTGCATATTAAACACAGTGTAATTATAAGAAAATCACATGCTTGCTTATCTTGGTTAAAAAAGTAAGATATTCTGCAGCTATTACTGTGTAGAATCATATGACTGTTACACTACAAATGCTAAAATATTTATCATATAATTAAAAGTAAGCATAGTAGGTTTTATTTAGTAGAAAAACAGACTCCCAAAGACTGTCACCTTAGCTTTGAAACTTTCACAGCACTTCGTGCTGTGCGTAAGAAAATTGTATCTCCCTTTATATACGCATACTGTGCCTCTCCCACACAAAGGATAAATTAGTCTTTGCAATGTATTCAAAGTCTACACCAATAAGAATGTAAGTCGTTTGCAAAACATGTGTTTAGAAGACAAGCTTGAAAGATGGTGGTGTGATTCAGACAAGCAGCTTGTTTCCCAGGAAACATAGCTTTCTCTCTCATTATATTTTTGTAGCTATGTCTAGACTAAGGAACCCAAAAGAGTTTCTTGTATCCCACGATCATATATACACACTGACTGCATCCTAAGTCTATTTGAGGTGAGACCTAGGTGTGTTTCACCATTATTGCAGTTGTTTTGTTTGACGTTTTTAATCAGCTTCCACAAAGAATAAATGCTGAAGCATTGATCAAGTGGCATCCATGGTCTACTTCAAAACCTAGCCAGCCTCAACACTGAGAATGGGACACTGGGGTGCAAGAATGGGTCTAGATCTAGTCTGAGATCTTGATACCATTATGGCTTAACATTCTGACTGTAAAACAAGGACAAAGATACTTTACCCTTTCCACAACACAAAGACAAGTCGCAGGAAAATGGCTGTATCAGTATTAGCAGTACTTATTCACAGGTTAGAAGTATGCAAAGCTTGTTTATTTATACATGCTGTTGCTCTAGTAGGGTCCTAAATGACTACAGTAATGGAAAACTGGCAAGTCCCAGAGAGGATTTCCGTATATCCATTGAATCAACGTAATTCTTACACATTAAATAGTCTATCACTTTCATGTAAAAAGTCACACAAAAATTATAAATATATTACAGCCAGCATTTCTATTGTGATACAGAATATGCTGCAGACTTAGTTGGTTTATACCTCCTCTCTGGAACACATTTTGTCCCATCAGTCACAGGAACTGTGTATCTGAAGAATTTCCATTATGGAGGAAGATCACAAAGTTCCATGGGAAATGTAGTTTCTCTATGGATAATGACTTATAAGGAGGAAGGGGTATGTTAGCCCTTCAAATACAAGCCTTCATGACTGAACAGGGAAACAAAATTTAAGATTGCTGTTAAATAGTGCAAATGTGAAGTAAACGGGATTGGTGAATCTTCCCTTAGAGTCCCCCACACCTCTGCTGTAAAATTTGCTGAAAACCACTGCTGAAATCACGTCATTACAAATGTAAGAAAATACTGTCTCCCTCTTCCAGATGTGACTACATCAGTTAGGCCTTCATACTTCCATGTGCCACAGTGGCTTGGAGAAGACACAGGGATATAAGATTCATTAAACAATCATTAGTCACTGACAAAGTAATACTACATAACAATGGTCTTAGTTCTGGTGGTTATCTAAGCTACTGTGTTTTGCTTTGTGCTGAAATGGGCTAAGAGTATCTGTTGGATCAATTACTACACTTCAGGCAAAAGGGTAGTAACCAGTTTCTAAGGAGTGAAAATTTCTTACATTGTACTAGTTTTCCTGTGGTGGTGAACTTGTGATGTTTTAAGTAGCCCATAAGAAAACCTGGACATAATTGATGGAAACCTGGATAACAACAACAAACTATCTTACAAAGCAGAAAAACAAAATCAAAAAGATGAAAAAGACATTTTCTGAGCACCAGTTCAACAACACTTTTGAGAACAGTAATGTATATTACGGTTACAATACACATCCATTCTGATTACTAAAATGTGTGTCATTTAGGAAGGATAGATGGATTCATGCACAGGAACAACTGTAACTTTTTTTAATCAGGAAAAAAAAATAAATCCATACACACTTTATAGCACAGGGACAGCTCAAGATTGTCTTGAATGATGACATTAATACTTTTCTATTCCTGCTGGCACTTTTTAGTACACCCTATCTAACCTGTCTCACAGCTATATTATGCTGATGGCTCTTAGTTATGCCTATGGTTCTGGTACCATTGTAAAACCAGTTTTCATTGTATAAATGTTCAGAACAGATATTTTTGTTTTGGGCTGCAGTCCATAATTGTTTTCAAGCCTGCAAACACATTACACTTTGCCAATCCAACTGAATCTTTCTCAGCCATCCTCTACCAAATAATGCATGACCTCCTCGTTTCACAACATAAGGATTTAACATATGTTGTTTACAGTTATATGTTACCTTCACCATTACAACACTCAGGGGAGTGAGGATTTTCCTAGTATATGTTTTAGAAACACTGAAGTTTTCTACAATTTCACCTTCTTAAATATCCTCTGACAAACCTGCCATGAGATTACAGAAGCAGCGGACTCTGGACCAAGCTCAATTTTATATTGCGTTGCTTTCACTTGCAAAGAAACTCAAATAATAACTTCTAAATTAAACAGCTGTAGAGATGTTAAGGTATTCTCTATGGACTCTGTGCTGTCGTCTGCAAGTTGATGATTCTGGAATTCTCAGGTATTGTCCCCATGAGGTGCTTTTTGCACTGACCTGTACATCTTTTCTGTGTATGTCCCAGTTTCTTTGCACAGTGTTTGTCCTTGAACAAACAATAATTGGCACTGTGAGACTGTGTTTCATAATAAAACTATACAATCTGTAAGTGTTCCCTACACTGTCCTTCCTGCTCTTCTCCTAGTATATTTGATGATAAACAGATTTTCTGATGGTGTTGTGATCCCTTGACATCTTCAGTAACAGTCCAAATTAAAACATTAATATCTAATACCCATTTTATTGTGAAAACAAACAAGATCAATAGCTGATTTGTGTATTCTTAGATTTGCATACTGCATACTATACATCCCTTTAGAATTAAGAATTGCCTCTTAACTCTTCATTGAAATCTCAGTCCCACTGGCAATGCATTTCTTTAATTCAGTCAGTTATTAATGTTAGGGGGTTTTGGTTTTGTTTTCTTTAACCAGTCTATAAACACTCTACAGTCACTAGCAACTTCTGAAGTAAGGTGAATTTCTAGAATTTTTACAATGTCAGCATTTGTTTAATATTGCAGTTTTGTGAAGCAGCAGACCCCTACTGCACTCAATAAAAGTACTGCCTTTTTCTCATCGCTAATATCATTGTTGACAATGCACTGTTACATTCTCACATTATAAGTACTTCAGTCCTATACCGAGCTATCAGATGAGAATGTTTTCCTCAGGCAGACAGTTCAAGTTCCTTTTCCTTCTATATTTGAGCTGCACTGCATCAGTGCTGCAGGATGTGGTGTTAACTTTACCTTCCATCTCCAGATAATTTGTCTTTTACTCTATGTGTGGAATAGAGTCTTGAGTTTGTCAGCAGTTATTGCAGCACAGAACCTCAAATAATCATATGTATTACCTGTGTAGGAGTGTATAGAGTGTGCTGCTATCTCAGGGTCACAATTCCTACAGCAGTACGACAGGCAGATAACTCCATGGCTCTTGAAACATGGCTGGTGCTTTGAAAAGAACATGTCATGACTATGTTCATTTTACAAAAGAAATTTTTGTAATCAAAAGAACACCAAAGCTGTGTACCACCAGATGGTAGACATTAACAAATATTCAACACTCTGTTGCATCTAACTTACAGAAGAAAGCATGCACTTCATTTTGCCTTTATTATATACAATCCAACAGGTATTTCATCCATAAACTGAAAAAATCCAGCCATTTTGTGGTTATAAGGATAAGCTATAAGGATGAAGCTCAACAGCAAAATAAATACCTATGTTTTATGTATTGTATTATAAAGTAAGAGAGAAATCATCTAGTGGTATGTTCTGCATTTATTTATTAATGCTGAGAGGCTCTACGCAAAGCCTCATGCTTATTTAATTGTCAACCTTTATTTCTGACTGTGAAGGGATGTTTGGTTTTAGATAACAGTCTGAATTTTCAGTAACTATCTGGTTTTGTGGAATTGCCCTTTTAGCATGTTAGATTTCTGAAAAAGCAGAGCCCGTGGATAATCACTCACACATTTAACCATCTAGTAGCTAATAGAAGAAAATCCATCCTTTACTTCTCACAAAGCCATCTTCTTTGAGAGCAGCACTTAGCTGAAAAAGGAAAAGGTCTAACTGGACACTGCCATCAAGTAACGAGGCTGTCATGCTATGTACCATCATCAAAAGTATTTGGGTCTCTGTACTTAAACAAAGGAAGCTAAACATGGAGAGACCTTTCTCTCACAGACTCTGTACAATATATATGGGTCTAACTAGTGCTATCTGGTCAATATTTCTTAAACTTGATTCACTTAAAATACATAGAGAAGTCAGAAAGAAAAAAAAAACTTTCTCTCTTCTTTCTTTTTCTTGTTCTGTTTTTTTTCAACTGAGTAGTCCAAGCCTTCATTTGCCAACACTCTTGGTCATCTCTTTTTATTTATGCATATGATTTACACATTACTTAGGTGTATACTTTAGAAATGGACACTCCAAGTGGTATTAGTGACCTACTGATTTTTTTCTTATTATTGAGTTTATGGTTTATAATTTAAAGATACTGTGAAAAGGAAACTTTTTCAGGATGTCAAAAGTTTTTTATTCATGTTTGGGATATACCATATCATAGAATCACAGAATAGTTTGGGTTGGAAGGGACCTTTGAAGGTCATCTAGAACAATCCAATAAGCAAGGACATCTTCAACTACATCACATTGCTCAGAGCCCTGTCCACCCTGACCTTGAATATTTCCAGGGATGAGGCATCTACCACCTCTCTGGGTATCCTGTTCCAGTGTTTCACCACCCTCATTGTAAAAAATTCTTCCTTATATCTAGTCTAAATTTACCCTCCTTTAGTTTAAAACCAGTACCCCTTGTCCTTTTGCTACAGCCCCTACTAAAAAGGAACATGTCAAAGGCCTTATAGAAGTGCAGATAGATGACATCCGTAGCTCTTCACTTGTCCACTGGTGTAATCAGTCCTTCATAGAAGGTCACTAGGTTGGTCAGTCAAGACTTGCCCTTGGTGAAGCCATGATGGCTTTCTTGAAACGCCCTCCTGTCCTCCATGTGCCTTAGCATAGCTTCTAGGAGGATGTGTTCCATGATCTTCCCAAGCACAGAGGTGAGGCTGACAGGTCAGTAGTTCCTAGGGTCTCCTTTGTACCTTTTTAAAAAATGGGTGCAACAATTCTCCTTTTTCAATCATCAGGAACTTCACCTGACTGCCATGACTTTTCAAATATCATGGTGGGTGGCTTGGCAACTGCATCAGCCAATTTCCTCGGGACTCTGGGATGCATCTTGTCAGGTTCAATAGACATATATATGTTCAGGTTCCTCAGGTGATAACAAACCTGATCTTCTGTTACAGCAGGAGGGACTTTGCTCCCCTTGTCCCCCATCTTACGTTCCATCCCGTTGAGAGCTGTGGAAAGAGAGGTTGCTAGTGAAAACTGAGACAAAAAAATTGTTGGGTACATCAGTCTTCTCTTCATCTATTGTTACCAGATTGCCAGTCTTGCTCGTCGGGGTTGGTACGCCTTCTTTGACCTTCCTTTTCTGGCTGACATACCTGTCAAAGCCCTTCTTATTATTCTTGTCATCTCACACGTTGCCCATCTAGGCACTGAGAAATGAGTTTCCTAAAAAAAGAGGAGGAAAACATGAAACATATTTGATAGGTTAAAAGGAAGACAACTAATTTTTAACAGTGAGTTTCTTGGAGAGAAGAATTAGTACAGAAACTTCTCATATTTTTCTAAGAATCTGAGGGTAACCTGGGTAAAGTAATGATCTTTTTTTTGTGGGGAAGGGTTGCAACTGTCTTTATCCATTACATAAGAACTAATTTCCTTCGCTAGTTTCATTAGATATCAATCTGTACCTGGTCCAAGGTTTCATACACTAATTTATAGTTTTGCCTAAGGTACATAATAACCCCAAACCTCCCATTTTAAAGGACAGTTATGACATTAACAGGCTCAGTCTTAGTCTCTAACACTATCGGATAATGGTAATGGAAAGCTTGAAAACAAAGAAATTTTGTGAGTCAATTTGTTTTACTTGTAACTGTTTTAGCCACCCAAGAAATCTCTTTCCCTATTGATTCTACAGGGTTTCTCTATTTTAGACCAGAATGCTACATGAGTAGTTTTAAAAGTTTTTGTGATCTCTTGTTGAATATCTATTCAAACATCCCTGGTTTATCTGATTAGCAACAATGAACCTCAGTGGTCCAAAATGATTAGAACACAGATTGTCAAATGCAGCCCAAATTTATAATCACTTTTTGCACATAGCTAATAAAGGTTCACAGTAAAGGAATATCCACCCTTAAAATCACTGGCCAAGTATTTCTTTAAGGTCAGTTGTAGTACATTTGCAAAGTTACGTGATAGATACACAACTGTAGAGTGCACATTCCCCCCAAGCTGGAAAGAATGTCATGGCTAGCTTCAAGGACAGGCCTGGCTGCTACTGCAACTGTGCTTATGGTGTATAGGTCACCAACCAACACTCTTCCTGTGCCATCCCTGTTGAATCTAAAGAAATAAACGAATGAACAGTAGAAAAAGAACTAACAAAAAAGAAATAACATTAAACCAAAACAAAAATAAATGAAATTAAATGAAATAAAATAAAACAAAACAAAATATAATTAAAAAAATTACCCAGACCTTTATGGGACCTAACTGATCCCACACTCTCCCACCATGAATAAGTTATCATTCCTTTCCTTAAAGTTTTTTTTTTTTTTCAGCCCACACATATATTATTGCAGAACCCTGTCTGTTCTCCTCATCTTCCATCCAGGTGCCACAAACGTTCTTGCTCATCCCAGCTTTCTTTGAATAACCCTTTGAGGTGATGGAATGTGTCCAAAGAAGAGCAATGATGCTGGTGAAGAAACAGAGCACAAGTTTTTGAGGAGTGGATGAAGGAACTGGCGGTGTTTAGCTTGGAGAAAAGGAGGCTTAGGGGAGACTTTACGGCTCTCTACAACTACCTGAAAGGAGGTTGCAGCGTGGTGGGTGTCGGTCTCTTCTCCCAAGTAACTAGCAATAGGACAAGAGGAAATGGCCCCAAGTTACACCAGGGGAGGTTTACATTGGACACTAAGAAAAATTTCTTCACCGGAAGGGTTATCAAACACTGGAACAGGCTGCTAAGGGAAGTGATTGAGTCACAATGCCTGGAGGTATTGAAAAGACATGTAGACATGACACTTAAAGACATGGTTTAGTGGTGGACTTGGCAGTGCTAAATTAATGGCTGGACTCAATAATCTTAAGGGTCTTTTCCAACCTATGATTCTATAATTCGAGCTTCTCACAAATACAGTGATTCACAGCTTCTCTCTCAGGTTGTCCAAAATGTAGCTGTCTTCCAGTTTTTCCAAATTTTTATCAGGTATTCAGTTTCTTAGATATTCCCCACCCCACCACCCTCCCAATTTAGATAGTACTTCTTTGCAAATATTTGTTGTCATTGACTCCAGCTTCCCTGTCAGTCTCCTCTCTAACCCCACTTCTCTATTCACTCTCTTCATATGAAAAAAGCTCATGGCAATAGTGCTTCTCCTGATGCAGAATGCTGCTTTTGATGCAATAATTGCATCACCTAAAGAGATGAAAAAGAATGAGCTTTACCTGAGGAGACATGTAAATGGCACTGATTATGGTCCTAATTGCCTAATGACTCAATTTTCATTGCAAAATTCAGAACAGAATATTTGCAGTATGTTCTCAGAAATTTTGTCAAGTCATATTCTACCTTATTTACAATATTGCCCTGGCAAAATGATTTCATATACTGGCATCTATGACAGAATATGTAGCAACATGCTCTGCTAGACAGGAGCTACACTCAATCTTCTTATAAACTCTTATACTATATGTTGAAACACTAGTGCAGTTGACATGTTGCTTAATTGCTGTCTAAGTCCTAATAACCTCGAAGACAATAAGAGCAGCCACTGGCAATTTAACAGCACTAACATCGCAAGTTGAATCTAGGTAATGGATATAACATGTGAGGGACCAGTGGGCTAATTTACTTAAAACAAAATGTGATTAAATGATCTGAATACAAAATACCTTCAGCAGGTCAGGTATGTCTATACCATGTGATGAACTGCTGGATAGATGCCTAAACCACCTCTGGAAAACCAGTATTTCTAAACTGTCAGTTCAGAAGCCAAATGTATTATAGCCCATAGCAAACTGCATTTTCTGTGGCAAGGGTGAGTTGGGAGTACTGCATTAGAAGTGCTGCTATGAAGCTCTGAGGAACATGATAAAAATAAGTTCTAAGTGGAAAGAAATAGGAAATACTGAAGTACAATTTGTCTGATGTATTTAAATGTCTAACTGAGAAGAGATTAATTGTACCCTAGAGTGCCTATTTATTTCCTTGGAGTACAGGTGAACTCATATGAAGATACATCTGGCTTGATTCATTTGCATGCAGAAAGGGCTCTTGTACCAGTTGAGACACTCTAGAGTATCTCAGAGAACAGTTCACAGATGTGACACACAACCAAGAAGAGCCAGTTGCCTTCTGCTATGGTAGCCATAGGCCAGATGGAAGATCTAGAGCATCTCAACTGGTATTACTTGCCTTTGACGTAAAAGTGAATCAAGCCCCACAGTGTAAGTGTAAGAGAATGAGAGCTCAGGATTGTAGACACCCATATGTAGGCCTCTGAATGTGAATGTCTACCTGAGGGTTCTATTCTAAGCCCTTGTTACAATCTACTTCTCTGTAAGGGAAGGGATGTTTTTGTCCAAGCACAGCCATTTCAGTGCCATTTCTATCCTAGATTAGCTTCAGCTGCTACTCTTGAATTGTGCCAGTAATCACTCATTTGAGTTGATAGAGTTGGGGGAGATACTAAACTACCTATGGGTCTTTGCTTTAATCTGCTCTCCGCAGACTACGTTGATTACACTGACTATATCTCCATTGACTGTATCTCCATTGACTATAGTGATAGCAGGTTCCACATGTGGTCCACCAACCATTTAGACACCTGTATAAAACCAAACTTGTTCACAATTTGAAAAGAAGTCTTACCCTGCAGTCTAAAGTTAAATCGCATAAATACAGTGCCTTTTTCTGAGTCTCTCTTGACTCCTGCATCCTGCAGTGATCTAGTGTCTGGAAATCAACTTCAGCACAGTTTGAGTTTAACACATGAAGACAGGTCAGGCCTGGAACTACATGAAAACTAATACGCCTTCTGGTACCTGTAGCACAGACAAGCAGATGAAGAGAAGGCTGCCTTCTAGCTAACCTTATTACCTCCAGCTTGGGACTGGTCTTCTCAGTTTTATGCTAGATTTTACCTGGCACAATGGGTGTATCTACATTGTGTTTTTGAGCACTTTGATGGGATAGTTTATTAGACAGGCACAATGCTAAGACTGAGTTATAAGCCTTCTCAACTGAATAAAATGCCCCAAATTTATGTGTAAAGGAACAGGTGTGGAGTAAATGGCTTAGCTCAGGTCTGGCATATGCAAAACTAATAAAACTTGTCAGCTCTATGTAGAAATTGGGATTGTCTCCTCATTAAGTTCTTGTTTCCAGAAACTTGTTGCAGATCTTTGAGAACAGCACAAAGGAGACGGTCTGCAACATCCAACTATGTATTTAATCAGTCCCGCAGTTCCCAAGGACTACACCTCTTTTACCTCTTTATTAAAATTGCAAAAAGCCTTTCCAATTCATAGTCAATCAACCATGGAAATAAGAGATTTTTACTTCTAAACACCGATTTTATTCCATGTGAAAACACTCCGTGGTACTTAATGTATATAGTGACAGTGAGCTGGGCAGGTGTCCCAGCCCTGTGTTAAGAATATTGCAAAGCAGTTTGTGAGTTGATTTTGCCTCTGTTCTCTATACAATGAAAATGTTAGTTACTTCTCTTCCAAGTGAGAGGAAACTGGAAATAAAGGTTAAATTTTGGGTTTTGTTCAGCTAAAGCAAACAGAAAATACTTGTATGTATAAAGGATTTCCCATTGAATACAAACACAAAGGCTTTCCAGTTATTAGTAAATAATGAGGAAAATGTTAAAAAGAATGAGGTAGAAAATAAAAAAAAATCACAATAGTTTACTTGAGAAAATGATTCTATCAGTGGTCATTCCGTCTAGGAATGAAGTGTAATCATTATTGTTTATGTCAATCATAATGTCAGATATGTGTTCATAATGCAATATTTCAGCCTCTTTGTGTTTTAATTGCCATGTAAGAATACTGTACAGGATTTTAGTTTGAGATCTACTGTGTGTTGCCAACATTTCCTTAATTTACTAAGGCTTATAAAAGTAAGACATAGTTAGGTTGGCATAATTTCTCTGTGACTACTACATGGTGCCTACTTTTTATTGTCTTGCTTGCCTCTAGGTGCGTACACACTGACTGCTTTAATAAATGTTCTAGCAATTTACTAGCTATTGAATTTAAACTTTCTGTTCTGTAATTTCCTAGATTGATTCCTCTGCTATTTTAGTGGAGGCTATGCAATATTTTAGAGAACTCATTCTTCCAGAAAGGAAAACGTATTAGTCTTTGAATGCTTTTCAACACCATCTTTTCTATCTCAGGCATACTCTCATGATCATCTAGTGTCGGTTTTAGAATATCTGTGCATGGCATGAACCTGTGCTGTAGTTCTTTGTCCTTGGTCCAGTGTGAGTTACACTTAAATCCAGACAAATTCCACTGAAATACTTTCAGTCAGTGTGAATTACCTAAACACCTGAGAAGAAAATGAATCTTCAGGAGCCCTGGCCATCAAATTCTCACTTCAGCTAGCTGTAGAAAACAGGGTCTCAAAACTCTGAAATCTCACAGCATTTACCATTCTTTGTGATTAACTGCTTGTTTAATTTACTTCTACACAATACAGAATGGTGATTTTTTAAAATAATTTTTGATAAAAGATTTTTTTTTTTTTTGTAGACACAGTATTTCTTTGTAATTAATCTGGAAATAAAAAGTTGTGGTTCAGTGAAATGCATCTATATTCCAGGTGACTGTCTCTTTTACATCTCTACTCCAGGGAGCAGGGGATTGTACCAGCTGCTGAGTAACAGAAGGTGGTAGAAGGTTTAACACCAATAAAATACTTGTGTAAGGACGTAACCTTAAAGAACAAACAAGCAAAAATATATAGTTCTTTTAGGTACCTACTTATTTCTATATTCCATAACAGGTGTCAGGTACTGCTTAGTACCAGAGACTGCCAAGCTTTTTCATGTTTTCACACACTTGGTAAGCACTAAGTTCCTTAACTATGAATTCCCTTGAAATGCTTCCTTGTTTTGTAAGTCCTTGCTTTTTTTTTGGAAGTAGGTTCAAGGGTCTGACAGACAATGTAACCAAAATCACACAGAAAGTAAGAAAAGCTTCCTTCACAAAAAAAATCTATTCCTTAAAATCCTTCTTCATATTATCAACAAAATCAAAAATGTTCAATAAATAACATGAAAGTAGAACCTTCAAAAAATAACAAATAATTATTCTGAGTTGTGGTATTATGCTTCATCTGGTTATATCTACCTTTTCCACCTCATTCACTAGTATGTTAAAACACGTGTATGTGGATACTTGGGAAATTTTACACAGATTTATTGTTTCTAGGGCATATAATATTAGAATGGCCTGTCTTGTGTGATTATTGAGTTTTAGGGGCAGTTTTGCTGCTGTATAAAATGCACAAGTCTAAAGGTACATGTGCAATATTTAGGGACTGAAATTTGTGCAAGCACTACTTTCATTTATTACCTGTTGTTTGTATTAGAATTCGCTATTGAGAATATACCTTTGGTTTGTTTACATCTTCAGTGTTTCAATAAACATTTGTAACCTTTATCTCTTATGTAAGAAATTGGAGGACGGGAAGAAAATAATAAAGTTTAGTACTCTCTCATGTGTCAGTAAAACTCTCCCTCATCAGAAACAGGTAAATTTTTTTTTTTTTTCTCTCTCTGAGGATCCTCTGCATGACAAATTTTTGCAGGTGCTCAAACTGCAAACATATGTTAGGTCTGAATAATGATGATTCTTAACTATGTCTAATTGAGAAGTAAGAAAATTCCAGGATCCATAGTATTCATTTGCAAAGAATATACACAAAAAGGCTTTATTGTTCAGAAGTTTACAGATACACAGTTTACATTCGTCATAGTTTTAATTACAAGGGAAAAGTAAGTTTGCAATGAGTGAAAGATACCATGATTTATTTTTTTTACCTTTTTTTTTTTTTTTTTTTTTGTCGAGATGTTCATGGCTGCTTTTTTTTGATGAAGAGTGTTTGAGGGAAGCAAGAAAGAGAGAGGTAAAAGTGACAAATAATTGTATTAATAAAGATTAGAAGGATATATTTTATTATAGTAAAAAAAGTAAAAGTGGCTAAAACATGATCAGAAGAGTTCGATTTTTTTTTTCTCTAATATTTTAGAGGCCCTACAGGAAAGATGGGAAGGGACCCTTTATCAGGGAGTGCAGTGATAGGACAAGGGACAATGGTTTTAAACTAAAGGAGAGTACATTCAGACTAGATGTAAGGAAATAATTCCTCCTTTACTGTGAGGGTGGTGAGACACTGGAACAAGTTGCCCAGAGAAGCTCTGGCTGCCTCCTCCCTGGCTGTGTTCAAGGCCAAGTTGGATGGGGTTTTGAGCAACCTGGTTTAGTGGAAGGTGTCCCTGCTCACGGCAGGGGGGATGGAACTAGAAGATCTTTAAGGTCCCTTTCAACCCAAACCGTTCCATGATTCAGTGATTTTATTTAGTTATCCAAAGAGATGCCAGGAGATTCCTAAAAGCAGTCACAGGAGCAGAACAGCCTCTATTCCTTTCAGACTCTGTTAGGAATGTGTTGAACAGTTTTGAGCAGCCTTTCCCAGGCCTCAAGAAACAAGCTCAACCATGCTTTTCATTTGTGAGGGACAAGAGAAATTTAGATTGGGATCATGGACTCAAATCATCTTAACTTATGATTATAATAATAATAGGAAAAAAAAACACAGAAAAGGGGGGGGGGGGGGAAAGAAGAGACATCAGGGGACTGAAAATCTAAGCTAAATGCTGGTGCCAAAAGTTGCAGCAGCATCTTTCTCAACTTGCTATGCTTGCCAAATTCGCTGGAGTAATGTCCGTTATAATAACATATTCCAGAAAACAGCAATACAGGGTTGTTGCCATCTGCCAAAACAAAATAGTAAGTCCTTAGAACAGTGTGATTCACATCTAGGTTCTTAACCAAACAGACAAACAAACCAACCCCCCTCCAAAAATGCCACCCAGAAAAACAAAGGATGTGCTCAAAGTTTTGGGGTTTTCATTATTCTTTTTCTTGGTTTTGTGATGCAAGACATTGCGGGTGATTTCTGAGTTCCTAGTTATATGTGGGCTGAGACTAGGAAAAAATAAAAGAAGGTGGTTTTTTTTTCCCCTAAAGCTTGCTTCCTAAATCAGAGTGCATGTTAATGGCAGTTCTTAAGTGACATTGTATTGAGTATGTCAAGTACAGAACTAGATCTTAGAACTCATTGATACTTTTTTCTGCTTTTATTCTTGGCATTTGTAAGAACCTGCAAATCTGCTTAAGTATTAGAGAAGATTTCAATAAATCAAAAGTACACACATAACCTGCAGCAATGTAATTCCTAGTGCTTGTGCCTATATAAAATATTTAATGAAAAATACAACCCTTGTAATGCCTATAATGCAGATACTGTACATGTACAGGACATTTTACTAAAAAAATTCTTGACACTTTATCATATTCTTAGTGAAATTTGGTGCTTTGTAGATCTAAAAGCTGCCCTCTTAGTTAACTTGCTGTAATTATACTCAGTAATTAAAAGAGCAGTTGACTGGTCATCACTGGTATGAGGGACTCTTGACCCTGTAGTAAGCTCATGATTATTGTAAGAAAATGGTTGGCATATGCTGCACTTATTCCGCATGACAATCAATTCTAATATATCCCATTTGACTGAAAACTAGAGGTCTAAAAGGACTCAGATCTCATGCAGTTTCTCTTTTATTTGCCTACTTCATACAGATATCTCAGGCACCACAAATGGTACCAGGTACCTTAATGTTATTCCTAAATTGGACCATAGAGAAGACCAAATGTATAGGTCTATTTCCAGGTGGGTTAAGTAGTTGTCCAAAAGCTTCTCATGTACTAAACACATCTGTGTTACCTATCACAGACATTTGAACACCTTGTTCAGATATGAAGATCTAAATTTATACTTTTAAATTTATGTGTCTACAGTCTGGATGTAACCCCTACTCTGCTCATAAAAGCCGTTTTTTCTTCACTTCTCTCTCTGTGGAGTGGAAAAACCCAAGAAGGATTCTGTTTCTTTAAGTAATTTGATAAAGAGATGAGATATAGCTGATGTGATTGTATTTCTATGTTCTTCATTAATAAAGTCCTGCTATCCTCAACACAAGAAGAGTCAAAGTATAGCGGATAATGATCTATTCACAGTTCCAAGCTTCTTTAAATCAGAATTTTACCAACAGCTTGCTGATACCAATATTTCTCTAGCATTGCACTGTCAGCCTAGCTGTGGCAGTCTTTTTTAGTTTTATGCTATGTTTTTGTTACCTATCTGTAGTCTTTCCATGATTTTGCAGTCTAGAGAATAAGATGAATCAGTATCCTAATGTTCAGTCGCTAAGCTGTAAAGGAGGCATGCCTTGGTCATCTTCTTTTTCCCATAATGTTTTCATGCATTTTGCATTACATGACAAATCAATTAAAAAAAGAAATAGTGCAGAGACTGGATCATCAGTGATCTTCAGGCTGGATCCAGAACTAACAGTCTTGAGTTCACAGAGATGCAGTCCTGGGTGACGCACTTAATGTTTTAGGTATTGCAGGTGCCAAACCATAAACGCTTACCTAAGTAGGTCTCACTTATAATGATTTTAGAGCCTAGGCAAAATTAGAGACTTAAACTTTTTCTGTCTAGATCTCCTGATATTATACTTTGTTAAGTCTAATGTAGAATTTATTTTTAATCTATTTGTTATTGGCTAGAATGTTATTACTAATTCTTAGATCTTTGATGTGTATGGTGAGATAAACCAAGGAAGAATAGTTATGTGAATAGTTTTGAGGCTAAAAGCTCCAGATTATAAGTAGAATATCACATATATTCAGTTTCTAGTTAGAGGTAATGTTCTAGTTTAACTTGAAGAAAACTTGCTTGTTGATAACCAGGATTCAATTATCATTCCATTTAAAAGTAAAGCAAAAAAAAAAAATCATTACCTCTAATATGGGTAACATTTGAACTTCTTAATAATATATTTCTATTTCTTATTCATACGGTCTTTTCTGCTTTTGCTCTGAGAGGGAATATGATTTCAATCCACATGTGAAGTTTGAAGCAGAAACAACATCAAAAATGCGTAACCAATTGTCTTCTTGTTCAAACCAAACAGGTAATTTTTCTTGGTCCTTAGCATGAGCTTCTCACATCTATGCAGAACAAGTAAAAGAAGTTATCAAGTCACTGAGGTATTATGTGAAATCATCTTGTATTTATTTTGCATACAGGAAAATATGTACCATCAGGTAAAAAAACCTGGAAAGTAAAACAGACAAAGTGCCCATAGATTAAGCACCCTTCTGTAACTATCGATGTGTATTTTTAAAATTTTTTATTTCTATCTTCTATTTGAAAGCATCTTAAAATGCAACTTACAAAGCTAGAATTCCTACTCATTATAGATGTAGTAATAACTTTATAATTACTGAATTCATTGCTACACTGCATAATCAGCTCGTTGAAGACATGCATTATAGTAAAAGAAAAAAAAACCCACTCAATAGTAACATAGCTGTTCCATTAAAGTCTTGATTAACTTTATAACAATAATGCAATACCATTATACTTTCATAAATTAGAAGACAAATTGGATGTATATCAAGTAATGATCTTGTATCTTTACAAAACCATGCATGTTCAATTTAAGGTAAAATAATTCTAACGACATTAATTTCTTAAGTAGGGGAGTGACATATATAAATTCAACACAAAAATATAAACCAAATATTTCAACATCTCAACAGTATCATGTTAAAGGTTTCAAAGAAAGCTATACAGCTCCTAGGCATTAAATGACATACAGTAACACCAAAAGCTATTGATGTGAGCACTGACAATTGAGATTATGTATTACAGATGGGCTGACCCATCCAGGTTGAGTCCCACTGCTCCTGTTTGGTTAGCAGGCACCTTTTACCATCTGCTTTACTTATATTAGCTCCATCTTTTCTATTGTTGTATCTAATAGAGACATGGCTAGATGGCAATTTGGATCCAAAATGCAGTCTGAGAATCACAGATTTTTCAAATTTTCCGATTCTGGAAAACATTTTTTCCTTTTTCAAAATAAAAGCTAGGATTAAGCTTATGAGAATCTAAAAGAAGAAAGTATTGATATATGAATCTACAGTTTGCATTCATATTTACAAATATTAAAGCAAAGACTGGTTTCCATGTGCCAGAATTTTATATCTAATACCAAACTAACTGAATGAAACGTTCATAGGCTAAATGGGACATAGGCGAAAAGTTCTTAAAGATAACAAAGATTCTACATATTGTAAAATCATTGGATAACAATCAGTCAGTCATTTAAAAGACTGTATATTGAAGTTCAGCCTCAAAGAGCCGTAAGAGAATAAAAGAAATGCGGTATATACAAAAGGCAGACTAATTAAAAACCCCAATCCATATCCACATACTCGCATGTGAAAATTTACTTTAAAAGGTAGCTAATAAGTTTTTGTCCTTCCTGCTTCTCTCCTCAAAACCTATTGCATGCAGTTCTGCAATTCGATATACTTTCTGCTATGTTTATATGGTACCTGAAGGTGGAGCTTCATCCAACATTTATGTACTAATACTTCACGTATTTTGTAAGGTATTTCTAGAAGTAGGCTACAAAGAAGATCCCAACTTTCAGTTTCTAAATAAAGTAAATCCTATTTGAGTAGAAAACAAAGCATTTTATCAACAATTTCTTCAAAAATAAATGTAATATACTGGAAACCTGAATCACATTATAGTAATAAAATATTTATTAACATTTATCTTTCTTTTTTTGGTCATCCCTTTCCCAGATTCTGAAAATGAGTACTTCTGAAAAGTACTCATTTTGCCTTATCCGTGGAGAAACCATTTGTTTTTTTTCCCCCGTTTCTTTCAGCTCATGTAGAGATCTTTCGGAGAAATTCTGTTGTTATTTAGATTTCTTTTTTTTGGAAATGCTACAGAACAGAAACCATGAGTTAGCTAAAAGCAATGGGATTCTAGTGAGTAAGATATCACATCGGTATCCTAATCACTTCACAGCCTAAAGACAACTGCAATGAAGCCAACAAAACAACAAGTAGAGATTGCCAATGAGCCAGATGCTACTGTTGGAAAAGAAATTTCTATGGTTTAACATCTGGGCACTGTGAATACCTTTCAAGACATGAAGGCAAGAACTATCCTATACTGAGATAATGTTTATTAAAATGCATATCACTAGCAGATACTTGCCACTTTAAAAAGTCATTAGAAGGTATTTACTTGTAGCTGAATTTGTTTAAAAAGAGAAGTAAGATAGAAATATATGCTCTAGAATGTATTTTAAAGCAGCCCTTGTGCTCATTTTGAATCGTCAAGAGTTGTTAATAGGAGTCTTGTAATCAATATGGCAGCTAATGTGTGTGTTTGTCATTTTGATTCTATTTGACTTTAAAGGAAGTTTTAGTTATAAAAATGGTTTTAGTTGTAATGTTATGCATTTTCTACAGCTCATCTGGAGATTGTTGTTTCCTAGCAGTCCCATTGGATGTAAGCTTTATCCATGTAAAGGTGTTGAATAAAACAGTGATTAAATGGATGCTGCCCATGCTAAATTTGATTAATCTTTCTCTAAGGACTGTAGCTTGTAGATTTTTTCCTTTGTGAAGATGTGGGAAGAGAGAGAAAGAGATTGTCAGCATAAAGGAGGATGGTACCTTGCATTGGCCACCTTCTCCAGCATAAAGAACAAGTGAATGAAAAAGATGTGAATAAAATAGGCTCATACAAAAATAGAACTTAACATTTTATGTTGCTTTTCAGTCACAAATTTCATGTTAAATGGAAAGGAAGCACTAGGAATTGTCATAGTTTGTGCAAATACTGATGAGGACAGCTCATTGTCCCTGAAACCTGCTCATTTAATAAAATGGAAAAGATATGTGTCCAGGAATAATAGCTAAACTAAATCTCTTCAAAGTCTGGGAAAGTGAGGATTGAGTATGCCTGTACAGATCAGTTCTGCTATGGCTCAAACACTAGACTTCAAATTGGCCTGGAACAATATAAGTAAGGAAAAAGGAGGTAGTAAAACTATGGCAAATTTAGTCAATGGAAATAATTAAATATACCTTTTTATCAATCCCTCTTCCCCCTTTTCTTGCGTTGTATGAAAATAGTTTTTGGAAATGTAAACTTTTAATGGGACTTTTCATGAGAATGATATGAGAATGAAGCTTGCTGAATTTACATTAAAAACCCGCTTCTTGGAAATTTCTAATTCTATTTTTACCAGTAAATACTCTTTTTTTTTTTTTGTTCCACTAAAGATAACATTATGTGCAATATTGCTTGTTCACACTCAGGAAAGATAATAAATCTTATCTAAAACATTAACATTGTTGCTGTATATACTTACTACAGTTCCTCTTTCTAAAATAGTAAAATACAATCGTAGAGAAAAAGCACCTTATTATATAACTAATCTGAATGTGGTTTTTTTTTTCAATGGGATGCCTGTGTACTTGAAATTTCTAAGTGTGTTAAAAGAACAGTTTAGGAAAATTGAGCCAGGCTTTCCCTTACCACAACACATGCTTTGAATAAAACATTTACAGAAACATGAAATCCAAACTACAAATTTGACCTGATAAAGAAAAAGTTCTAACATGAAGTCCTTAACCAAATTCTCATTCACTATTGATTTTATGTGGGAAGCACTGAGAATAATGGCAATGGACACCATTATGAAATCCTGGTATAGCTAAGGTTCATACTCTGTTTCACTGTTATTATAATTTCAGCAGCACTACTGTGATGTCTTAGGATACCCAAACCTTGAGCCGTATCTTTTATGGCTCTAGTACATCTAAACTACTAATATTTGTGTTCTATATCATTAGGTAAAAAATAATAGTTCTTGATGAAGCAGATGCTGTAACATTACCTTTTTTCAAATTAATAGACACATATCAAGAGTAAATAATGTCTAGTTTCTAAGTAAGAGTTTTGCAAAATACTGCCCAGGGAAGAGAAAGTTTGCCACAGTTCAGAAATAATGCCCATAGCCTTTATTTTCACATCATAATCACAGTTTCAGATCTTAGTAATTTTTTTTTTCTCCCTTGGGTAATATTTTACAGCTATTGACCTTAGAACCAGTTGCTATTTATTTGCTTCTTTTTATTTTCTAGTGCAACTTATGCAATTTCACGTTTCTTGTAGTATGTTGGACAAGCATAAAAAGAAGTAAAAGAATAAAACAGTGCCCAAATGCTGAAAGAAGTTGAATAAATTTTAAACCCTCAAATCTTAAAAGGGATGCAGCAGCTGATGTATCCTGTGCTCAGGAATTTCTGTGTTAGGTCACAGAATCAAGTGAAACTCTTGTAATACTATTGCTAGGTGCTCAATAATTGTTGGGGGTGGGGGGGAAAGTTGAACAACTAGCTGTGAAATGCTACAAAATAGTCTTTATTATGAATAATACCTTAGGTCATATGACTCAATTGCGCTTGGCTGTTGATGATAGAATCCAGTCCATAATTCTTGGCCTTGGTCACAACACGCCTGAGGTGAGGAATCTGACCCTCTGATATGGGGCAAGTGTCTACTCATCAAATTTCAGACTTACGCTTTGTTTGTGGCATTTAATTCAATTACAGATCTTCATTAAAGCCTCTTGAAAGTACCTAGGATGGACTGGAAATACCAAGTAAGTACTACATCATGCTACTTGCGTATGTATAAAAGAAAATGCAATCATTAAGATTTTATAATTTTTGTAAGATTTGAAGATTTGTTACTGCATGAAACAATGCTTTGATATACACTGTTTATTATAATTCAGTTTCATAATTCATTGCACATATTTCTAATGGAATTATCTTTTTGTTCATTTACTTCTAATGCTGCTTCCATTTTCTAGGCTCTGTCATTTGCAGCAGATGAGTAAATATACTTATATGACTTTGAAACTACCCCAATTTCTGACTGCAGTTTTGTTACTACTATGAATGACTTTCACAACAGGAACGCAGGCCAATTTAAAGTCCAGGCACCAAGCAATTTGAGATCCACCAGCTTTATGCAGTAATATAATTATTCCCTCCGAGGCTCTTAATTGTATTCATCACACCATGATTTCTGCACAAATTAAGCATGCATTTACTGCTATATATAACTTGCTTTGCAGTTAACATCCTGGAAACAAATTTCAAGGAGATAGAATCTTGAACGTAGTCATCCCATGAAATCACCAGTTTCACTGCTCGGAAAAGTCACTTAGACTGTAAGGTCATTATATTTTTACATCACCAAATCATATACAAAGAAACAGTGAATGAAGAGTGTGATGAAAAAGATCAGCAAACATTTATACAAATATTTTTTCATAATTTATTTCTTGAAACCCCAGCAAAAAAAATCCTTAGATCTATTTTTAAGACAAAAAGCAAAAAAATCAACATTATCAGAAAACCTTGCAGTCTGCAAAAGAGAAAATATCTGTAATCAAGAGACAGAAATTATATGATTGATATATATATGTATCACATATATTTGTGTGTATATGGATATATACATGTGTGTGTGTGCCATTCTGACATTTTACTTTTCTAATTTTATAACAAATCACATATTTCTAAGATGCATTTCCAGTAAAAAAGATAAGTACTTGAAAGTACTTCACATAATTTTCCAAATAATACATTTCAATCAGTATATCATTTCTAGGAAATAATTAAGTATAGAATACATTTCCATATATGGTTTTGGGCTTTCTTATACAGGGGTATATCTACTCTGTTACCCAAGTAATTTTAAATTCTATACATTTTTGTAGTTACATCCCAGCAGTGTTGGTATATGCGAATCCAGAATAACACATTATATATTTTTTCTTAATAAAATATTTTTTTGGGGGGGTGGTATAGGGGGATGGAAAGAAAAGCAAAGTCTGATGCTATTACTACTTCAATAACCAGCAGATATATGGGCCTACACATCCTTTTGATGTTTCACTGGAAATTATTTTCTTTCTGTGGACATTTCTCTACACACACAATTGTAGAAGATACTCATCAAGAAAAGACAAAGAAAGAAACAGGATACAGAGCTTGTGATCCATCTCCACCTTTCTGTACTCATTCTTCTGGGATTTTAAATTAGAGCACCATTTTGACATGTCTGTAAATTGCTGTATAAATTGTCCAGTATCCCACAGAGTTAAGAATCAAGATTTTTAGCAAGCTTTGGAGTTGTTGTGGATAGTAGATATATCCAGAGTTCATGACAGAGTTAAGGGCTAGAAACAAAGAATTGGGAAAAAAATTTAAAGCTCTGTGACATGAATTGACCTCTACATATTGAAGGTCAAAACAGAAAACACCTCTGAAGTCTCAGAGGCTGCTGAGAAACAGCCTGGTAAAAGAATACTGGACTAATCTGATTTAGATGGTGGTTCTTATATCTTTGCAATATTATTTCCTATTCTTTCCATACCCCCCCCCCCGCCCTCCACTTTTCCTTTATTATGTGTAAGATGTTTACTGAGTCCATAAACTCTTTCAGGGTTTATTCTATTTATATTTAATGACATTGGAAAGACTGATGGTTAGAGTTTAATGTTTGCCTCCTATCTTAATTGTTTGAGGTGCCACTAAAATAAAGAAAATATCAAGTTTATTCATAATCAACAGACCTTTCAGTAAAGGCTTGGTTTGGCCTTGGTGTGTGATTAGACTCAAAGTATAAGGTCATAAGAACAATTTCTACTTTCAGGAACAAGCCCTAATCTCCAGATGTCAATGAAAAACTACTATTGACTAATAAAATTAAATTAGATATTGCCATATGTAATGTGAGCAGAATTACACTGATATACTGAGAGATCAGATACCTCATCTCACCATGCACGTATTATAATATAGAAATATTTCTGCATTGTTGCATATATGAGGGAGAAACTTTTTTAGAAAACTACTTGGGAAAATTCCCTTGAAGACCTATAAGCATTTATCTGACTAAGGTCCTAAATCTTAAGTTTCAATAGTCTACAGGGAACACCTCCCTCACAATTAATATACCTAAGAATTATAACATGGGAACAGCATGGAAGTGACTTGGAATGTTATATCAGGGCCAAGGGAGTCTTTAATTTAATGATCTCTTTTAGTTGCAGTTCACATGTGTGCACCCTCTATTCTGCAGTTTGACGTGAGCATTGTCTCACAGATAGCACAGTGTGAATGAGCAGGTATTATTTCTATATTTACAATGCAGAAATGGTCCTTCAAAATATACATAAGACACCAGACATCCTGCCACCAATTAATTAAAAAAAACATAATCCCTAAGAATAGAGCAAAACCAGCAACAAATTTTAGCCAAAATGTAACAAGCAATCAACAAACATCTATTGGCAATGAAAACTGTCAGCCCTTCCAGGTCCCCAAAGTAAACCTCTTCCTCAACAAACCTCAACTTTCTGCATGCATTTGTTCAATACGACTGGCTTTGCAAATATCAAAGAAGGGAAAAACATTTAGATTACTCTTGAACAAGAAGGGAAAGAGCTACAGGAATATTACAGAAAATTGTTAGCATTCTCTTCGCTCCTGTTGTGGGATTTGAAATTCTTTCCTGATTAATTGTAGAATTGGAAAAGAGCCTCTTCTGAGTGCCTTGCTCTAGGCCGTTTGGAGCCTTAGAGGTCAGGAGCAGTACCCTTGTGTCCTCCTGGAAAGAGGAGGTAGATAGCAAAATTGTAAACCAGTATCTTTATACTTCTTTAAAAATATTGTCTAAAATATTGAACTCACTTTTTTTTTTTCCCCTCAGAACAACATCTTCCAAATAGTTTTCAAGCTGATAGTGAAACACATTACAGTAATTCAGTGCAGAAAATCTGAACATGGACTATTAGATTCTTCTTCTAAGAAAGACCAACAGCTTCAGTTACTGCTGCTGTTTATTTACGTAAAACAGCTGGGAGTATGCCTTGACCCCAGAGCAGTAAGATTTGGTAAATGACCATGAGTCAGGATGTGTTGCAGTAGACTTTCTTCTCACTCAGAAAGGACAAAGTGGTAGTCATGCCTAGATTTTATTCTTATCATCCTAACTTGAAATAGTAACACATAATACAGCTTCCAAAACTGCAGACAAATACTAGCTTTTCCAATACAACAGGATCCATTACTGACTTTTACGAGTTATTTTCTAACTCTTCATTTTAATCCAGTCTTTCCAGCTCCAAATACCATCTTTGATTTCTACTTTCCCTGATGAAATATTGTCCACTGGTTATTAACATGGTAAAACTGAAATTCTAACATCCATGCGTATATAGTTCTTGGTTTGTGAGAAATATAAATGTCACCTGATTAGTTGGATTCTGACCTTAAACACTTTGTGGGCCATTATCAGCTTGCTTAGGGTACTGCCACTTCTGGCTACATCTCCAAATTTAGGTAAAGAGTTATGTTTATCTCTGATAATTTAAAGTACTTCAAACTTTGTTAGAGCCTTTTCACATCACTGTGTAATATATGTTCATGTAGCAAAATGAAGACAAGATTTTAACATGTTCAGTAAATCTGTTTTCCCAATCTAATAATAGTGTTTCAGGCATGGTGCCCAAGCCTTGACATCTGTGATTGGCCAAAATACAGGCTTCTTGTTCTATGCATGCTCTTATTGAAGTTGCTTCTATGTGCTGAAGCGCATGCACTTATCTTCATTTGTTTTGTTGCACTTGTTAAGTAGACAATACCAGAACACTGGTTTTGTTCCTCTGACAACTTAGCTATGTGAAGAAATCTAGAATGTCCAAAATGTATACACCCTGAATCCCAAAAGCCTTTCCAAATTGAAAGAATGCTCTGTATGGGATAAAAAGATACTAAAATCTTCATTTTACTAACATATTAAAAACACTTTGGATCACATCTCTTCATCACTGAGGCTGGCAGATTTCAGTAGCCACTGAATTATAGATCTACCATTTTTTTCACACACACCAATAAATGTAGCTGCACATTTGTCACTTAATCAGTGTAGATTTTATCTCAGTAATAATACCAATATAAAGCCAGTTACTTTTAATAGAAAGTATGTATGAACGGCAGAAGTTCTGAGCAATCAGACAAAGCACCACAATTAATGTAATAAAAAGCTTTAACAGGAAGTGTGTTGTGGCTGCTTCCCTCTTAATCAACTGTAAAATTACAAAGGAATTACAGGCACTATAAAGTCAAATGAGAAATATGTCACAGACTTTTTCTTTGTTATTGAACAAAATTCCCTGTTCATATGAGGAAAAGTAATCTGAAAATATAAGTAATTTTTGCAGGTACTTCCAACTTTTTTACCTTTCAGTTATGTGGGAATGAAAATACAGCTTTCAGGCTGCTGTTTTTCTCCTACCTCCATTTTGACATTAAAATAATAGAGCCAATGAAGTGCACATATTTCTAGATTTATGTTACACATATCACTCTGTCAGTTAGTAATTGACATAATGACAAAGTGGCCAGGGAAAATGTAGGTGGAAAAAAAGGGATTTGAACAAACAAGATGTGCAAAAGAAACAGTCTGGAGAGTCTGCATACACCCAGTAGCATGACTAGCTGCATTCCCATTGTATTGCTTAAGAAAAATCAAATAATCTAGGTCTTGTGGGTATGAGGTAAGTCTGGTAAACACAAACCTTCTAATTTTCTACTTCCAAAGAAAGGTCTGTCAAGGTTAATGCTGAAGGTTCCCAAAGAATTTTGATTGGCACTGAGCAACAGTTTGAGAAGTATAACTGAAGAAAATGAAACAATAGGCTACTGAAATATCAAGGGAACCGATATTGTTAGCAGTGTTCATACAGCATTGTACACCATGGCATCCTGGACATGAATATTCATGCAGCTACAGTAACATATGCACAAAAGCCTTAAAAAGTTCCCTGAGATATTATAATGCGCTAACTGTTAATCCCAGTTAATATATCCTGAAAAGAATAAGGCCTGGGACTACAAAAAAGGAAAGTTTTACTAGCAATACTTGGTTTATATAGGAAACTTCTCTATTTGTACACACTGAGTTTTGAACTCTGGCATGAGGACATGAAAGGTGTTTGGCTGCGCCCTAGAGTAGTACTTTGTTCATATCGTGTTCAATTCTCTCCCTTCCCAAAACAATGAGCTTGTCAATAATTTCTGCCAGAAACCATGCCAACTCATACTACATCCTGGATTGTAACTGGGCATCGGTTTGAGGAAAAACATTCCAGGAAACATACTAGAAGCCAAAAAGCTTGAATGATTTTGTGTTAGTATTTAAGTCTGAGCTCTGGCCCTGCATGTTCTACGAATAACCAACAGGTATATTCATAGTTCTGATGAAGAGGGTCATGGATGTGCTCAGCTGTGACTGGTTCTTAACTGGGTATTTGGTTACATTTTTAAAATTTTCTCTCTGCTTTTTTTTTTTGTTTGTTTGTTTGGGTTTTTTTTGGATGGCTTTCCTCCAAAATGAAGTGGTACAGAAGCTAGCCATAAGCAATGTCAAGGATGCAAGCCAGACTTTGACACTCAGCCTGTAGATCAGTGATTGATTCCTGTTGCCTTTTATTTAAAAGCAAGGTTACAGGTAGCAAATACTGTTCAGTTAGACACCTGTTTAAGGAAATCACAGTCTCTGGTAGGAAAAGTAACATAATCTCCAGAAAACAGGGACAGCTCAGAAATGTCCCTGCACTTCACACTTCCTATTGGCTATTCTCTAGATCACTTTCCACACAGTAAAATGCTTGCTGGCTTGCTTTTTAAGAGACATCTTAATCACACCATTGAATGTATAAAGTACATCACTCCTTAGTTATATAATCTAAACTTTTTGTTCGTGAATATGTGCAAAAATCAGAGTTTGGCATTTATAAAAATTATATATATAGACTCCTTCACTTTACATATAAGAGTCCTATTACTGATTATTTCCAAATGCATTGTAAAGATGTATGATATAAAATTATAAATCCTTACGAAGATATTTTAGCCAATGCTGAAATAGGTCTCATATAGATTTGCAGAATATTGTATTAAATAATAAGCCATTACTTAGAATATGGAAAAGTCTCCAGTTTCATTTTATTGTCTATATAAAACATGACCCCCAAAAATGACGCATCTGAATTGATATTCATAAATAATAATTAGCTACTTTAAAAAAGGTGTGTGTGTTTGTAGAGTTGACATAATGCATATTTATTTATAGTTAAATAAGCTCAGAAATAATAAAATAATATTAATAAGCTTATTTGTAGTAGAATCCTATCATTATTTGAAAGACTATTCTATAGAAAATACCATATAGTTCTACACAATAATCCAAGCCCACCAATATGCACATGCAAGACCCATTACAATTTTCTTCTACTTGCCTCATTAGGCTCAATGCTCAAAAAAGATCAATGATTCCGAGGTGAATTGGTAAAATGTGTATTTCATCTTTTGCTTGTGCCCTGCCTTAAACACAGAAAAAGATTTAGTTTATATTTATTTTCTGAAGCATTTCTATTTTCATTTCTGTAAGTATTACCACATTCATCTGCTTTCACACTCTTTTTGTTTCACTAGCAATCTGTTAGTTATCTTTTCCTTTCATCTCTACATATATGTATCCTAATGAAATCATTATGGCTGAACTGTTGGTTTTCATCCTCCCCAATTCCTACAGTATATGGTGGTAATGACCTAATTTTATTTTGATACACTGACATTACAGCTGTCCTTTTCATCTCCCTAAATCTATTTTATGTTTATTTAAATAAATATATTTAATTATTCAAATCACACAGCTGTATAATCTCACTTGATGCGAAAACATTTGATTATCAGATATAGGATACTGACATGGCTGCTAGTATTTGTTTTGTTGTGTAAATTACAAATTGTTAAACAATAATACCCTGAAATGCTCTATGACAAAGAAAGAAAAAGAAAAAAAGGTTTCATGATGGTTTGAAAGGTTTTGCTACTAAAGGGGGAAAATGTGTCTCATTTTGTATCTTCTTGCATTATAATCCGTCATCAGCTCACATTATCTTATATTTTTAACTTATAGAACAATAATTCTTCCACTATGAATTTATTTTACCTTTAGTCTCAGGTCTTAACTGAAATGTGGATGTCTTACTGAAGCAAAGATAGCAAAAATAGGCAAATATTTCTTAGCAGGCCACTGTATGAATAGTGGAGTTTCACTGATTTTTATCTGTTTCTGGGGAACAGCTTGTGCAGTTTCTGAAGCATGGAAACAAGTGGAAAGTTTGATCACCTTTTTGTATTGTATTTGCATGGCAAGGTTTTGATAGTGAGGGGGCTACAGAGGTGTCTTCTATGAGAAGCTGCAGAAGCTTCCCCCATGTCTGATAGAGCCAATGCCATCCAGCTCCAAGATTGATGCGCTACTGGCAAAAGCCGAGCCAATCAGTGACTGTGGTACAGCTCCTTGGATAACGTACTTAAGAAAGGGAAAAAGTTTGCTGGGCAAGAGCAATTGCAGCTGGAGAGAGAAGTGAGAACGTGTGAGAGACATAACTCTGCAGTCATCAAGGTCAGTGAAGAATGAGGGGGAGGAGGTTCTTCAGGTGCCAGAGCAGAGATTCCCCTGCAGCCTGCAGAGAAGGCCATGGTGGAGCAGGTTGTCTCTTTGCAGCCCATGGTGGTCCACAGTGGACCAGATATCCACCTGCATCCCATGGAGGACCCCATGGCAGAGCAGGTGGATGCCCAAAGGCTGTGACTCCATGGGAAGCTTGTGCTGGAGTAGGCTCCTGGCAGGACCTGTGGACCCGTGGAGGCAGAGGAGCCCATGCTGCAGCAAGTTTGCTGGCAGAACTTGTGACCCCATGGGGGACTCACACTGGAGCAATCTGTTCCTGAAGGACTGCACCATGTGGGAGGGACCCATGCTGGAATAGTTCATGAAGGACAGCAGCCAGCGGGAAGGACTCAAATTGGAGAAGTTTTTGGAGGACTGTCTCACATGAGAGGGACCCCACCCTGGAGCAGGGGAAAAGCATAAGGAGTCTTCACCCTGAGAAAGAAGGAGCTGCAGAAACAATGTGTGATGAACTGACCACAACCCCCATTCCTTGTCCCCCTGTGCTGCTGCGGGAGGAGCTAGCAAAATCAGGAACAGAGCTGAGCCCAAGAAGAAGGGAGGAGTGGGGGAAGGTTTTTTTTAAGATTTGGTTTTATTTTCCATTACACTTCTCTAATTTAATTGACAATAAATTAAATTAATTTACCCAAGTCGAGTCTGTTTTGCCTGTGACAGTAATTGGTGAGTGATCTCCTCATCCTTATCTTGACCCATGAGCCTTGCGTTATATTTTCTCTAGAATAATAGATAGAGTGATAGAGTCATAGTATGTCTTTGGTGGGCACCTGGTGTCCAGCCAGGGTCAATCCGTCACAGCTTTGTCTGAAAATATCTGCTTACTCACAGAAGTACTATTTTTGACTATACTCATAGTTCTGGCCAGCTTTTCCCCATGAACAACATATAATCAAGACCTAGGAAAACAATTTTTTAATTTCCTTTGGTCTGCACATTTTTCATGTTTCATAAAGCACTGTTCAAGGGTTCCTTAAAAATGTATGATTTCCCTGAAGATATATGCAGAGGGAAGATGAGTTTTCTACCTGCTCCCTCTTTCCCTTCTGAACTTCCACACATCAGATGTTAAGGAGAGCTGCTGTGTAATGGGAAAATTGTGTGGATTGATGAGAACTACCCCTTCAGCTGTCATTAGTTGGAAACTATTGCTATCTGATGTGAAATAGCATAGCTCATATTTTTGATCTGAAATGTCTTAGCTGAGTCAGATAAAAACTCAACCAAACCACGTAGCTCACCAAATAACAGCAGTAAACAAGAGGAAAAGGGTCAACACTTTTGCTTACTAATGTATTTCCATTTTCGTAGCTGTTAAAAAACCCTGCCTCTGCTAGCTGCTTCTGTGACTCAGGGAAAGGTAAGATAACTTCCTGTATTTCTTTCTCCTCCACCAAAAGAGAGCCCAGGGAGTCAGTGCTACCAAGGAAAGGACAGCCTCTGCTCACATTCTTTCTGGTCAATGTCAGAAATTATGGAGTCTGCTAATAGAGTCTGCTAAGCAGCCCGCTGCTGATCTCCACCCTCAATGCCTCCCCTCAACAGTAAGAGTCATTCAAAAACTTTAGTATAGAAATCCTGAGGGAAGGCTCATGAGACACTTTCACCTCACAAATAAACACAAATTTTCTCCTTACCCCCTCTCTCATGAGAGCCAGAACTTGGTGTCTTGAAGGTCAAAAGAACCCAAAGCTCACAGTTTGAAGATCATTGATGCAGGTTGCTCTTACTCTCACATTTTAGCTATCTTGATTTAACGTCACAGGCACACCATACTTATTAGCTCAGTTTCCACTATTACATTTGCGGAATGGTACTACTACCCCAAAGAGTATGCCACTTGGAAAGTGGCATATGAAAAAGTGTATTTGAGACATTTTTTGGAAAACATTTTGAAATAAATTATGGTTTAGGGCTTTCCTTAAAGGCAAAACTTGTAGTTTATGCTCCAAGAAACTAATTATCAAGAGATTTGTCATAAAATGGTAAGCTTTAGTTGAACTTGGTAAGCCAATAACATCAGATACATAAGGTGAAGTTTGAGTTTATATCCCTGGCCACACATTAGAGACTCACGTCCCCTGCACAAGTAAGAAGGTGAGTGATAACTGTGGATTATATATTAAGAATAAAATAAGCACAGAAAATTTCTATTTGCTTTCTTAAAAAGAGAGATATTTCAGAGTTCAGGAGGTTGCATGAGTTACAAAGCCATAAAGCCAAGGTACAGGTGACAATAAAGAAGTATCGGAGCAGAGGCAGGTACATGGTGGAGGTGCATAGGGCAGCTACTCTCATTTCAGACTTGGCTTTCTCGAGATGTTGAGTGGCACTGTATATAGGAAAGAGAATTAAATCAATGTTTAAAGTTCAAGGGTTTTTCTTTCTTGGATTTGTACTTTATGCGAGAAATATCCATGTCTCGGAGATCAGGAAAAGGTTCATTTAAGAATGTTATGTCTGTTTTATTCTGGAATTGAGAAAAGGTTCAGCAGTACCCTAGTCTATGCTAGACTTCTACAAGGGAATAAAACTTGTTGACTGACTAGTACATTGTTATCATTGAAATTAATGCCTGAAGAGATTACTATTCTATATGAGTAAATGGAACTGATCCAGAACTATGTTATTTTACTATCAATCAGTGAAAGAACTCAGAAGCCTTGTAGCTTTGGAGTGTCATCATATTTTAAGAAGAGAAATCTGGTGAAAGGATTAGAAGAGAATGAGTTAAAAACAGAAATATAGTGTGCATTGGAAGGCAAATATGTTTTTGTGTTTGGTCTTTACAAAATGTTTTATGTGTATGTCAAAAAACCCCAATCAAAACATTATTTTTCTCATTTATGAAAAGAGTAAGGTGATATATCCAGTAAATAAACTGATCTCTGTTTTCCTTTGAGGTCAGAGATTTAAATATAATGGACATACAAATTATCTATGTATATTTTATACATTATTTATATATATATATATAGGTTAAGACTTAGTTATTGTTCTGTGCCACCATCTAAGCAGAAGGTATTGTATCATCTAAACCATGGAAACAACGTGATAAGAGCAATGTTGATCAGGAAAAAATACTTTGCTGTATTTTCACTAAAGGTTGTGAATCTTTCGCTGATGTAGTATACACAAAATCCCTTTCAGACATTTTCCTCCTAGATAATAATTTCTCTCAATTTTTCTTGACTTGTGCTTTCCCATTCAATCTTTAATTTGTTATTTTGTTTGTATCTATGGAACCTTTGGAGTAGAACCCTTTCCCACAGCTGAAATTTGTTAAATGCATGAGAAAAGGTTAGTGTTTGAAAAAGTGCCTGGTTAAATGAGTGGGTGGCAAGTGACTTTAAAAAAGACCTAAAATAAGTAATTCTGTTCAGCTATTTTCTACCATTTTTACTTCTGCACATATTATTTTTGATTAATTCCTGCATTTTTCTGCATAATAATAATGTGCTTGATTTCAGGAATTTATGTTCAGTTACAATGAATTCATACAATTAAACTCTTCTTACTCCCAAAATTACACACCCACAAACTCCATTTCTGCAACCCCTGAAAGTAAAGGTTTAAAAAAGAGATGAGCCGCGTCCCTTTGGTAAAAACCAGCTGAATGGAACTCTTGCACGTTCACAGGGAAGGTAATTAAGATTCGAGAAACGTCATCTACAGTTGCACAAACATTTTAATTTCTGAAAACTCTCTTCTCCCGTGCTCATCAGTTTAATTCTCTCCCAATTCAGACATATAGTTTCCATTCAGTTCAATTTTATTTTCTGGGTGAGTCTTTTAATCTGGCAGGTACTTGAACTTCTGCTACCAAAAAAGTTCACAATTCTTTAAACCAACATGTTCTACATTACTTGCAATAAGTAGTGTAAAGTGATGAACACAGTGCTCTTTGCTCAATGGATTTCTTGATATTTTTGTTACAGTACAGGACTTACAGATGTAGTGTTTATGGTACCTTCACCTTGGTCTTAGAGTTCGCAACCTTTTAGTCTCATCTGTCTTACACCAGTACATCACTGTGGTAGTTTAATTGTCTTCAGTAGAGATATTCCCAAGGATGTTATTGAAATGTTTTGGGAAAAATATATTTCCATTGGTGAGCACTATACTACCCAATTCCTGATGAACCCTAGAGAACTTCAGCTGCTAATGACCTGGCTTTAAGTTTCACTGAAACTATTCAGTCTGGCATAACCTTAAAGTACCATATTTTTTTGCGTATCAGTTATGATGTACTCTTTTATTTTTCTCTTTCCCCTTTCTGCTTTCCCATTTCCCTCTCCCTTGGAATTCTGTTAGTTCAGTTTGCTTGAATTCAAGTCTCTCATAGAGTCGAGAAACGGGTTTAATACTCTTTGCAATTTCCTCTTTTACTTCAAATTCTAGACACCAAAAAAAAGCAGGTTGGTTTTCATACCTTTTATCGTCCTGCTGTATTTTTAAACTAGAACAGCAGTAATATTTTCTTAATCCATGGAGCCGATTTCGGCTACACAAAAGTTGAATTGCTTCCACTGAATCAGTATGAATTTCATTTACTTAAATTGTCTCAACCCTGTCATGGAATATCCCTCAATTATTTTAAGAGTTCTTTGTATCTGTTCAGATTATAATTTTAAAACTATGTATTAAATGCATTGTATATTTTTGTAATCAGTTTGATGACTTTAATCTTACTTCTTCTGATATTATAGCCTTTTTACTCAGTGAATACTTGCTCATCAACATACAGTTTCATTCAAACATAGTCTGCTTTGACACACTGAACTATTCTTGTATTGAATCTTTAACACCTGAAATGTATTTGTACAAGGTGGATATGTAAGTAACATTACAGTAAAAACCACAAAAAGAAAAATGGTTCGTCTGATGTATGGTGTCCTCTTCCATTCCAATTACTGCCTTCTGCCTCAGTGAACTGACAGATTTCCTACACAACTTTATTATGCTTTTCTTGACCCTCCCATGTCTATTTTATATAAAAGAAAACACATGCCTATGACTGCATGGTACAGTTTTTAAATAGACTTCACAGGTTTGAGTTTCTTCTCCTTTGATGTCAGGGCATTCTTTAATAAGCTTCTTCATGTTTTGTAACCCTTTCCCGAAGTGTACCGTCCAAGTTTAGGAAGAGTCCCTTTCCTGAAGATGTTGACTGTAGGCATACTATTGCTTGTGCTGTTATCTTATTCCTTAAATTAAATAGAGTTCAAAGACAACAGCTGTGTGTTGCTTACTATTATATCAGCAATAACATTTCCTTTTCTTTTTTATTTTTTTTTAAAGTAATTGTTTAAATAACCAATTATTTATGTTAGCTCAGAAATTTGATTTTTTAAGTCTTGTTCCACTTGGGTATTTGACCAACTACTATGCAGATAGATGAACCAATCCAACTCTGTTTTCTATAGACAGTTCCATAATGGTCGTCATAGAAAAGCAGTCTAGGCTGAGAAATTGATTTCTTTTTCAAATTAATACCACATTCATTGGCAGAATTTTGGTGAGTTCTTAAGGGACAAGTCAAAGGGTAAGATCTGGAATTGATTTTCATTCTGGGTCATGCTCATAGAAATTACAAAAATTGCTACTTGGTAATAGTGTAAAATGATTTGCTACACTTTCATCAGTCATTTTGTAAGGAATGGCAGTCTTGTTAGAATTGTCATCTGAACTATTGTTCAGCATGTGGGAAAGCAGAGGGAAGAACAGGAGCAGAAACAGTCTAATGTTTTGTTTTGCTTTATTTTTCCCTTTACTTTCATGGCAGTTGAGTCCATTTGGGCTTCTGACCTGAAAATGAGAAAGAGAAAATTCTTTGCAAACTAGTCTCTCCTAAGTCTAAAAAGTCTGTTGGGAACAGAGTCTCATTAAATATTCTTTGCTTCCCTGTGGAACTACAAACTGGATAACTGGATTTGGGTCTTTTTTTTTTTTTTCAGTGATCTGAGCCAGAACTAGTATTTCCATTTCTTCTCTGTAATAAAAGTCAATGTCAAAAGATTATACACATAGACTTTCTCATTGAAGTTATTACTAAGATCAAAGCTAATGGGAAGGATGCAATGCAAAAACTTGGTGTATTTGTGTCAGGATGTGTGGCTTGCTATATTTCTAGTGCATTTCTATCCTGGTGCCCTTTTCATAGCAAACATGAAAATGATCAAAATCACTGCTTATGTTTCTAACTCTTAGCTCAAATAAGTAACTCTAGGCATGAACACTTAGAAAAAAATCCCATAACCCTTTATTTGATGTTAAAGTTCTCTTTCCAATATGAAAATCACTAGATTAAACCCCGGTTCCTGAGTGTCTTATGATTTTTGGCTTAGTTTTTTTATTAATAAATTCATTTTTAGTCCCTGTCATACTCTATAATTCTCCACTTAAGCTATATGAAACCTACAGGCCCTCTATATAACTTCTGAAACTAGTCACATCTCCTTAAACCTTTAGTAGTCAGACATTATTATCTAAGTTATGGTCCCCAGAGATGGTTAAATGTCTTCTCAGCGCATCCCTTCCGCTCTTAGTTTCTCTGTCTCTCCAGGAAACTGATTCTAGTTCCAGACCCACGGCTTCTCTCCTCTTCTCTCTGAATTCCCTTAAGTCAGAAGTTTTTTACATAAAATTGCATTCACGTGAGAATGGTGAAGTCTCTAACTGTTTCAAGCCCTGATCAGGCAATTCTCCTGGCTATGAGTTCACATCCCCCCCTCTGTACACTGTAGGAGGAAGATATAGCATTGCATTAATTAATTTCACTTGAATTAGGGAAAATCTAATTAAATGTGCAATTGATTACTTGATTACTTTTCATTGTTAAAACTCCTGTGTTCTTCTTAAGGTCTTTTACTTCTGCTGAGTGCATTGCTGAAATGGTAGGTCTCCTGAAGTTTGGTTTAAGATGTAAGTTAAAAGACAACAATAAGAATATAATGCTGATAAAAGCCAAATTAAGTATATTAAAAAAATCAGCTTCTAATACAATTCATGAAAAAACAACTCCTCAGGGAATAACAAAACATAACAAAAAGCCTTCTTTCATATAAACCTGCATAATTTGTGTATAGAAGACTTTTTGGTAAACAGTTTGGAAAGAGGATCATAGAAGAACTAGCTTTTTAAGTAATACTATTTAATGTGATTGTTAATGAAGAATCTTTGATCTTATATATACTTTAAAGTAAGACAGATTGATTTAAATTCACTGATTTAAATGAACAATTTTAATAACTATTTAAATCAGCAAGCTGAAAAACTTAGTTTAAAAATTAACTTTCTTTTTATTTTTACTATTTAACAGTTTTTCTAAAGAAGAAAGGAGTAATTGTTTCCTATAATTTTCTAGTTTTTAACTGTCTTTTAGGGTGAACAATACTTACATCTATTTAAAAATAACTAAGTTATTAAACAAAGAGATGATTATCTTTAGTTATTGTGCTGAATTGACTGATCCTGATCATTGCATCCTTGAAGAATTTGAAACTAATTATCTGTGTTTCTCACATGTAGGGGTTTTTTATTACACTGGAAAAGCCTTCTTGCTTTCCCAAACCAAATGTTTGTTTAAGTTTAAATAAACTAGTTACTCAATACAGTCAGTGCAAAACTGAAAAAAAATATTCTGCTTGTATGCGCAGAATATGCTAGTTACAAAAGTTAGTTTAGCACATAATGCAAGAAGACAACATTACTGATGGTTAAGTCATATTTAGGTACTGGACATTCTTCATTATATAAATATTCGGAAATTATTTTTTGTGCATATAGGCAGATACGATTATTATGAAGTATCTGTCCAGACCTCAGGCTGCATGGAGCTTCAGCACCTGGAAGGCCCTGAACCTGAAGGCAGTGGTGGATGTCACAGCTGCTAGTGTGCCCAGCTAGAAGAACTATTCAAACAAGTAGCTGTGGTACAAGAGGAGCTCAACAGGTGGTGCAGCATCTGAGTGTGAGTGTGAGATAGATACATGGTATTGAGCGCTGTCCCAGGCTGAGTGACAGCCCTGCCTTAAGGCTGTGCGAGGAGAAACTAAGTCTGAATTCAACCTCAAGCTGACTGAAACAAGAAACCCATGAGATGAAAGTGGACTCTTGTCTCTGCTTGGGGCAGAAGAAAGAACCTTCTCCCTTTCCTCCCCTAAAGCGCCCCTACATAACAGATATATTCAACTGCTCAAGCACATCAAAACCAGTGCCACCAGAAAAACACGTAAAGTATTAGTAATTGGAGATTCCTAACTGAGAGGCATTGAAGAACCCATTTGCTATCCAGACAATTTCCCTACAGAAATTTGCTGCCTACTAGAGCTCGCTTTCTCAACATCACTGAGAGATTGCCAAGCCTGGTAAACGCTACAGATTGTCATATACTCTCACTGTTCCATGTATGGTCCAATGATTCTGTGATGAGGTAACTGAAAACCATCAAAAGAGACTATATGTCCCTTGGAGCAAAGCTAAAAGGATCTGGAGCACAGGTGATGTTCTCTTCTGGCCAGTTAGAGGAAGTGCCTCAAGAAGGAAGAGATTGACTAACTGTACAAGTGACTGCCTGGCTATGTGGCTGGTGCTGTACTCAAGATTTTGGCTTCTATGATCATGGGTCTTCCTTTGAGAAGCTGATCTGTTGGGAGCTGATGGGATTCACCTGACCAAGCAGGGCAAGAGGGTCTTCACCAACAAGTTGCCAGACTTACATGAAGACCTTTAAATTAGACTTAGCAGGGGAAGGGGATGGAGTTTTGAGCAGCAGTTTTGAGCAGAATCCCAGGATTCAACAGGGAAACATCTGTGAAGTGCCTCAAAAGAATTAGGGTGTGTTCCTCTAAAAAGGTGTCATGGTGAATAGGCCAGCTGAAGTGCTTCTACACCAATGCATGAACAAGCAAGAGGAGGTGGGAGCCGTCATGCAGCTAGAAAGCTACTACCTGATCACAATCACAGAAATGTGATAGGATGAATTGCACAAGTGGAGCACTGCAATTGATGGCTATAAACTGTTCAGGAGGGACAGGGAAGGAGGGAGGGGCATGACAGAGGGTGTGCCCTCTATGTAAAAGAATGCCTGACTAATCTAGTACACTTCTGCAATGGAGTGACTGCATCAGTGGACAAGGGAAGAGCTATAGATATCATCTACGTAGACTTCTGTAAGAACTTGATATAATTCCCCACAACATCCTTGCTGCTAAATTGGAGTGATATGACTCTGATGGATGGGATGATAGATGGACAAGAATTCGGCTGGATGGCTGAATCCAAAGAGTCAATGGCTCAATGTCCAGCGGAAAGGGCAGTCCCTGAAGAGTCTAAACTGGGACCAATACTATTTAATATCTTCAGCAGCAACATAGAGAGTGAGATTTGAGTGCATCCTCAGTAAGTTTGCAGATGACACCAAGCTGAGGGGTGCAGCTGATTTTCTAGACGGAAGGGAAACCATTCCAGCGGGACCTTGACAGGCTTGAGCAGTGGGCCCATATGAACCTCATAAAGTTCAATAAGGCCAAGTCCTGAACCTGTGTCAATGTAATCCTCAGTATCAATAAAGACTGGGGATGAGTGGATTGAAAGCAGCCCTGCAGAGAAGGACTTGGGGGTACTGACGGACGAAAAGTTGCACATGAGCTGGCAACATGTACCTGTAACCGGGAAAGTCAATTGTATCCTGGGTTGCATAAAAAGAAACATGGCCAGCAGGTCAAGGGAAGTCATTCTTCCCCTCTACTCTGCTCTCATGAGACCCCACCTGGAGTACTAAGTCCAGGTCTGATGCCCCCAGAAGAAAGACATTGTTGTGGTTTGAGCCTACCCAGCTGGCTCCAAAAGCACCAAGCAGCTGCTCGCTCACCCCTACCCCATCCCCTGAGGGATGGGAAGGAGAAAATACAACCGAAAGGGCTTAAGGATCGAGACAAAGGACAGGGAGGGCTCACTCACCAGTTACGGTCACGGGAAAAAGACAGACTCAACTTGGGGATAACAACATACATTTAATACAAAACAACCACCACCATCAAGGAGAATGAGAGATACAACCATATTTTTAATACAACATACCTTCCTCCCCCACACATCCCAGTCTTCCCGGGCTCAGCTCTGCTCCCTCTTCCCCCCCAGCAGCGCAGGGGGCAGGGAATGGGTGTCACAGTCCGTCCGGCACAAGGTGTCTCTGCTGCTCCTTCCTCCTCAGGCAGAGGGGCCCTCGCAGCCCTCCCCTGCCCCACCGCGGGGTCCCTCTCCCGGCAGACAGCCCTCCACCCACTGCTCCAACGGGAGTCCTTCCCGCGGGGCCGCAGCTCCCCAGAACCGCCCCAGCGCGGGTCCCTCCCGGGGCTGCCGCCCTCCCACCGACGGGCGGCTCCAGCGCGGGCTGCCTCGGAGTCACGGCTGCTTCGGGCCCGGTCCCTGCTCCTCCGGCCCGGGGCCCTCCGCGGGCTGCAGGCCAACCTCTGGGCCACCGCTGATCTCCAGGGGCTGCAGGGGCTCAGCCGCCACCCCACCATGGGCCGCAGGGGAACCTCTGCTCTGCAGACCTCCCCCTCTGCTTCCTCACTGACTTGGCTGTCCTCATGGTTGTATCTCTCCCATTGCCCCTCGCTCACCAACACAAACAGAACAAAGAAACGCAATCAACAGCTTCTTTCACTCTTAAATAGTTATTTGCAGAGGTGCTATTGGTCTGGCCTTGCCCACAGGTGGGTCTGAAATTGGAGCCCGGGGAGCTTCTGCAAGCCTCTTACAGGAGCCTCCTCTGTAGCCCCCTCCCCTGCTACCAAAACCTTGCCAAAACCCCACCAGGCACCAAACCACCACAGACATGTATCTGTTAGAGTCGGTCCAGAGGAAGACAACAAAAATTATCATAGAGCTGGAGCACCTCTCCTATGAAGAAAGAGGTTGTTAAAGGCTAGGTTGGATGGAGCTTTGTGCAACCTGATCTAGTGAAAGCTGTCCCTCACCATGGCAGGGAAGTTAGCAATTTCAAAATCAGTTCCATTTATCCAACTGAGCTTATTATTTTTGCAAATTATCTTTTTCATAGTACTGAGAATTACTCAAATGTGTATATATATTCACACACACACGTAGATAGATAACTATATGATTTAAGTGCGAGGAAGAAAATAAAAGCCTGTATGAAATACTTTTCCCGTTTCTTCCAAATATGAAAATATTTTATAAAGTCTGGAAATGCAGATAAAACAGATACACTGCAGTTAGCTTTTAACTAATATGTAATAGATTAATTTCTTAACTTTGTAAATAGCTTTTAAAGCCTCTAAAATGATTCTCATTTTTTTTTTAACGTCACTAGAGCTCAACAAAGGACAAAATGATCTCATATGTCTCCTACTTCTTTTTCATCATGTTTGAGGTGCAAAGATGGGTTCATCTAGCTTGGAAGCATAACTAAGTCACTCTCTATGCAGAAGTATAGTCTTCTGACTTAACACTCACATACACAGAGTCCTAGTCAATGGAGAGAAATAGTGTTTCTCTGTTGACACTAGTATTTTGGAGAAGGTGATCCAGTCCCTATGTTCTATTGGTACACAGAGCAAAGACAAAAAGTATTGGTCCCCTCTGCTTATTAAGCAACCGATCAGTTCTCCCTAACCTGATGCTGGGTGCTTAATACTTTTGATGAAACCTAATATCTCTATGACAGGCTCTGATGCGACTACCTGTCTGCAAAATGAAAGGTATGAATTCCAGATTGTGTCCCCATTTCATGCATCTAAAGGCCTATCTAATAGAACATGGAATATATTTGTGGAGAACTTTCATTTCTTGACTGTTAAAAATGGCCCATGATACAGTAAGATACGAGGTGAGTAAGTAAGTGCCTGATGGTTCATTTTTTCAACTTTAAACTGTATACCCATGAGTTCTGGCTTCTACCGCTAAGATATGTTAAACTATTAGGGTGGTTGTTGGTCTTATTGCTATTGAGAAAATTGATAGGCCAATGTAAAGAGCATTCCAGGGACAGACGTATGTGTTCTTTGGTTTGACTCCTCAGTGCTTCATGTTTGTATCTTAGGCAGCCTGAATTACATCAACAACACATAAAGACCAAACAGGGCAAGGTCAGCTGCTGAGCAGTGGGGAAAACTATAGACTTTGAGAAATTACTTCTGTTACTGAGTAATGAGCCTTGGATTCTGCAACCTGGCACCTGCCATGAGTACTAAATTAATTGAAAAGGAAAACCCTTAGAGCCATTATAGAGGCATAAAAGCTGGTGTTACGGAGTGGTGAATCAAGCAGTAGACTTTATGAATAGATACTATGGTGTTTTACAATAATGATCAAAAGCACTATAGCTTGTAACACTATTACTGGACTCTTTATGGATAAGAAGCATTACTTTACTAGGAATCTTTATAGTTCTGAATCTACCAGGCTTTGTTATAAGTGGCCCTCTGTAAAAGACTTTAATTTAATACCAATATTTTATGCTATACTACCTTTGCTGTGAGGCTAATGTCTCCGTTCATTTGTCTTCATTATATTTTGGTAGATGGAACTGTAGGGCCAGATCCAAGAAAAAGGATTTGAGTGAGCTTAATGTTTTATGCTGGAAATTGTGATCTAGAAAATACCCTCTGACGTTTTACTTAAAGTATTTGCTGTAAAAATTTGCTAGGTGTTGTTTCAACGAGTTCTCTGGGAGGCTTGAATTCTTCTTCAAGGCATTCATGTAAAGAGCCTGACTTTGGCACCTAATGGGAAAATTGCTTAACTATAAGGGTGGAGGACTGTAATCTATTTTATGCCCATCCTCATGCATTGGCTCTTAGTCAAAATGCATTTTGCGTTTTAGCAGTCACTCAGAAGTCTATATCACCTACAATTCACAAATTGCTGTATCTAACCCTGTATTACTGAGCTCTTTGTTGGATCTGGCCTTTTAAAAATCCATAGCTTTAGCAATTCTTCTTTGAAATTTGTGAAGTTCTTGAGTATTTCTTCCTACAGAGAACCATGTTAAACGTAATATTATATTCCTAATATAAAGGAAGTTCTGATGTAGTTATGGCATATAACCTTAGGATTATGGCTATAGGAATATGTGGTTATATGGTTATAATATTATGGTTATACAGTAGGCTCCAAGTGGCAGCGGGGAAGAATAGGCTTTCTGCATTTTTGTTGATATGTAACTAGCCATCTTGTCCTCTTTCTTTTTTCCCAGTTGTCTTCTTAAAGGTTGCAAAACTTTCTAATTCAAGATCCTCCTGACAATACTGCAGTGAAACATAGCATTTGAAATATAGCCAGCTGTGGATTTGGCAACATGTTACATACAGTTACAGAGTAAATATATAATGTATTGAAGACTTCTGGAATTCTGCTGTCATCAATGAACTCAACAGTTTATTAGTTGGGGAAAACCTATTTTAAAATCGGTTTAATTGCCACAAGGGGAAAAAACCACACGGATTCAAGAGAGTATGACAGACTGACTTCTTTTGAAGCTTTAACGGTTTTAGGCAAGAAATCCATTTATGGATTCACATTCACTTCATCGTAATACTTTTAAATGATGCTTCCATGTAGGTTGTACTACCACTAGGAATTTCTGCTGAATTCTGTACAGGCTTATTTCTGCTGACAGGATTAACAAATCTCTACTTAATCTGGATTAATCAGTGAATAAATGACAATAGATGGCAATAATATCCTGTCTCCCTCATCCTTTCCCATCCTCAGATTCATGCATTTAACACCTTTGTTGCTTATTTATATCCTAGGAAACACAGTAAAATAAAATATAAAATATAACACAATAAAGACTTCCTGAGCTCACTTTATTAATTTCCTATTGCCATGGTGCTCATATTTCAATGCAATATATGTTTTCTATGCTATGTGTGTCATGAAATATGAGCAGTATACCAGTTTAAGACATTATTACCACTATTTTGAAAAGGCCTTTACTGGTCTCCTTAGATGTAAATTATCCTTTTTCATATGTGTGTGGACCTTCTAATTTTTTTTTTTTTTTTTAAATCCTGTATTAGGTGAAATTGTTCTAAATGAATTTCACTAAATGTACTGAATTCCACTGATGTTAATATAAATTTTTGGTAAGAAATGCTTCAAAAATTGTCTAATATATCTTCCCACAAGACTTCAATACTGGGGGATGATCATGATAATAAGGTTTGGTACATCCATTAAGAGGCTGCAGTAACTTTCAGTTTGCAAACCCATAAGGTACAAATCACAGAGTTCTCTGTTGTTAGAGGACTCTGATAGCAAGCAGAATGAGATATGAAATGTCAAATCTCTTTATTCAGTTCAAGTGAGTCTGAAGTGCAAAAGCTTGGGATACTGATTTCTGTATCGCTTCTAAATCTTGATAGTCAACACAATTTTTCTCTCCCTTAGCTTTCTCTGTTTGTAGAACATGCTTCTTCAGGTACATTAGGAAGCCTCATTTTGCCAGATGCTCTCAAGATAAAATTGAACAGTGACAGTGATTTTAATGCACAATGCTGGACTTCATAAAGCTCAGAGAGTCTTCAAATTAAATGTTTAGCAAGATGCTTGATATTGCCAGACATGAAGACATATTAGAACCTCATTTACTGCGCCTAGATGAGGCTCTTGTCTGAAGAGTTGATCTAGAAAATATGTCACTCAGCCATGGAAATGTGTATTTGTATCACGGAACCCCATGAAAATATCTATGACAATATTTTTTCTTGGAAAGATGCTGTGACAGCATCTAAGTATGTTCAAACTGAGGGAGGTTCCTCAGAAAATAAAATGTTCTTTGTTCCTCTTCCATGTAAATAAGCATTTCCTCTGCCTCTATTTTAACAGAAGGATTATTTTAGGTTTTCTTATGACTCAAATTTTGTATTATTTTTACATAATAAAGCCGATATTAAAAAGATATTATCAACATTGGAGGATCAAAAAGGAAAACACTATTAAAACGCAGTCAATTCAGGCAGGTGATGAACAGTATATAGATACTAGACATAACTTAATTAAACACTTTTTTAAAGGTTTTTGTTTTTTTTTTTACTTCCATTCAATTTCAGCTTCAAAACTTCAGGAATCATGCTTACTACAATTCTTAAATAAACAGATTTCAAAGGCAGAAATATAGATCAATATTAAAACCATAAGTAAATATACCTAAGAAAGAAAAAACTAAAATACAGCATATTCAAAAAGCTTTCCTTTTTTGAACAATATGCATCTATTTTGTGGTTGCTTTTCAGTCTTGGAGCTGCCTCCTTTATTTTCTATTCACATTAGAGGAGAGAATTGTTATTTGAATGTTGGTTTCACAGTTATGAAATGAAAACAAAAGATTAATGTCACAGAGATAAAAGTATATACATAAGGCTGTTTTATACTTGAGTCTATACACTTACTCTCTTTTTTTCATTCGTATATTGTGATCTGCATAGCTAGAAAGTAATGCACAGCTTTTGCAAAGGATATCTTTACTCACAGGAAAATGGAAAAATCAAATGCTGACTTACCAGTGTTTATTAGGCAAGGAAAATGATATCTGGAAACTGACAGAAAAAACTTATCAAAACATAATGGAATATTTTCTTATTTACATAACTAATTTAAGTTGTAGGTTTTGCAATAATTACTTTGTATGTACACAGAGTTATTCACACCATTTAAGATTAGATATTTTACTTCACAAGCTATATTAGAGGACTGAAACTCCCTAAATGATCTATGAAATCTGGAAAGGAAAATTCACAACATGTATGCTAGGAACTGACTTGTCCCGTTAACAAGAACTTAATCCTTTAACGGCTGCTTAAATACAGGGAGTGTATAACCCATAGCAGTGTGAGGCAACTTCCATTTTGTGACTCGTCTCTGCAGAAAAGGGCTGCAGTGGTAACCTTTTCTTATGGCTGTACTAAAGCAATCTTTGTGCTAGAGTATATGAGAACACGTAGTACAGTGGATAGAGAAAAAGAACAGAAGACAGATATCTAACTCCTGTTTGGCTTGGTAAGCTTTAGAGGAATTGCACAGTACTAATGTGGGAGGAGTATATTGAGAGGGTAAGTGAGAGTATTAACGGTGAATGTATTCAAAAGCAGGAATTCTGATGGGGTAGAAATAGGACAGCAATGTCTGGAGCTGCAGGAAAGAACAGATTTCTAAGCTTCTAGGCTCCAATATAAGTTTTTTTTTTTTCCCCATGTAACTAAGGAGAAGGGTCTTTATAACCCTAGAGGTTTTGTGGAAGCTTGTGGTCAGTTATAGGTAGTTGATTTTTCCTTCTCCTATTCTGAAGTCCTTCATTGAGTTGCTTATGTTGTCCAAGGCAACAGATCTTATACAGCAGCAACTGGAGCTGAATCGTATTAGAGGAATAGCTGTTTCCATCATCAATTTCTCACCCCGGATCACACAATTCGCAAAGTATCTAGACATGGCTGTTTGGGCTAAACTGGGAAAACAAAAGAATTATAATTCTTTGACTCTTAGTAGCCTAACCATAACACATGCAAAATAAATACACAATGATGTACACATAGCTCAGATTGATAGATCTCTTTCTCATATCTGAGAACTATAGACTGTATAGTCACACCAAAGATACTACCCCTATGATTTGTAAAAGTATTTCAGCATACTGGTCTCCACCTGAGTAAATTTATTTGAAACTAGCGAACGTTCAAGCTGCTGAAGCAAGATGAAGTATAAAAAAACGTTCAGATTTTTGTGAAGTATCTATCTCAAACAAGAGTTATTGCCAAAGATGTAGGCCACATGTCAGGCAAAATTTGAACCAGTTGAATTCAGAACGGAAATCAAAGGGCTGAATGCTTGTTGTATGGGGCTTGTGTATATATGAGAGAGAACCAGATGAAATAACACAAAAGTGTTGAGAGAAAGTAAGCAAGGAAACTCTAGAGATATCCACAGAAACAGGAGTTATTCTGTAACTGAATAGTCTGGAATAGTAAACCACATCTTGTATCCTCCATTCTGATTTATCTCTTCTGAATAGTCTTTACATAAGCTTGTGCTACTCTTGTACAATAATATTGATAGAAGGTTGAAGAAGATTGCTTTTGAAATGCTTCTTTTTGAAGAAGAAGCAAAACTCTGTTCTTCGTTTGGAGCTGGCAGAAGAGCTGCTCAGGAACAGCAGTTGAAAAATATCTCAGGACTTCCTAGATGCTATTGCCCAGCCAGAAAAATTTAGGCAATAGAAAAAGTTCTTGTATGTCTGAAGACTTTGACCTTGTTTATTTAGCTACACAAAACTAGAAAGCAATTTGAAATAATCTATATATCTGGAATTGTGGTCTTGTCAGGTACCTCTGTCAGGCCGAAATCCTTAGTATAGTTTTGCAGCAAACAGAAAGAAAATGGACAATAAGACCTCTTCTATAATACCCTCTGATCTGACAAAAGCTTCTGAAAGTGTTAAGGTAGGGGGAAATTCCTAAGGGAACTTTTTTTGCAATTTCTGACATATATCCTTTTCAGACACAGGGTAGAATGACAATACAGATGAGATACTCAATAAAATGTGTAACAAGGCAGAGTATACCACTGTAGCATAGCCCCGAACCAGGGACTAGTTGCTAGGTGTCTGATATGTGCTTATGTTTATGATTAGTGGACCCTGTTCCTCCTTGTTGGGCCCTTGTACATTTAATGGAAATTATTTTGCGGCATCGTGTTCACGTATTTAAAAATGTCACTACTTATTATTAACTGTATTGATTACATGCAGCCATCTGCATTCAGATCTTTAGTTTCCACTGATGTTTTCTACTATTTATCCATTAGCAAGTGTAAGTAGGACTCCTCCCCTGCTTTCAGCAGCCTGAACTTTAGTAGATCAGAGCCCCCAGAGGAAACAGTCTGGGGGTTTTATAAACCAAATAACCTCAAGCTGTTCAATAAAATATTTAAAATGTAAGTACTGTACCACTAGTGTCATTAGGACCTCAAATATGCAGCACTGTGGCTATCCTATTTCTAATACAATATGAAATTATAGATGTTTCTACATAATATTGATTTATGAGACCTAGCAGTAAAATAACATATGCAGATGGTTTCTAGAATGCATTTGGAGCACCTCAGAAAGATTCTCACTGTAAGTGGTACCTTTGCATAGTGGGATAAACTCTAGAGGCAAGTGTGCTACATTAGTATCAGTGTCAAGCTGACATTTCAGGGTCAGCGAATAAATATCCTAAAGCTCAAGTGTTTATTTGTGAGAAATTTCATATATAATGACCTTGACTTTACATTGTTTTTTAGGTATACATATGACCTCTATCCAAATCACTGTTTGCTGTGATTTACTTCAGGAATATAATTCCTGTACTATTAAACTGAATTAATCAAAGCTTGATACAGTGCTTTTTCTTTCCCATTTGTACTTTTATTCTTTCTCATGTGTTGATGAAATAGAGTAAGGACTTTGAATTATTAAAGCACATGCACCCCCCCACACACACATAGACATATATATATTCATACACATATAGGATTTATTTCCCTGATCTCCAATTTATAACCATATGATACATAAAAATGTATCAAAATAAAGAAGATCCAGTTCACTATCAAACCAGTTGGTAATTTTTCATGTGTGCCTAGTGAGGTTACTTTCTTGCTTACTCTTCAGTGTGAAAGCAGCTATACGAAGAGATTGTTACAGAATTTATCCTGTAAGAGTTGCCATGAAACATGTGTTTGACCATAGAAGATACAGGTACTTAGTCACCAAACCCTACAGGTCTACAGATTATTGTCTTGTTTGCCTATATCCTTGCAAGGGAATTTTTCCACTATCTTTCTGAAAGCAAAATCCTGCTCTTCAGTGACTATGAAACATAACATAAAAAGTCATACAGCTGGGCAATCCCCAACTGTATGAAATTTAACAAGAGTGAGTTCAGGATTCTCCACCTGGAACAGGGTAATCCTGGTTATACGTACAAAATGGGGGATGAGATGTTGGAAAGCAACCCCACAGAAAGAGATCTGGGGGTTTGAGTTGATGGCAAGCTGAACATGAGTCAACAGTGTGCCCTGACAGCCAAAAGGGCCAACGGTGTCCTGGGATTCATCAAGCATAGCACAGCTGGCCAGTTGAGGGTGGCGATTGTCCTGCTCTGCACTGCACTGGTGTGGCTCCACTTTGAGTAGTGCATGCAGTTTTAGCCATCTCAGTATAAGAAGGACAACAAACTATTAGAGGGTGTCCAGAGGAGGATGACCAAGATGATGAAAAGCCTTGAGGGCAGGACATACAAGGAGCGGCTGAGGTCACATCATTTGTTCAGCTTGGAGAAGAGAAGGCTGAGGGGTGACCTCATCACAGTCTTCAACTTCCTCAGGGGGAGCAGTGGAGTCAGAGGTGCTGATCTCCTTTCTTCGGCGATCAGTAACAGGACATGAGGAAAGGGAATGAAGCTGCGTCCGGGGAAGTTCAGACTGGGCATTAGGAAAAGGTTCTTCACTGAGAGGGCAGCTGGTCCCTGGAACAGGCTCCCCAGGGAAGTGGTCACTGCACCAACCCTGTCAGAGTTCAAGGAGAGTCTGACTTTTAGTCGTATGATTTAGTTTTAAGTAGTCCTATGAGAACCGGGGAGTGTGACACAACGATCCTTACGAGTCACTTCCAACTTGAGATATTCTATGATCTATTCTATGATTCTAAGTCATTGAAATTGAAATTTTCAATGTGAAATGAAAGAACTAAGGTCTTCTTACAGCTGTTACTAAGAACAGATATGTGCACAGGAAATGCAACGGCAGCAGTGTGTGCTGCACCTATTATTTAACAACGCTCTTAAAAGGCCTTTTTTCCTGATGATTGGGATAGGGGCTGGGTGAGGGGGAGTTGACAGATGATGATTATTAATTATTCACGTGAATCTGGCTGTTACTTATTTTATGCCTATATATTGATTGAGAAAGTGAGTTTCCAATCTGAGTAGGGTTCTTCATATTTTTTTTAAAGCTGTTGTTAATACTGGTATTGACTGCTATCTTAGAAAACATGAGAGTGGTCATGAAAAGATGATAGAGTAATCTTGTTATAAGATGGATATCTTTGTTTCTTCATTGAACAGAATGCATAGTATAATACAAACAGTAGGAGTTTAAGATATTGCACACTGCCTGTCCATGAGGAACATAGTCAGGCCTGGTTATGAAGAACATGTTTATCATCGATAAAATCTCATTAAATCATAGACACAGATCTGGACCTATGCCCTCTGTAAGTTTTGTATCACACCAAAGCTGCACTGTGTAGACTTTCCCCACATCTACCTGTATCTGGAACAGGAATTAGGCTGATTAGACTTTACATCCCTCTGGTATTTTCTAACTCCTCTAAATGACTTCAGTAAAGGGGGCGAATGAGCCCTTACAGCCCTAATGCAGCTGTAAGGTATCCTGGAATCATTTGGCCAAATGACTGAATGGATTGATTCAATAAGACATACACGTAAGAGAGAATGCAGCCTCTGCAGTATACACAATGACCTTGGCTCCTGTACTGACAGCAGTACAGCTGTGTTACTGCAGTGTCAACCAGGGATAGAAAAATGTTTCTCAGTAGCTTTCCACTGTCTTGATGATTTCTGTACCATGATCCATTTTGCAGCACAAAACATGCCATATGAAGACATTTTTGTGCTACATCATGAATTATCTCACAGATTTAACCTGTAGGCTGAAACCTTGGTCCTTTAAAATCTGTGGGTATTTTCCCAGGATTTCAGCTGATCTGCAATTTCATTTTGATATCTGTTTAAGACCTGACCTTTATGTTTCATGGGCAGTTTTGCTTTCCTTTTCCTGGATTCAAGATGCATGGAAATTTTGAGTTGAAATTTAATGGATTTTAAGGATTCTGCTGTTCCATACTCTGATTTGTCATAGTGATTAAGTTTTCAATGAATATTTTGAAAAACTGTTTTTTTAATTGCGACTTGCATTTTAACTCATTACATGGTAGAAGTTTGGGTTCTGTGACACTGATAAAGATTAAAGACTTTCCAAGAATAGAAACTTACAGATATTACGCATTATTATCCTCTCTTATTTGTTTCCTTTCTGTGTATGCACACTCATTAAAACATCTCTAAGAATCTCCTAAAGTAGTGTACCTGTTCTAGTTAATTGTCACTGATTAGTTCAATGCTCTTCAGCATTTGAGTCCAATCTAGGATAAAGGTTTTCCAACTAGCATTTCTGTTTTATGTCAAATATGAGAGCAAAGAGCAAGTCTTTCATAGGTTCATCTACTTGGTTTTGTTACTGTTGATAGTTTTAAACATCAAAGGCTTCAATAAGAACATTAGCTCCCTGACTATCTGCTTTTATTTGCTATAGATATCTCATTCTACACGTTATGAGTCTATCTGCTCTCTCAGTGATGGGTACTGGTGAAATGAACTGGAATATTTGGCTCTCAACTACCTTTTAAGCATTGGTAAATAGTTACTTCACAAAATCTCTCTTATTTATCCATCTTTTCAGATGGGAAAACACTTTTCTCAGAATTGATGACTACTTATTTTTCAGCTAAAGTAAATACAGATCTATATCTCTTTTCATTTGTGCAAGAAGCTGACACATTCTGTCACAACATAGCATGAGTAAATGGGAAAGTGACAGCTTCCTGGCAAAATTTTAAAGAGATAAACATCTATTTTTGTTTAAACAGCTACTGAAAAAAAAAATGGATAGAAGCTTTCCAAGCTGAAATGCTGTGGAATATATGAGTGTTGCAGACTGGCAAATGAATGCACAAGTAAGATTCTGATGCTTATTGTTACCTCTAATATTTTCACTGTATTTGTCCATTACCTACTGTGAAATGTTTAAGTAATGTACAAGCATTATCAGCATAGGTATGTGAAATGATATAGCCAACACCACATTTTACTATTTTTCAAAAGACTAGATAACTAAATAAAAAAAATTCTTCTAAGCAGGAACGCGTTTTTGCATAGTTGCATGCTGTATTTGGTTTATGTGGCAAGGTTTTGGTAATAGGGGGAGGGGTGTACAGGGTTGGGCCCTGTCAGACTAGATCATGAACTGCCCCCATGCTGGACAGAGGCATCTTTGTCCAGCTCCAAAAGGGACTGCTGTTGCCTACAACAATCAGCAATGCTGGTGGTGCCTCTGTGAGAAAATTTATGAAAGGGTAAAAAATGTTGCACGGCAGCTGTGAGCAAGAAGTGAGAAAATATGAGAGCAACAACCGTGGAGACACCAAGGTCAGTGAAGAAAGAGGGGAAGAAGGTGCTTCAGGTGCCAGAGCAGAGATCCCCCTGCAGTTTGTGGTAAAGACCATGGTTGAGCAGGTTGTCCCCTTGCAGCCATGGAGATCCATGGTGGAGCAGATATCCACCCTGCATCCCATAGAGGACCCCACACCAGAGCAGGTGGATATGCTCTGAAGGAAGTCCATGCTGGAGCAGGTTTCTGGAAGGACCTGTGGTCTGTGGAGAGGGCGCTGCGCAGGAGCAGGTTTTCTGGCATGAACTGTGGCATGTGGGAGGACCCCTGCTCAAGTAGTCCATTCCTGAAGGACTGCATCCTGTGGAAAGCAACCACATTGGAGCAGTTTGTGAAGAACTGTCTCCCATGGGAGGGACCCCAAGCTGGAGCAGAGGAACAGTGTGAGGATGGAGTGGCAGAAATGAAATGTTATGGACTGACCACAACCCCCATTCCCCATCCCTCTGCACTGCTTGGGGGGAGGAGGCAGAAGAATCAGAAGAAGCTGAATCTGGGAAGAAGGGAGGGTGGAAAGAAGGTGGGTTTAGTTTTGTATTTATTTAACACTATCCTACTCTGTTATTAATTGAGAGACCTGGGTGTTAGTCTGGAGAAGAGAAGACTGAGAGGGGATCTTGTAAATGTTTATAAATATCTAAAGGGTGGGTGTCAAGAGGATGGGGCCAGACTCAGTGGTGCCCAGAGACAAGGGGTAATGGGCACAAACTGGAATACAGGAATTTCCATTTGAACAACTTCTTTCAGGGTGACAGAGCACTGGAACAGGCTGCCCAGAGCAATTGTGGAGTCTCCTCTGGAGAAATTCAAAACCCACCTGGACTTGATCCTGTGAAACCTGCTTTAGGTGAATCTGCTTTACCAGGGGAGTTGAACTACATAATCTCCAGAGGTCTCTTCCAACCTCTACCATTCTGTGATTCTATGATTCTCTGAATAAATTAAATTAATCTTCCCCAAGCTGAGTCTGTTTTGCCCGTGACAGTAATCAATGAGTGATCTCCTTATCTTTATCTCAACCCATGAGCTTTTTCATCTTATGTTCTCCCCCTGTCCTGCTGAGGAGAAGGAGTGATAGAGAGGTTTGATGGGCACCTGATGGCCAGCCAAGGTTAACCCACTGCACACACTTCAGAGTGCTTACAGATTCTTATATCAATAGATTTAAAGTAGTTTAGACAGTTATTAGATTCTTTTTTCTCAAAACCAATAGGATGATGAAATATCAGAAGTTCTTTTATTATGTTTCTGAACTTAGAATTCAGAAATGGTAAGGAGAAAAAAAAGAAGAGATGAATGAAAAGGAAATCTCATAAGGAAGATAATTATGCATACAGGAAAAAGAATGAGGATGTAGAGCTGGATAAAGTGCAAGTTTGGATAAGACATACAGCAGCTGAGAAGAGGTCAGAGAAAGGATAGAAGATGTAAACCATTGTGTGAAAGAAAAGCAGAAAGATATTTGTCAAGGAAAGGAAAACAGAAATTGAAAGGTTCATGGGTAAGAGAGACCTGAAGAAAGGGTGGAATATTAGGAGTGGGGAAAAAGACTGTAAAATCACAAGAAAGAGAAGGTAAAAAGTTTGGATAAAGGAAAAAGAATCATTGAATAATCTAGTCAAAGACAACAGAGACAAGTGATATGAGAAAAAAAATGAGATAAAACAAAGTTGCTTTGTTATATGCTGCTGGGCTTATAAGTTTCTTTGGCTTCTTCTTTAGCCTTACAAAGCTCAAAGGAAGACTTTTACAAAGATTGTTGTTCAAGACCTATGTGCATTTTCCTTCATTTTGAACACTAAATGTCTCTAAAGATGACACACAGTGTTTAGCTATTGGCCAACACCTCTGAGCATGAAAGTGGTTTTATGAGCTCAGTTTTGAAAATCGGGAAATTGAGGTAGAGACTAACAACTTTCCTGGGGCTTCGGTACAGTCACAATGATAAAGCTAGGATAATGGTGTTCTAAACCTAGCATTGAAATTTCCGAATCAAGTTGTTCTCATGTTGCATGTGTTGTTGTTGAAATATGTTGCATTTATACTTGTTGAGATCAGTGTAGAGCTCACAGAAGAAGGAGAGTTGAACTTGGATTTAAATAAAGCATATCTTCAATTTCCATCAGTGTTTCTCACTTAACACTGGAAGACAACTCTTCTGCAAGTATCTGCAGTGTCAGTAATTCCATTAACAAAGAAGCCACTGTATTATCAACATACTGTAGCTTCATTTTAATGTGTCATTTGCACTTCAAAGTCACATAACTTTTATTATGGTAAATCAATTAAAACTATTTCTCATGATAATTTATCTTCTACAGAGTTTATCATCTCAGAGAACGCAATATTTCCCAATTTAACTTCCAAGACAAAAGTGATGTAATTTGAATGCCTTTTACTGAGCTTATTAAGCATAAAGATCACAGAAATTTCAAACCCTGAAAGATAACTGTTTCATCTATGTGATAAAATGGAAGTCACATTTTAGTAGCTTACTGGAGGTAGTAGGAGACAGTATGCTAATTAGTAATATAACCTCATTTACTCATTTGGTATGTCTCTTGTTTTAAATCATAGTCTGTCTAGAATAGATATTCAGCTTGATACAAATATGAAAAGGAATTCAAGTGAAGCTACTGTATATTCAATAAAGCTGTGTGTAGCATCCATTTGATTATGCTTTTCTTTGTGTGTTTATAATCCGGGAAATCACCTTGAAATAAAGTAAACATTTTCAGAGATCTTGCAGTGAAGACTAGAGGTTTGTATAGAAAAATTCCCTGTCAGAAGGGAGAGATGGATCAGATCCTCAGCTAACTTAAACTGTCACAACTCCAGGGAAATCAGGAGAAAAATGTCAATATACAGGAATTGAAACTCTGATGATGTACAAATGTTACAAAAAATACCTCCCCCACCCCCACCCCACCCCCCCCCCCCTCCAACCAGTATACAATAATGACCTCCTTGAAATCTGGAAACATTAAGATGAGATTAAAAGCTCATCGGTATCTTTAGTGCATGTATTTGTCTGTGATTGTTACTCTGGTGGCAGAAGGCTTGATTTTCAAATGCTTTTTTTGATGTGTGCTTGGGGGCACCTTCCCCCTTACTTGCACTGTGATTTGTGTTCTTGGGTATTCAAAACAGTTTGAAAATGCTGCCAGTCTCTAGTTCCTGTCTCTTCTTCATGTAGAAGTGCTGGATTCACACGTTACATTATTGTATGGGAGAAACTAACACACAACAAAATAATAACCCTTGATTCTCTTAAAATTAGACCACAGAATCGTAGAATCAGGGAAAAGTTTGAGCTGGAAGGGACCTTAAAGATCATCTAGTTCCAACCCCCCCTGCCATGGTCAAGGACACCTTCCACTAGACCAGGTTGCTGAAAGCCCCATCCAACCTGGCCTTGACCACTTCCAGTTTCTCTGTGCAACCTCTTCCAGTGTTTCATCACCCTCACAATAAAGATTTTCTTCCTAATATACAGTCTAAATCTACCCTCTTGCAGTTTGAAACTGTTACCCCTTGTCCTATCATGACACTTCCTGATAAAGAGTCCCTCCCCATCTTTCCTGTAGGTCCCCTTGAAGTACGGGAAGGCTGCTGTAAGGTCTTCCTCTCTTCTCCAAGCTGAACAACTCCAACTCTCTCAGCCTGTCCTCATAGGGGAGGTTCTCCAGCCTCCTGATCATCTTCGTGGCCCTCCTCTGGACCCACTCAAGCAGGTCCATGACTTTCTTATGCTGGGGGCCCCAGACCTGGACACAGTACTTCAGGAGGGCTCTCACAAGAGCAGAGTAGAGGGGGAGAATCACCTCCCTTGACCTATTGGTCACACTTCTGATGCAGCCCAGGATACGATTGGCTTTCTGGGCCGTGAGTACATATTGCTGGCTCATATGCATCTTTTCATCCACCAGCACTCCTAAATCCTTTTCTGCAAGACTGCTTTCAATCCACTCATTGCCCAGCCTCTATTTGTGCTTGGGATTGCCGCAACCCAGGTGCAGGACCTTGCACTTAGCATTGTTGACCTTCATGAGGTTCACATGTGTCCACCTCTTCAGCCTGTTAAGGTCCCTCTGGATGGTTTCCCTTCTCTCCAGCATGTCAACTGCACCACACAGCTCGATGTTGTTGGCAAACTTGCTGAGAGTGCGCTTAATCCCACTGTCCGTGTTGCTGACAAAGATGTTAAACAGTGCTGGTCCCAATACCAGCTGCTGAGGAATGCCACTTGTCACTGGTCTACACTTGGACATTGAGCTGTTGACCACAACTCTTTGAGTGCGACCATCCAGCCAACTTCTTCTCCACCAAGTGGTCCATCTGTCAAATCCATACCTCTACAATTTAAAGACACTGCAGAAGAGTGTCGAATGCTTTGCACAAGTCCAGGTAGATGATGTCAGTTGCTCTTTCTTTATCCACCAGTGCTGTAACCCCATTGTAAAAGGTCACCAAATTTGTCAGACACAATTTGCCCTTAGTGAAGCCATGCAAGCATGTGCAGAGCAGCAGAAAACATAGTCCTATCATCCAGTCATGTCTCTTGCCCCATTTCTTTGCAACTGCACTAGCGGCAAATAATTGTAGCATGTAAGCCCTAGACCTTTGCTCAGCAGGGGAGAGGAGAGCTGTTACTAGGTAGTGTGTGTCATTTGGTGGTCTCTTGCTAATGCCTCATGGCTCACCACAGGAATCATTAGTGCATGCCTAGAGTAAGTGTTTTGGGCTGGAGTAGAATTGTGAACACTGGGCTGACCTCTGAGCTAAAGCAGGATACATATTAACTATTTAGATGTCTGACATAAACTTAAAATTCTTGTCTTGGACTCTTTTTCATCTCTTTCTGCAACTGGAGTATAAGGCAGTGCTTCTACCTACTGTAGGTGCTCATATTTCACATGGTGAGGATGCTTCTCTGGAATTACCATTTTGCACACTGGAAGACTAAACTGCTGAGAGCATTCTGTCTCATTTGCTTTACAGTACTTATGAACAAATTGAATTTTGTGTCTTTCCACGGAGCCTTGCTCATAAATGTACAGTAGTATCTTATCAGTTCGCTCTTTTGCCTGTAAGACCTTCAGTGCATTTCTGGATTGTATTAATAAATGACGTAATAATAACTGAAAAAAGGGCTTGTGATGATGCATCAAGATGTATCTACAGAAAAGGGATGATGTATATATAACAAAAGGAATTTAGCATGAAAAACTGCCTTAATGGTGTGATTTATTGGACTACATTATAGTCTCCCAAGGGAGGTGGTAGAAGCCCCATTAAATAATGGAAAAACTCACATCTCCTGAGGACCAGAGCATATGGGAAATAAACAGGAAAACCGGACAGATTTTATCTGTGCTAGAAGTGGCCAGTTTCTCCTGCCATTACAATACTCCCAAAGGAGCAGCAGAACAGATATGCAACATATTCTTACCATTTGTATTTGTATGGCACAAACAGTATGAAGTATGTTCCAAAATAATTTCCCTTGATGGTGTTTTCTGTTACTACACAAAGTATCCAGTTTAATAGTAGGAATATCGTCCTTAATCATTTTATGTTATGGTCATTCAAGGAAGCAAAGAATGAACCATTGTTTTGTATAATTAGCCTGTAAGACTCTCACTTAAGAATCATGTATTCAGGACTTGCACTTGCAGAAGTAAAAGAGAATTTCGCTATTGACTTCAATGGGAACAGTCGAAGAAGCAGTTTCTGAGGAGATGCTGAGGCTTTTTTGAAATTTGTTGTATCTGACTTTACTCAATATATGGAAGAAAATGCTTAGTCTCTCATTGACAAAGCCCATTTGGTCTAGGCCTACCCACTGCTGAGGTCATTTCACACCAACTAACATTCTGAGAGTTGCATTTTTTAACCCATGAAGGACCAAAATATCCCTTGCTTTGTACTTTGTTTAGTCCTCTGCACTTTTGAAAATGAATATAAAATACTACTCTATCACTGCTTTAGGGTTTACAACACAGTTGTGCTTTCTTCGCTTTGATAAAAGCGGAGTCTCATCAAAATTCTGTGTTTCAGCTATTGGAGAAGTAAAGATCCGCTTATGCAAGGTTACTTATAAGAATTTTTTTTTTCATACACTAGAATTATGCATCAGGACATTTGGACTATAATGCAAAAATCTGCCTATCTATTATATTACCACCTGAATGTGTTATTAAAATGTTACTGGAGTGCTGCACTTTGATGGTTTCATGCAGTCAGAATCCAACAAACAGTGTTTTAGAATCCCATCTTTGCATTACTATTTTTAAGGTTATTGATTTTTTTCTAATAGCCTTTCTCAACTGTTTCTTGGGTTCAATGAGGTTTCTTTATTTCCTAATTACAGAAAGCTTACTAAAGATAATACTGTTTTGAAAGACTTTTTTTTCCAGTTTAGTTTTGTTTTGATATGCTGTCGTTTATGTAAATAAGGATCTGTTTACTCAGTTTCAATATACAGTAGTCTTAAATCAGAGAAAGCCCATAATAAATACGAAACTAGAACATTCCTTTTTGTAAACACATCTGCAAGCCTGACTGCATCTCACTAAGCATTTTATAGGTTCATTATACTACTTGGCTCACATTGAAGTCACCTCAAATTTTATTTTTATTTTTTTCTAACCATCATATGAATAAACTTTCGCTTCTGTTTAGACTGGAAAATATCCAGTATCTTTTTATAATCTGCAGATACAGGAAAATATAATGTTTTTTTACTGGTAGTAAGGCATGTCTCTACACCTGTGTGTCACATACTAAATTTTAGGAGGGGTCAGCAGAGGTATCACTTATTAGAACTGCATGGTTTATTTTATGTAGAGGCCTGAAGGTAAAACGAGTTGCCTTTGACTTGTGTAAATGTGAAACTTTTGGAGCAGAGTTAACTAACATGGGTAAGTATGTAACAGATAGTAATGAGGGATGGTTTCTAAACATCCTGTAGTTACAGTTTGACCAAGAGCAATGATAACAATTATAGCAACTTCCCCCTCTGCCCCCGCCCACCCTTTACAGGTCAGATGCTTTTGGAGAGCTTCATCATTAGCTGCCTAAGAACTGTTTTAAGAAGTTTAGAACAACCTCAGCTATGATTTACCCTACCTGCAGTGTTACCGTGCTCTTACAGGCTACAGTGGACCAGCTTCCCTTCTGCTGCTTTTGCCATTAAGATTCTTACTACTTTACGGCATATGCCTACGGTGTATTCAAGGAGCGTAAGATTAGGTCTTTGTTAAGAAGTTATCAAGAGCTATTTCAGTGTTCCCAGGAAATTCAACATAGTGTTGTTATCAGTTATATAATCCTATAAGCTGTAGGACAGATACATGCATATGCAGTCATGGCTTCAACATGTACAGTATTTAAGATTATGTTAAGACATTCTTGAGAATGTATGTAACATAATGAGGCATATATACTATATACCAAAGTGTATCAGTCTTATAAAAACATTGTTCTTTTAACAGGATGCTATACTTTGCAAACTCATTGACTTCTGTGTAAACTCACCGTTTGTAACAATGCCAATGTCAAGTCCATCAGTGACAACACCTGTATTGTAGCTTGCAAGATTCTTTCATGCATAACAAATTATTAACTCATTATCAGCATGAAAAAAAAGGTTACTTGTGTTATTTAAATGTTATTATTGGTGGTTATTATAGGTTGTTATCTGCAGCTAGCTAAGATAACAGCAGTTTCTGGAGGACAATTCTATAAGAATTGCGTTTTCCAAAGCTAAAACTGAAGCTTAGTTACTTGGTCAACTGGACAGGAAAATTTTAATTCATCAGTGTGAATAGTGTGGCAAAAAGTCAATATGGTTAAGATCAATCATGTCTTACTTACTGTTTGGGTGGATGTAGAATTGTCTAAAAGCTTCAAAAATATATACGAATAATTTACTTTATCTTGGCACTGCTTGTAAATCTTCAAGTAATAATTATTTATTAAATATTTACTTGAGGTGAAAATTAGACTTCAACAATTGAAAATAAATTCAAAGATGCTTGGATCTGTAAGTTTTTTTTCTTTAAATTTAAACTTTAAACCAGACTCTTGAGATTCATCTTGTTTCTGAGAGCCCTAGGGAATAGCAGAAAATTCATACATATTTAATATTAGTCAAATCAACCAATGCAGTAACCATGCTAAAAGAACAATTATGCAGATATTTATGTAAATATGGAAAAGGAATTACATGTTTTTATTTAGAACATTGGAAAGTCTTGTAAATTATTTAATTTAAGAAGACATGCTTCGGAGTTATTTTGAGAAATTTATTTACAATATATATCATGGTAAAATATTTTAATATATTTGTACTTTCATATTAATTTCAACCACAACCATGTTAAGACTAGTATAATCTTCAGAGAACAGACTTGCTTTGTCTTTTATGGAAAATACATATAAATGTTTGTTTGTGGCAGAGATAATTTATTTAACATTTTATTTAAACCTTTTTTTATCTAAAGAGATGTGGCAAAATTAATTGACCCTGTGTTTTCAATAATAATAAAATAATAGTATCTTTCATTAATCTAATAGCTTTAAAAATCTGCAAATATGTTTTATATTTTCATGATGTAATCTAATGATAGACAGTGATGAATATTTTAATGAGCCTGGAAACCAGTCTCCAGTTAACTTCCATCTCCCAGGGTAGATATGCTTCCAGAGGAACAGTGGAAGGTGTCCACAAAAAACGTGAATTCACCTTTGCAGAAACAACTTTCTTATTTTAATATCACAGATAATCCTTGATTATTCATGTTTGTTGTGAAGTCTGTTATTAGATGAAGAAAATACTGTGTTCAGAAGTATTTGCACTGGAACATGGGGGTGAGGAAATATTGTCAAGTGTTAAGGTCATGGAAAGACGTTTCGAACCTCAGTGCTATTCCAAGACTTAATGCCGGGAAGGGTCAGAGAATTCTTACCAATTTAGGTCAGTTCATAAGTTCTTCACAGCTGTCATGTTGGTTGCTTTCCTGTAAAAAGTAGATAACTGATTTGGTAGTAAACAGGTTATCTATGTCAAAATGTGTGTGTTTTTTTATTATCAATTTATTTGACAAAACCATTTTTGGCGTTTGTTCTAGCCAGGTATATATGACGGCAATTGTCTAAACCAGAGAGAGCTAGACTCTTTCACAGTCACTTTTCTAACTAATTTGATATGTATGTGTAAGTATAACATGTATTTTGCACTAAATATGCAAGCTTTTCATTGACTGTAAGGAGAAGCTAGAATAACTAGTTCAGCTATTCACTCAGCTAACTCCAATGGAAGTGTCTGTAGTGTAGACACCTATATTTACTCCTGGTAGCTCTCCACGCAATTACACCTCAAGTCCTCTAGGTTTCTACTGTTATATTGGCTGCCTGAGCTGACACTTCAATTGATTATGCTTTTGATGTGTCATGGTTTAGGCCCACCCAGCCAGCAACTAAACAGCATGCAGATGCTCGCTTGTTCCTACCTGCCCTGGTGGGATGGGGAGGAGAAAATATAACAAAAGTCTTGAGGGTCAAGTCAAGGACAGGTAGGGCTCATTCACCAATTATGATCATGGGTAAAAAATAGACTCAGCCTGGGGAAACAACATCAACTTCATTTAAACACCACCTCCACTAAGACTTTTCCAATCAAATCTGAGTAGTATAATAAGAAATACAACCAAATCTTAAAAAACACTTTCTCCCCACCCATATCTTCTTTCCAGCCTCAGCTCTTCTGATTTCTCTACGTCGTCCCCCGCAGTGGTTCAGGGTGATGGTGAATGGGGGTTGTGGTCAATTCATCACACATTTCTGCTGCTTCTTCCTCCTCAGGGGGAGGACTCTTCACACTCATCCCCTGCTTCAATGGGGGGTCTCTCCCATGTGAGACAGTCCTCAACCATCTTCTCAAATGTGAATCCTTCCATTGGGCTGTAGCTCTTAATGAACCGCTCCAGTGCTGGTGCCTCCCATGGGGTGCTGTCCTCCCAGCAACAGGCTGCTCCAGTGCGGGTTTCCCTTAGCGTCGCAGCCTTCTTTAGGCACAGTGAGCTGCTCTGGCATGGGGTCCTCCATGGCAGGCAAGCTTCTGCTCCACCATTAATCTCCACGGGCTGCAAGTGGTCAGCCCACCATCTTACCATGGCCTGCAGGGTAATTTCTGCTCCAGTGCTCCTTCCCCCCTTCTTCACTGACCTGAGTGTCCACGTGGTTGTTTGTCTCACATCCCCTTCCTACCTTCCACTCCACAAAACTAAAATCTGCTTGGCAGCTTTCTCCCATGTTAAATATGAGGCGATAGTTTCCACCATTACTGATCGGCCTGGCCTTGGCCAGCGGTGGGTCTGACTTGGAGCTGAGGGAGTTTCTAGAAGCTTCTTACAGAAGCCACCTCTGTATCCCCTCTCCTGCCATCACACACAAACCCAGATGTCAGCCAGCACTTTAGGTTGATCCCAGAGTGATATAACTGGCCTTCCAAAAAAAGGGAAATTGAGGATGGATATGGTTTCAGTTTGAATTCTGCCTTTACAAAGTTTCAAGCTTATAGGCTGTCAAGGCTAGACGTAACTGTGCAAAGCTGTTTAACAATATACTGTGCAAACACATGGCCAGATCTAAAAAAGGATTTGGTTGCCTGGAATTAGGTCCTTCAATTAAAAACCTTGAGCTGAAAGCTACAAATGTGAAAATTAACTGTACAGAGCTGCTTCTTCTTTTGAGAGGTTGTATCTTGTGCATACATGATGCTGAAATGCCACCAGACTTCAGAAACTAGTCCTTTTTACATCTGATCAGAAGCACTTCAACTACTAGGGCTTCTTAAGAGAAACTCCATGTGCAGTTAAGTAGAATGGGACTTACTAAACAGTGCAGGCACAGCTGCTTTCGTTTAAAAGGTCAGAAGAAAAAGATCAGCCATCACTTTCATATAAAGGCTCAGTGATGAGAATATTTACCCGAGTTTCCGAGTACAATCCTTCTGTTAAGGAAGACTTTGTCCAAGTTCTTCTTTTAGACTAGTGCATAAATGACGTAGGTGAAGAGGGAAACAAAATGGGAAGGGAGCTCACTCTCTTGTTTTTTTAAGAAATTCTCTTTTAGTCTATCTGCTCAGGAAGGCATATATGTAAGCAAGACACTGTCTTCCAGAATTCAGGATTGTAGCTGCATTTAGCTGTCTCTATATTAAGCACAGACAGGCATTTGTATAAGGTGACAGTAATGAATGAGATGAATCTGAACATTGGGATGAAGTGATGTACCTCAAAATTCTCTCTTCAGTACTTTTTTTCTGTGACAATATTTTTTTGTTTTTAAGATGAAAAAACGCATACCATAAGATAAAAAACAGTCTTAGGGACAAGGCCAGAATCTGGGAAGTGTCTTTCTGCAGTCAGTCTAGCATTTAGTCTCACAGTTCCAACTCCTGGGTTGTATTTATAAACTTCTGGTATTGAAGAATTAAACTAACAAGAAGCTGTCGTTTCCCTCCATGGTTTCAGTGTTTCTCTTCTTCCTCACAAACAGAAATAACCCTTTCCATTGATTTTACCTAGAATAGGGCCAAGACACTGTCCTAACACCTTTTAGCTTTGCCTTTGTCTTTTCAGGAAAAAAACAGAAGATGTATTTGTGCCTGACAGGCGTAATGTTACAAGCCTTGCAACTAATATGCCTGCCTTTGCTGTCATTTTTGGTCTCTGTTATGTTTCACATTTTAGAAAAGCCTACAGTGTTAAAGTTAAATTAAAGAGCAGTACTAATTGAAGATCAGCTGGAAGAAATTAATAAAAACATTACTATATATTAACTTTTACTCTTATCCTAAAAGAAAGATTGGTTCATTGATTCATTTCAGAAAGAAAAACATAAAATAGATGTGATAGATTCCCGAGCAAAACAATGTAAAATATGAAGCTTCAGTAACCACAAAGAGTTGCAAGAACAATTTTACCTGTTGTGGACGAATGCTTCATATTGTAATTTTGAGATAGTCATGCAGCAAACTAGATTGGCAACTACAGTGCTATGGATTTTCAAGCATAATTTAATTATTTCATAGTCAGTAAATCAATGTTCATTTTTACATGAACACCCATGGGGTGAATACTTTTAAAACCACTGTGTCATTCTTAACTTCCCAATATTCTAATTTGTTAATTATTAACTGAGCTACGGTTCATACTATGGGATATTTTGATTTATAATGAATCCATGACTTTAATCATCTTATTCTATTGTACCTGATCCGACTTAATAAAGTAATTTTTGTTGTTGTTCCATTAGTAGGGTAATAGTTACTTTTGAAATGTTTATCCTTTCTGTGCTTAATTTTGAACAAAGTAAAGTTTATGAATTTGAACTAGTAATAGACACTTTGTGTCAGACCCCTGTCTGCTGTGCAGCATTTTGCCCTTTCTTAAATATGTTCTCTCCGAGGTGCCATCATGTTGGCTGACAGGCTCAGACATGCCCTGTAGTGAGTTGGTTGGAGCTGGCTGGAACCAGCTCACAGAGGCCCCTGCAGCCCTTCAACTGCCAACACCTGGACACTTACACCCAACACAGCACACGAATACAAATATACCTCAAGATATATAAATTTTTTCTGATTTTTCTCTTTGTAAACCAGCAACGAGCTCCACAACATGGCGTCAACAGGAATGAAACTTATGACAAATCAAACCAATCTTCTTTGGCCGTACCTGTAACTGTAGTATTCATTCATTCAGCCAGTGCTGAAAGACCGATATCCAATGTAATTAAAAACTAATGATCCAGATAGCTGCATGAACTTGTTTTTACACTGGATGTCTATATTGTATTCATTGTATTGAATGACTAGACCACAAGAATATGATCTGCAAGTGTTACTGCCAGATTGAGTTCCTTTATTTCAAATGGAAGAAACCTCATTTTAAAGATTTCAGGTTCAATCTCTACAGGTGATCTCCGTTTAGGTATATTACATGTGAGAGTAATAGAATGGAGTGAAAGGTGTTATAAAGAATTTTATTAAAAATCCTTTTGCATATTTATGCAATGTGAATACAGGAGTTTTTAATATACACATTCATCTTAGATTCTAACACAGAATGAGAAGTAATTCTGTGAACACAATAGGGCTATTGAATCATAAACGTTACACAGATGACTAAAGTTTGTGACATAAAACTTCTAATCATGTGTCTTAAATCAGTATGGTTATATTTTTAAATTAGGTTGTTATATTAGCTTTATTAACCTCTGTGTCAAAATACATAGTGATTTTCTGCTTTAAAGGCAAACTGCAAAGGGAGTAGCAGAATTTATTGCATATATGGGTTATCAAAAGATAGTTTCAAAGGTTCTTTTTAACTTTGGGGACTTTAGCTGTTTATATATCTAGATTTTCCAGTAGAAATACAACAGGTGATTAGGATGCAGAAAGTTGAAGTAGGTTAGCAATGGCACAAGACTCATACCTGCAGATTTTCCAATAACATCTAAATGAGGATTGAATTAATCTAAGAATCTGAAAGGAGTTGCTGAGATGTGTTTCTAATGAACAGAAAACAGCAGAGATGGGAACATAACTCTGTACTGATGGCAGTAATAGATTTATCACAGAATTTCCCATGATCATCAAACTGTGTGTAATTGGCAGCCAATATCCCCAGCCATATGACTACTGAAAACGTCCCATTTTCTGTTGACTGCTGAGGAGATTTATATGTGTGTTTATCCTTGGAAAGAATACATACCTCTCTTTTTTTCAATAAAATGAATTTCATTGATCTTGGAAAAATCAAAAGATATTTTAATGATATAACTACACTAGCAATTTCTTGTGGAACTTGCTTCGTTGTAGGTTCCTGTCAGAATGGGTTTTAGTTACACGGAAACGTATAGTATTTTGGGGCAACAATGCAAATTTTAGTTACTACCTGGTCAAATGTCTCCATAGTCAGAGTTAATCTTGCAAAAGACCTAAGCTGGGTTTTAAGACAAAGTTGGAGTATCAGATTTTGGATTAAGGAGTAGAAGATTTTGGCAGCTTGGTATTTTTTTTTATTTTGTTTAGAACGAGCTTATATATAGACAGATAACTATTAATATATAGATATCTAAAGTCAAATGGAATTTATTTGAGAGATCTATTTTGAAGGACAAAGGTACAAAATGAACCTAGGGACAAATTACTTAAACCATGAATCTATACCATCAAAATCCAACATTTTCATGCATTTATGTTTCTGGACTGCTTTTCTGAAATTCCAAAGCATGTATATACTGGTTTATAGTGGCCCACAACATGCAGATACACAGGCACATCCCTTCAAATAGTAGAACTGTGAAATCTATACACAGTACACATACAGGCTGATGGTGAGAATGAGGACACAACAGCTATGGTAGATGGATGTTACAAGTATAAAAAATGCGTGGCAAAAGAGGATCCATTCTCAGACCTCGGAAGTTATAATAGCTCTCACAATTTTTTTAACTAAGACTTTAAATTAATAACTAATTGGGTAATAAATGAATTAGAGGTTTATCTGTAAGTTTCCAAAATCTTCCAGCCTCTACATCTAGTCATCTACATAAAAAATAAACAGAAATCCCACATGAAGAAAACAAAATGAAGATTTGTATGAGACCACCTTCCTTCTTAGTTCTGTGGTTCCTTGGAGAGCTTCAAATTTATTATCCCCTACTTTAAAAATACAGTCAGATAATGTAGATTTCTTCTCCCTTTTGCAAAAAAAAAATAAAAAATAAGACTGACATGCAAAGTTAGAAGCTCAGTTTTCCTCGTCTTTTTTTTTCATGCACCAATGTCATCAAGGGAATGATAAAATTCTTTAAATTTTTGATGACTACAGAAAGTTGATGATGAGAAAATAGAAGATAAAATATGGATTGAAACAGTCAGTATACTATGCAAATTATGAATGGTAAATTGGACAGATTGATTAGATCTTAGTAAGTGGAATAGTTTGAGAAATGATGCCTGTCATCTAAGCTTTTTGACAGGTGTCAAGTAAACTGAATGATTTTTTTTAAGGGATACCTTTTAATTGAAATATAATTCTATAGGAATGTTTTTTTTTTTTTTCTGTACTCAGGGTCCAGTTATCATCTTGTTGAATTCTGGAATAAACTCTATCTGCTTCTTTCCTTCATTTCCAGTCATCATTCCTGAGTCAAGATCTCTTCGTATTCTCTCAATCTATATATATGTATGTATTTTTATAAAAAGTTGATTATCTGAGAACTAATGAAAAAGAAGTATTTTAAATAAAAAATGTTGGAGAAACTTTAATCTAAGTTAAGATTTAAGTTTATCCCTAGTAGGAAAACCTTACATAAAAAATGGATATGATAACTTTAAACTACATGAAATTTCATCCACCCAGCTGCTGCAATATCAAAGTGAATGGCATTGATAAAATTTTGAAACTCTTGGAAAATGTATCCACAAACACATAGTTAATCATTGCTATTACGTTAAGTATAGTGAAGCGGTAATAATTTGCCTGGTAAATTACAGTATATTATGGACTATACTGTAAACACATATTCATAAGAAATAATTATATATTTTAAAAGAGATAAAGCAAAACTTCCACTTGTAAATGACAATTCCTTTCACATAGTTGTGATGCAAAGACATATTTAGCAAGTACATGTTTAACTTTTAAATCAGTTTCCACAGATTTTTAGTGGCATAATGTAGATATATTTGGCCAAATACGTAGGTGTTAAGAAATAACTCTTAGTGGTAGCTCTGATCAAGGGAAATGTTTACACTCAAAAAAATTTTTTAAAAATAAAAAAATCCCAAATGAATCTGTTTTAAAAATAAGTATATCACCTTAGAGAATATAATATTTTCTATAGTTCTAAGTTTATCTATATGCTACAGGGTGAACATACTAAGAAACAGTAACAAGATCTATGTATCTATCTGTTTATATTTGTTCTCTTGCTTGCAATATCTAAGTGCCTGGAAATAAAAACTGTTTAGAAACTGGCAAGTAAGAAAAGTGAATCTGAACAGCCTCCTTTATTATCCTAGCCTAAAGCAATGCAAGATTTAAACACAAGGTAAAATTAAACAAACTCGCATTTAAACAAGACATGTCAGTCTTAGATTTTGTTCTAGCTCCTTTCTCTTCACCAATTATATTCTATTGAACACAGTAGTCTGTATTTTAATAAGCTTTCTGTTGCAATATGTTTAGACTGGTTCCAAATTTAACAAAACAGTGTATTAGAGGAAAAGGAGTCTTAGACCTGCAGAATCAATATGTTGATAATTGAGGATACCAGTTACAGTCCATTTTCCACAAACACTTATGTAGCTGCATGCGTATGACTTGAACTCCCATGTAGATGATTTGTTGAATCAGAGTATATGAATAAAGAAACAAAAAAAGGAATAAGTTTTGTCTGCTATTACACAAGGAGTGTTTAATTCAAAAGAATAGGTGGCTTAGTGAAGTCTCTGTCAAGGTTTTGCCCTGTTCTACCTCAATATGCCTGTCTCCATATGCCCTTTCTCTTTCCCCTGTCCCATGGCAGTGTCTCTACTTTCAAGCCACCACTAATCGTCTTTCCTTCACTGAAACATACTTTCTCCTACCCTGCAATGTTGGAGGGTGCTAGGTTGGTGGCTGAAAAATACTAATTAGCTAGATGACTTATGTCATGTATTCCTTCTATCTTCACAGGATACCAAAGGGCATGCAAAGAAGCTACAGAATCAAACAGGACAAATATATTGTTTGGTTGGATGTGTGTCTAAATGAAAAGTTACTTGAAAGGTAGGAATACCATTGTTGGTTTATACAGTGGGCAAGAAACATTTGCAGTAGGACTTTAGGAAGCCAATTTCAAATTTAATGTCACATTTGCATGGCTAACAAGCTGAAAATTCTTATTTTATAGGTATTTACAGGTTGCCCAGGGAGGTTGTGAAGTCCCCATCCTTGGAGATACTCAGAAGCCATCTTGTTGCATTCCTGGGCAGTCCAGTTGGCTCTAGGTTGCCCTGCTTGAGACTCCAGAAGTCCCTTCCAACTGCAACCATTCTGTGATATATTTTCTATTTTTATAACTGATAAATATACCAACTATCATCGTGCTTTTAAATTATTCTCAGGTCATTTTATCATTCTGTAAAAAATCTTAACTTGCAGAAATTTGTAAATCATTGACACGAATTCTTTTTTTATTCTGGTAATTTACTTCAAGTATGCAGTGTACGGAGCAAAAACATAGCACGAAGATATTGACATCCACTACTCTAATTTAATAACATTACAAACCATTTGATACTCACCTTTGTGCTTTCCATGATGTGGGATGACCTTCTTGAAAAGAGTCCTTCTCTTAAAAGGCAAGCTGTTTTTACCTTCCAACTCGAGTTATTAATCAATGCAAAATTCTTAGTTACGGCTGAAACTTCTTATCATGATGTAATAATTTTGCTCTTGAAATGTAGTTTTCGTTTTAAGATATTGATAACAGAACCTAGATAAGAAACTTTACTTTGCCTTCCAGCATTAGAAAATGTCTTGCACTGCTAATCAATTATCTCTTTGCTTTTAAAAGAATTCTACTTTGGGAATGATAGGACTCTGTGTATGAATATAAAATGTGCCCTTGTGTGCACATGTGTATGTGCGTAGATGAGTATGTACTCTGTCCTTTTTGTGAATGTAAGTCAGAGTGTTAAATAACTGTACTCAAAGAAAAGACAGACCTTTCCCCTGTTATGGAAACCAAGATGAAATCTTTTAAACATTGATGTAAAAACAGGTTTCACAGTTGAATCCAGATTTCAGGATTACAGTCAGCTAATTGTTTTAATATTTATTTGTTCATGCGACATTAAAATTAATATATAGTTAATCATTAGGCAGTATATTCACATACTAAAATGCCATTTTAATATGATATAGAATATTTAGAAATCTATTTTTTCATTATGGTAGGAAGAACAAAATAAAAGCTCTATATTGAGCATCTTTTGTATCAAGAATTGTAATTACATAGACAAATAGTTCTGATAGATATTTTTCATAGAAAGTTTTAAAAACTCTTAATAAGATGATCAGTAATGTGACCAAATCAGAAAAGGTAATTTTCTTTTAAAATGAGAACTCTTCCTAATTTTTAAAAAAAAAAAAAAATCAATTAAAAACTATACCAGCCGTGGGATTAAGATCAAGTTTCTCAATAATTCTGTACCAAATTTGTTAATTCCATGATTTGTATAGCTCTGGTGTAAGTCTGTTGGTTCTCTTACTGCACTGAAATGAACCGTCTATGAACTGATCAAAATTTCCCAGTTTTCATAACGAATGCAAGTTTCTAAAAAGGAATATAAGTTGTTTTTTTTTTTCCAAAAATACTTAAGAGTAACAGTTTTTCCACTGTACCACAGGGTAGGGGCGAAGGCAATCAGACAGGGGAAAAGCGCCACCTATTGGTCCCGGCTGCAGTTTGACTCGTTGGTGTTTGGTACCTGTTGTAGTTGTGTTTAAAGAGCACAGCTGGCATTTTAGATGTACGTATGAGTTACAAGTTTCAATATTTTCAGGCTTCATGATAAAGTATTTAAAGCTAAAGCCAAACGAGTGTTTTACACAGTAGGAATACGGTAACACAGAAACAATAATTTTTTTCTTTCTTTCCCTTACTTCCTTTCTCTTTCTTTTTTTTCTTTTTTCTTTTTCTTTTTTTCTTTTTCTTTTTTCTTTTTCCTCTCAATCACTTAATCTAATTCTCTCTCTCTCTCCTGCTCAATTACATCTCTCTCATTTTACTGGGTTCTTTCTCTGTCTTTCTTTGATATCTCTCTTCCTCTCTTTCCTTCTCCCCCCTTCCTCCCCCCCTCCCTCCCTGCTTCCATCCCTTCCTTCCCCTCTTCCTCCTTTCACTCCCTGTTTCTCTCTTCCCCCACCCCTCCTCCTTCTCTCCTCTCTCCTGTTTCTTATTCCTTCTTGTATCTCTTTTCTCTCTTTAAAAACAATTCCCTTTTGTGAGGTACAGTACAGAGGACTTGGGGAACAGCTTTAACAGAAATTCTGTTACAATTAATAGAACATGTGGCTATACAAACTGCAATACTTTCAGACTTGGTAGCAAACTTTGCATTCTGAATAGACAAGCTCATATATCTTCCAGTAGTCAAGAGCATAAACAGTTCATTTTCCCTTGGATAAGGGTGGGGTTTGATATCAAAAAGTTGGCAACAAAGCAATTATGATTTTATTTTTCAAATATTATTGTGTAGGTAGTGCAGTATGTTTTTAGCATATTACAAACCCTATCAATATTTCTGGATTTTGACATTTTTTACATTTTTTTCTAAATGGGAATTAATGATGTACATATTCTGACTTTTAAATTGTTGGGTTCAATAATGAGTGGTTCATTGACTGCTGGTTCAATGAATTGTGTGGAAATTCATGGACCATGCAGGCAAAGAGAAAAGGTAACTGTTATTATTTCAAACGAAGATTCTATGTCTTAGTGGCATTGTGAAAGATTGACCTTCACATGAGATATTGCTGTTCTTGCATTACCACCCTGATATCAATAGAAAACTGCTTTTAATCTACACAAAGGGTCCTGTTATCCTCTCAATGCATGAGGGATTATCATGCTTAACTCTCCAGAACATCGAGAGGCAAATAGACCCCACAGTCTCTATTGCTGTGAAGCAATTTCTTGGACGTATTTCACATGCTCTTAAGTAATGGTTTTGAAAAGTTCTGGGGCTTTTTTCTGTGGGTTTTTTTTTTTTTTTTTTTTTTTTGCTTTGTTTTAAAGTAGAAAGTTGACATTTTGTTGTAAACTTGTGCAAGAACACTATTTGGTAGAGTGGTGGTAAGGATTTACCGAGTTGTCAATATTAGTAATTAGATTAAAATATTCATGATCATCTCTGTTAACCACATGATCTCTTCTCAGTAATGCTCATTGTAGAAGTAAGTACTTCACGTTATATTTGAGCTGTAAATGTGATACTTATATAGGAATTTGGCAGATGGCACATCTTATTTACAAAGAAAAATAGGTAACTGATAACATATTTGCTTATCAGTATTTTCATAATCTGTAATTCTGATGGTACTCTTTCTTTCTAAAATCATATTGCATATCTGTCTTTTGCATTTACAGATCAATAAGATAACCACGGGATACTGTGTTCTTATAAATATATCTATAAACATATATATATATATATCTGTGTAGGTATGTATGTACTTCGTCCACTCAATGAAAACTTTTAAATATTAAAAAGAAGTATTGCATCCCATATTTCATCTATTCTTACAAGACAAGAATGACAGTATTAAGATGCACATTCAGGATAGCACTCTTTCTGCTTTGAACGCTGTCAAGAACAAAGTGCTTTACAGACTTAAAATAAATCTAGGTACTAATCCATTGAATTTCTGACAACAGGAGCCCAAGGTTTCCATGCACTTAGCTGAGTACTGCATAAGAGCTTGTGCATTATTTATGTCCACTAATGGTGTTGCAATGCTCTTTGTGTGAAGCAGTGACAGTGCAATCTACTAAGATAGCTGCTGCTGTGGACAAAGCCATACATTTTCCTGGGCTTGAATTTTTGACAGAATACTCTATTAATGCCAATTCTGCTTAAGTAAATGCTGAACAAGGGTCAGTTCCTCCCCCCCATTCCCCTTATTATTTAAGAAAACAGTGCCATAAAACTGAAAATGATGTTCTGGGCTTTGCTGAATTTTGCAACACAATAGTAGCTGATAAAGGTCAGCCTGCTTTTTTGTCTACTTTTATGATTTTGTGTGATGGTCCACAGACTAAATAGGAGAGCTCTTAGCATTGGAGAAGGGAGGTGCTATTAATTCCAGTTTCATTGCCATTATACTCTTCACTGGATCAATAGAATTAAATGAGCTGAGATATTAGGAAAATATTGTGAAGAGAGGTAGGGTGGTATTATTTGACCAAGGTTAGGATGAATAGAAAATAAAGAACCATTTATACTGTGATGTCAATAAATCATGGAACCCATATATAAAATGGAGTAGGGCATAACAATCATAAGCATTCAAATGACCATAATATCTTTCTTTTTTTTTAAAACACGTTAATGTCTGACTGGCAATTTAAAGGGCCACTGTAAACATTTTTTTTTTCCTTTTAACTGCATGAATTTAAAAAATAATAGTAATTCTGTTTGTGTAGTAGGTTCTGTTCAAATTAAGTAATCATAATAACTTTATAATATTCTTTTAAAAAGTCTGTATTTTTTACTTGCTTCTCTAAACATCTGAGACCTGGAAGTTCTAATAGGGACATGGCTGAGGACTGGGTACATTTTCCCCTGTGCTTTCCTGTTTGTACTGCCTGCTGCCTCTGCATTTTCCATTTCAGCCTTGCAGTTGCTGCTCCTAGCAATGCTATTTCTGGTGAGCGTGTAAAACATCGCGTACATCAAATAAATCTGCAGAAATGACTAACCCAAAGGACATGAAGTAGCTCCTTTTGGAGTCAACATACACAGATGCCTGTGGGAGATAGAGAAAGGACTTTCAGGTATTTCAGGGAAAAAAAAAAAAAAGAACAATGGAGATTAGCACACTTCTCTTTATTCTCTCTCAGAATCCACAGTATTAACAGCAACAGTTCTCACCATCTGAAGTGACGAAGCTCAGTGACTATAAAGTAAGCTTTTTTTATTGTTTCTCTTCTACAGATAGTAAAACTGAGATAATATACAGGTGAAGTTTTCCTAGAGTAATAGACCTAAAGGCACAGGTGTAATCTTGTCACAAGTTTAATGGTTACATGTAAGTAATGTGTTTCAGCTAGAAGTGAATTCTTATGTATTTATTTAATCAAAAAAGAAAATTTTGGGGATAAAACTGACAAATTGTAGATCTGAAGTTTTTGTTTAGCACTAGAATGATCCTATTTACTTTTCATGAGTCTAGTAAGATAAAATTAATAACCTTTCAAACTGTTGAAACTGAAGAAAATCTCATTTTCTTCATGACCATGCTTTTTCTTTGCCCATACTCTTAATTTAATCTCTCACTCTTTCCGCCTGTCCTACCTCTGCCTTGTAATAAAAGCAGTCTTCAAGTTTTTTAGTCTTAAAAAAATTATAAAATTCCTCTTGTCCTTTCTTAGAATCATAAAATCTTTTAGATTTTTACAGGACCTCTGGAAGTCTTTTGTCCAATGCCTCACTCAAAGCATGCCCAGGTGTAGCAGTTGCTCAGGGCTGTGTCCAGCTGAGTTCTGAGTGTCTCTAAGGATGAAGATACCACAGCCACTCTGGGCAGCCTGTTCCAGTGTGTGCCCACACTCAGTACCCACACTCAGTATTTTTCTTTCTGGGACAGAATCTCCTGTGTTCCAGCTTGCTTCATTACTTTGTTCTGTGCACTGTTGAATCTGACTCTGTCTTCTTTATAACTTCTCATTAGGTAGCTGTTGATGGCTATAAGATCCTCTTCCAACCCTCTTTTATTAAGGATGAAAAAATTGATCTCAGCTTCTCATCTTGGCTTAATCTGCAAACTACAGAATTAGTGCTGTAAGCCAGTTATGTTTGATTCATCAGCAACCTTCAGTGGTACTCTTATGTCAGGATTTAAGGAATTTTAGGAAGAAATTCCAGGAAGAAATCTTAGTTTCTCTCAGTTTACATATTCTGTCCTCCACCAGTTTTCCTCCTGCCTACACAGTCTTTATTTTAAAACTTTGTTTAGGGAAACACAGATATCACCACTATAATTCTTTGTGGGATTTATACAGAGCTATGTTTCATCCCTGTTCCTCTTTTCACTTTTAATACTTAATAAAGTTATATCAATCACTCTTAGACCTCTACAATATGGAGGTTTTCACATGAGATTGTTGTCTAGGCTTCCTTCATCAACATTCATAATATGTGATTCCTCTACTTTTAATGACTTATGCAGTAGCTCAGATGATTTTTTTTTTCTTCCCCACTGGTTGTGATAAGTGAGCACTGCTACTAAGTCTTAGATTTTATACAAGATGGACACTGTCTGCAGAGAACATTTTAGAATATTGACCATGTTTTCTTCCCCTGTACTGATAATGTGTTTGTTTCTTTTCCTCACCCTTCTTATAATTTTTTTTTATTTGCAAACTATAGTCCCTGTGAACAAATATGGTGAGTCTACCTCTTATACCTCATTCCCCCCCTCACAGCCTTCTTTCACATTTTCAGTGGTTGGTAACTTCACTGTCTTGCTTGTGGGTTGGGTAACATCTTTAATTAACTTCCAGAATGTATCTAATTTGCATGTTCTTCTTGCACATTGAGTCTGATTCACGGTCTGTGGTATCTCTCCACAAAACTAGAACACTTGTCCAGGCTCTCATAACGTTGTGTCACCAGACATTTTTAGAAGATCTTTGTGAGTCTTGCCCTTTCAATCACATTAAATACCATCTCTTAACTTTCCTTCTCAAGACCATCCTTAAGGTACCCTGACCTATATTCACTTCACATTAAGCACGGTTTTAAATACTGACCTTTGAGCAGTGTATGACATGTGCCATCACTGTCCATCTGTAATTTTTTTTTTTTGAATCGTAAATCATTCCAAGGCATGCATTGTATGGCATGGGTTCCTTAGAAACCTGTGTAAGTCTACCTGCAGTCTTCCTTCACTTCTCTCCCTTAAAACTCTGATATGATTTCTTGCAGGGGGTGGGTGGTGGAAGGAAAGGCAAAACAATCACCCTTGACAGCACTTATGTCAAATATATATTCGGTACCTCTAGCTAATATCTCATTTCTTCCCTATTCTTAGCTTTTTGTTTCTAGCTCTTATGAGAGCCTTGTACTGGGATCAGGCTTTGTATATTTGTTTCACCTTTGTTTAAAATCTAGCTGTTCCTTGACTACTAACTCTGAATGCTTATAGTGGAACTCATCTCACTTAAGACTGGTGATGGAGATACCTAGATGCAAACTAATCAATTTACAATACCTGTAATCAACGGTGAAATATAAACATGATTCATCTGATCTATTTTTTGATATCTGAATTTTGATGGAATGTGTCACACTAAAATTACTTATTTAAGTGGTCTATATTTTGTACAATTCTGAGCCAGTGGAGAAAATATTGTTGAGTTAGCGTCCTGAAACAGACAACTGCAATGACAATAGGTAGTGGAAAAAACTCTAGAAGTCCCACAAAATGCTCAAACAACATAGAAGCAAGTCACGCTTCCTGTAAAAGATTAAGTTCAAAGGTCACTCTTGAGAGACAAAGATTAAATCATCTCTCTATTTAAGCTCTTATATAATTTAGTTTGCAATCTATATTCTGAACTGTGGCACAGAAAACCCCAGGTAGTTCAACAGCCTTGCAAGGAATTTAAGTAGGAGTTGTGTCTGGTCTACATGTCTGGCCTTAATACAGATAGTTATATGCCTGTCAGCAATGTTGTAAATTTCTATATCTTTTCTTGATTTCAGTGACCAGTTTGCATGTGTTGAGAAGCTGATGTCCCTTTTATCTAGAATAGAAGGAAATAAAAGCAAGCTTATTCAGGGCTACTATATAGCAGCTTCTCTATTTGTGCCAGCAAATCTGACATAAACCCTGATTTTCAGTGGTTTATCTCAGGCATAAAGAAAAAATCACTTCAGTTTAAAGCTGGGTGCACCAGGTCTCTGCCTGAAGCTATTTCATTTTTGTTAAATTTGAAAAGCTGGTTGAGCCCATTTTAGTTATAAAAGTGTCAAGAGAAGTTGCTAGTGGTTTCAGAGAGTTGTATACTTGCAGCTAAAACACTTCAAACCTGTAAGAGCTCCATTCAATTACAGGTATTTTCTAGCTTCTGCAGAAAAGTATCTATGGAAATTTGCTCTCTAACCAGACAGCTGATTCAGCAGGAAAGAAGCAATAAACAGCAGAAGTGTAAGTTATCATGTAATGCATTTGTTTATTTCTACTAGGAATCTTGTACATCTGTAACTTTTACCAGCATGCATTTCTACCTTGTCTGAGAAATTGTATGGGAGATACCAAATCTTTTTGGAGGGACATTGCCACTTCCATTACTGCCAAAGAACAAGATTCATTAGTACACACACTTATGTAGCACAACCTTGTATGACACCGCAGCACACCTGAATTCATTGATCATTTGGGCACATAGCATCATTCCAGGAGGAAGGAGAGAGACGGCAGTACTTTGGTGCATACTACTTAATGGGTCTCTCCTCTTTCATAGTCAAACAATATGTCCCTTCTTGTTATGAGACCTGTGGAGTTAGATGCATCCCATGGCATGTGATAGACTGTATTTCTGAGAGAACTATGTGACCAAGTCTATGCCATTACACTAGTAAATATCTAAATAAAGATGCTCAGGACTTTTTTCTGGCACTGAGGTCAGATAGCACTGAATAGTTTACACCCATACATGCCTTTGTCTCTAAGCAGGGTAGCCACAACCACCTGATGGGAATAGTTCCTGTCCCAGGTTTATTCCTGAAATGTGTTTGGAATTATAGTATGTCATTGTATGTCATTGAAAATATTTATTTATATACACATGAAACTATATAAGCCTGAAAATATTTCCTATGCTGATGTTGCCTATTTGGTATAACTGAGTGGATCACTGAAGGAGGATGTTGCCAAGGCCACAGTAGCTATGACTCCCTACTTAATGATTTCATGATGAGAATGATTGCAAAGGATTTGAGGAGTATAGTACAGGACTTAAGTCTTTCTTGCATCCCAGAATTGTGCCCCAATCATCAATCTATTTGTTGAACACTTGGCATTTCTAATTCATCCTGCTGAAGTAGATGAACAGTCAGAAATGCAAAAGCTCTGGAACCAGAAGGAGAGAAGGAGGAAGAAAAGCCAGCTTTTCTCCTTCTGGAAATGTTAATAGAGTGAGGTGAGAGTAGGAATAGCAAAGGCAGAGCACATGTGGTTAATTTGAGATGTGGTGCTAGAGTCAAGCAACAGTCATGAAACTGAAGTTTGCATTTTGTTCAGAAAATGTCAGTTAAATTTTGTAGATGTAAGAGTTAATAGTGTTTAGAGTAAAGATGAGAACATAAGAAATGTCTTACAGGATCTGCCCTAGTCCAGCTCCAGATCTAGTCCAGACCAGTCCATCTAGCACACTATTGTATGTCTGGTCAAAGATGTTGTTTAGGAACAACACACCAGTCTCAGCCCTTTCAGCTGTTAATTCAGCTCTTATAGCATCCACATTTTTTACATTGAATGTTTTAGAAGGTACCTCTCTGCTTGGATCAATATGCTGGTTCAACTCTTGCCCACTTCTAAATACCTATCTGCCCATAACAGTTGTTCATAAAATGGTCAGTATTTATTGATTTGGATAAGCCTCTCTGTTGGTTCAGTACCAGGTTAGCAAGCTGATAAGAAGGAACAATGCTGGGAACAATCACACAGAAAGTAAAAGAACTGTGAAGAGATATCTGTATATAATGAGATACTTTTTGTATTGAAATTTCAGCGTGTCTTCCTAACTCTCCTCTCACTATGTTCCTTTTGTTGAATAATGAGTCTATAAGCTCATGACTTGCTTATGTTACTGAACATTAGTTGTACTATTAGATTAATTGGTTTAAAATTCCAGATGTGGAAACCAGACACAAGAAAGCTGTTCAATATATCTTTAAGGTGTATAAATTCAGAAATTTACATTATTTCAAAATTTCTGGCAGAAATCAGCACTGCTGGTAAATACATAACAGATGTACCAATGTGCCTTGAGATGAATATATTATGGACAAACAATCATATTTATTCCCATCACAATAACAGTTTGTTTGGATCACCTGCTCTTTCTGGTTGCACCTGTGGCTTGTTCATTTGTTTGGAACATGGGAAAATGCCAGGATCAATACAAGCTGTGGATTCTTGCTCCCTTGTGTGGGTGTTTCTTCTAGTTATTCCCCAAATGTTCTTTGTATGCAGTCTTTAGGTATAATGCAGAAAAAAAAATGAAAAGAAAAAAAAAAGATAAAAGCATTAGTGCAATATTAAGGCTTGAGAAAATGAAGCAGCCAAAACCCAGGGTATTCCAAATTCTACAGCAGTTTCTAAACTTTATCTCAATTGTACTTTAAAACACAGTGATGAACAATTACTTTTTTTTTTTTTTTTTTTTTTTTTTTAATGAAAAGCAATTGAATAGTATTTCCAATATTCTTACTACTAGGGAAAACATATAAATATACTGATATTTTGTAGCTGCAAAAGCAGTACTTTTAAATATCTTAAACAATCTGGGTGTGCTGCCTGTGTGACTTTTGCCTGTATGTTGTTCCAAATTTTTTGCTACATACACATGTAGCTTATACTGTACAGATGTTATTCACAAAGAGCTGCTCTCTCCTCTACACAAAGTTCTACTACAGTATAATATGTTGAAAAAGAAAGATGTGTCAACAAAACATCCTTGTCTCTAAATTGCAGAGACTTGGATTTGACAGATGGACCACTCAGTGGAGAAGGAATTTGCTGGACGGTTGCACTCAAAGAGTTGTGGTCAATGACTTGATGTCGAAGTGTAGACTAGTGACAAGTGGCATTCTTCAGTGGCTGGTATTGGGACCAGCGCTGTTTAACATCTTTGTCAGCAACATGGACAGTGGGATTGAGCGCACCCTCATCAAGTTTGTCAATGACACCGAGCTGAGTGGTACAGCTGATATGGAGAGAAGGGAGGCCTTCCAGAAGGACCTTGACAGGCTGTAAAGGTGGGCCCGTGTGAACATCATGAAGGTCAGCAATGCTAAGTGCAAGGTCCTGCACCTGGGTTGAGGAAATCCCAAGCACAAATAAAGACTGGGCAATGAGTGGATTGAGAGCAGCCCCACAGAAAAGGATTTAGGAGTGCTGGTGGATGAAAAGCTGAATATAAGCCAGCAATATGTGCTCACAGCCCAGAAAGCCAATCGTGTCCTGAGCTCCATCAAGAGAAGCGTGGCCAGCAGGTCAAGGGAGGTGATTTTTCCCCTCTACTCTGCTCTTGTGAGACCACACCTGGAGTACTGCTTCCAGCTCTGGGGCCCCCAGCATAAAAAAGACGTGGACTTGCTTGAGCAGGTCCAGAGGAGGCCATGAAGATGATCAGGGGGCTGAAGCACCTCCCTTATGAGGACAGGCTGAGAGAGTTGAGATTGTTTACCCTGGAGAAGACAAGGCTTTGGGGAGACATTACAGCAGCCTTCCGGTACTTCAAGGGGCCCTACAGGGAAGATGGGGAGGGATCTTTAGTAAGGGAATACAGTGATAGGATGAGGGGTAACAGTTTCAAACTGCAAGAGGGTAGATTTAGACTGTATGTTAGGAAGAAATTCTTTACTGTGAGGGTGGTGAAACACTGGAAGAGATTGCCCAGAGAAGTTGTGGTTGGCCCCTCCCTGGCAGTGTTCAAGGCCAGGTTGGATGGGGCTTTGAGCAGCCTGTCTAGTGGAAGGTGTCCTTGACCATTGCACAGGGGCTGGAACTAGACGATCTTTAAGGTCCCTTCCAACCTAGACTATGATTCTATGGAAATCTATACTGTTTGATGGACTGCCATGACAGGGAGAACAAGTTTCTGTTTTCCCTTTCAGAGTATCATCTTGCAAAGTTGAAGCTATGTTCTCTGAAAAAGCTACATTTTCACTGCTGAATTCTGGAGTAGTGACTGTTTTTTGTGTTCAAGAGAGATCCATCCTACCCAAAACAGCATACCAGCATGAGTCATTTAATGCATAATTTAGAGCATCATATTCTAAGACTGCAGGGTGAAGTGCCTTTGAAAGGACATTTCCGTAACTATTCAATATGGTAGGAGCCTACAGTGGCTATGTTTCCAATTTACTTTCTTGAAGTTCCTAGTCAGTGAAGATCAAACCTATCTTATTGTTTCCAGACATCCTGAGACAACTGTGCAGATTCAGATGCAATATAATTATTTGAGTTATAACTTCTTTTGATTTTTTTTTTTACTGGATACATGGTAACTGTTATGTTTCTCTAAAGAACCCCAATGTACCTGTAAAATATCCAAAACTAGTTAGCAAAAAACCACAAAAGATTATATACAACTAGTTATGCACAGTATGCTTTGAAAAGATAAATAATTTGGACAGATTTATTATAACATACTTATATTTATAGAATATGTATATATTCTATAAATATAATATAAACATTATATTATACATAACTATATCATCAAAATATGTATCTATATTTATATATATTATTGACACATATATATATATAACTTCAACTTATTTTTCTCCGAGAGTTTTTCTTCTTCAGGTACGGTGGGAGAAAGGAGTAATATGCGTGAGTAATAAGCAATCATTTTCGGATGTATGTTATTTTCATATTTCAGGTTGGAATTTCTTTGTAGTAAAACTGCACCTGAAAAGTGATTTTGAGATGTTTTAATGTTTTAATTTATCAGTGTTTGAAATGTCCCATGCATCGAGGAACTCAGGAATTTGGTTGGTATGTAACAATATCTGGGTTCATAACAACATCAAATGTGAATCAAGATGTTTCTGAAAATGTTACCAGTTCAGGTGAAGTGCTGTTATAATGGGTATTTTATTTCAGAGCTGACTCTAATCTGTGAAAATAAGGATTCAGCTAGTGCATAAATATTCTACCCATCTATATAAAAAAATACTAACAGTGCTGCGCTGTTTTGAAACTGTGGACTGTATCTAAATGCATCACTCTGAACTGATTTCTTATTTATAACACATCATTCAGACGAACACAATTCTTACTGATTAGAATAGACAGAATGCCTGAAATGGAATCTGAATCACTGAACCTGTTTTAATCTCATGTTATTGAAGAAATGAACATACCTTCTATTTAGTAAAAAGCATGGATTTGTTCCCAGTAAAGATATCTGCTATCAGAAAGCTCTTCAGGAGATAAGCTTAGTTTCCTGAGCCGATATACTTTGCTGTCTGAATAAAAAGTGAAAGGGGATAGCAGTCCTTGTGATTTCCTTTTTACAGGCTACTGAACTTTAATGTTCACAGAAAGAGTTAAAAGACTGCACTGATGATACAGCACCATTCATTCAGCACGAATGCTATGATGATAGTGTAAACTATCATAACAGATCTTCCAACCAGAACAACTACTTGCAGCTATTTACACCAGGGACATGATATAGTCTGCATATGGACATTCAATATATTCCTCTTTTGTAAGAGCCTCTTAGAGGTTTACTAGGAACTTTTCCTCAGATGTGCTACTCCTTTTACTGTTTTCTGAAAAACTGTAGGGTCGTTATTTAACAGTAATATTTTCCAATGTAAGATTTTTAGTTGTGTTCAAAGACCGGGGCCAGCCCCAGAAGAAGCATACGCTTTTACAAAGCTTTCAATTCACACCCAAATTTTTCTACCTCAATCAAAAACAACACTAACCAAACAAAAGTGTAGATAAAACCTAAGACTGGAAGACAGGATGGATAAATACGCAGACAAACCTAAGCTAAACATACAGACAGATAAAATTTAAGATTAACCAGAATATGAGTTTACAAGTCCTTTAAAATTTTTGGCGACTTGAATTATAATTAAAACACCACAATCCTCCTCTTCATCTTTTTTTTTTATTATTTTTTCTTCTTCTTTTTCTTTTTTTTTTTTTTTAATGTTTAAACAAAGGAATACATTTTCTCTGGCTTCATGAGATATCAGTGCAAGCTTTCTAATTTTGTTGTTCAAATTCATGACACTTTATGAAATTAAAAAGTTGAGAAAGATGTTGAAGGCTCAAAAATAAGCATTATTTTCTGACAGGCTTCTCACTGATATTCTTGCATGTTTTCACAAATAATATTCCAGAAGAGTGTACATGAATTGTTAATCATTCACCATAATCCAAAATTTCATTGCTTTTTACTGGCAAAAAAGCTTACGTTTGACTGGATTTTTTTGTCAAGTAAAGTTCTCTTAATTAACCTAGTACAAGGAGTGTAGAGTCAGCTCCAGACTTACGGAGCCTTGCTTTAAATGGCAGATTACATATTACTGAATAACAATTCCCTGGACTGTATTTTTCACATCTATTATCTTTCTTTTATTGCCATACATATTTTTCTGTTGGCGAAACAGAACCTAAAAGTAAAAGTACGTTTTCCATAGAGAAATAAATAAACAAAACAAATAATATATAATTCTTACAAAGTTTACAATGAGGGAGAAGTTACTGTTACAGACAGATTCTTCATTGCTAATACAACAAATGGAGAATGCATTTAAATAATTTGCTCATATAATTAGAAAGGTTACATTCTAAGGATAGCATACCCACTGGGTCATCAGAGTTAACTGATTTTTAGTTATTTTGCGTAAATATCATGACATGTAGTCAACTTCATTTCTTCCAGAATACTTCGATTTCTATAGCAAAGGGCCTAATAATTCCCATAAGTGTAGTATTTAATGCTGCTTACAACGCCCTGCATATAACTTTACATAATCCATGCTGATAGAGTTATTTTGTCGGGCAACTTTGTTAGAGCTGGTTATGTGTTTACTACATTGCTGTTTCATGAGGTTTCCCAGAAAGAGTTATAAGCTTGACTGAATCATAACCACTAGAATTTTATTGCCATTTTTTTCAGTAGTTTTAACATGTACTTATTCCACAGGGATGGACAGTAAAACACAGATGATTGTTTATTCTTTTTTCTTGGTTTCCATGGGTTGGAAACTTTTAAACATAGTAGTAGAAAAGCAATTCATACAGAATAATGTGACAAATGCCATTTTGAATTCCTGATTTCTCTTCTCTCTTTGGCTTTGTATGTTAGGGAGAGTTTCAATTGTGTAGAGCTTAATGATTGTGGGGACAAGGCCAAGTGCTTATGGGTAAGGATGAGGCAGAAGGCCAACGAGGCAGATATCCTGCTGGAAGTCTGTTATAGACCACCCAAACAGGATGAAGAGTCAAATGAGGCCTTCTACGAGCGGCTGGCAGAAGTCTTGTCATCATTAGCCCTTGTCCTTGTGGGGGACTTCAACTTACCAGATGTCTGCTGGAAATAAAACATAGCAGAGTGGAAACAGTCTGGAAGGTTCCTGGAGTGTGCTGAAGATGACTTCCTGACACAGCTGGTAAAGGAGCCTACAAGGGGAGGTGCCTCACTTGACCTACTGTTTACAAACAGAGGACTGGTGAGAGATATGGTGGTCGGAGGCCATCTTGGGCTTAGCGACCATTAAATGATAAGAGTTCTTTATTCTTGGTGAAGTAAGGAGGGAGGTCAGCCAAACCACAACCATGGACTTCCAGAGGGCAGACTTTGGCCTACTCAGCACACTGATCGAGAGAGTCACTTGAGAGGCAGTCCTGAAGGGCAAGGGGGTCCAGGAAGGCTGGATGTTCTTCAAGAAGGAAGTCTTAAAGGCACAGGAGCAGGCTGTCCCTGCGTGCCATAAGATGAAATGGTGGGGAAGATGACTGGCCTGGATGAACACAGAGGTTTTGCTATAACTTGGAGGATTTACCTCTCTTGGAAGAAATGGCAGGTAACTCAAGAAGAGTATGTGCATCTTGTTAGGTCATGCAGAGGGAAAATTACAGGCAAAAGCCTGACTAGAAATCAGGCTGGACACTGTCGTGTGACTGAGGGAACTGGGGTTGTTTAGCCTGGAGAAGAGGAGGCTGAGGGGAGACCTTCTTGCTCTCTACAACTACCTGAAAGGACATTGTAGTGAGGTGGGGGCAGTCTCTTCTCCCAGGTAACTAGCAATAGGACAAGAGGAAATGGCTTCAAGTTGCATCAGGGGACGTTTAGATTTGACATTACAAAATATTTCTTTACCAAAACAGTAGTCTAACATTGGAACAGGATGCCCAGGGAAGTGGTTGAGTGAATAAGCTGTTCAAAAAACCTGTTGATGTAAAGCTTCTGGACATGGTTTAGTGAGCATGGTTTTATTAGGTCAACGGTTGGATTTGATGATCTTAGAGGTCTATTCCAACCTAATGATTCTGTGATTCATGAATTATGTATTTCGAGTTATACAGATGGGTTATTGGACTCAAAAATGAACTGTTAATTTAACAATGAGGATAGCAATAGGTACAATAGATAGGTACTTTGTACTGCTTTCCTCCTAAGTCCCTTACAAAATTCCCAGTTTTACAAAGTAAATAAAATTGATGGGAAATGACTGCCCATTTTTCTGCTGTTAATTTGCAGGTTTTGCCCATCTCAGGCAAGCATAAAAGGCAGTGTTATTTCTTTATGAAATATAATTGTAGATTTTCACATTTTTAAAAAACTTTCTCCATCATGATCTATACACTGTTCAAAGGGAAATAATCTGATTTAGGGTGTTTTTTTTTTCTATAGGTGTATGTTTTAAGACTGATAATTTCTTTCAGGCCTAGCAGAGATCATTGAAATTATTTATCAGCTGAATAATTTCTACATCTTCTATAAAGCAGAAATTCCAAATTCAGTGAAAATATGGTAATGTAGAAATAGATAACAGTGAATTATTCCAAATACTTTTAAGATGGCAGCAGTATCTCTACTATTTGACCACTGCGTTGTATTATATTAGAATATTGAGCAACTGACATGTTTGATATTTTCCACTTTTTTAAGTGAATGGATTGATGAGTACTCTTCTAGCCACCAGTGAAACTGCAACAGCTATTAGAGACCTGACAAGTAGGAGTTACGTGATATATATTAGCTAATTGGTTACTTGTTAATAACACTAACCGTTTCAAACTAAATGTTTGATGTTTTGTATTCAACAATAAAATTCTGGCATATTGGAAAGTCTAAAGTTAACTTCAGTGTTAAGCCTGATTAAAACTGAGGTGATCTATAGTATCTCCTCCTCTTTACATATTTTACACTGTTTTTTATCCTTTTTCACAGTTGCATTCGGAAACACACCTACAGAGCTCTGGATGTTAATTGTGCCTTGTTTGAACAAACAGCAAGATATTGGTTTATGTGTCTGTTTGTATTCCGAAGTTTAGTAAGTTTAATTAATTTATAAATGTTGCTTGGAATAAGAAATAACTGCAGACTTCAAAGAGAAATGCTTAGACCTCATGAGGCAGTAAATAACGCCTTCCATTGTAATTTGCTTTGGGGCAATCTTAGGTAGAACTTACGTGTAATATATCTGAATACAGTTAGTGGATATCTCACCAGATTCCACTGCCTATGTTGAGTAGATCTTGATGCAGTTGCCCGCACAGAGCAGCTAGTGTTATCTAAAGATGCCTGACACTTTGCATCACCAAGTATTGTAAAGAAACCTTAACATGAATAAAAATCAGATGTCTACTTTCCTGTTGATACAGATGCAGAAAACAGGAGTATTTTATTCCCTAAAGGTACGTTCTTTCTATCCTTTTCAAGCTTTAACATGAGCTGATTCTAGCTTATTTGGCAACAATGTGGAATATAGGAAGAATCCATCAAAACCAGGCATGGTGAGATCATCAGAAATTTGTGCACATTATGCTTATCATAAATGAGTAATACACTGTTTTCTCTGCCTAATAAAACTAAACTATTTGCCGGTTATTACCCTGCTGGAATAAGATGCTCAAGTTAAACCACATAAAGGACGAAAGAGGAACTAGAGTTTAAATTCTCTAGCAAAATCTCTTTATAGTTTTATCTGCTGTACATTGCGAATGTTATCTTGTAAATACATAAAACAAGCCCCAAAGTTATAAAATGGAAAGTGTCAATCCAAATGTTCATATTTATTCCTTTTATTTTTAACTCAGGAATCATTCCAATGCACAGTAGCAGGCAGAAGGAAAAAAAAATCAACAAAACTTCTTGCAAGACAATATAACATAGAATAGAATACATGAAAGAGCTTCTGATCACCCTAAGCAGCACCCGGGTTAATACCTCTAGCAGCTGTCCTGATCTCTGTGGTTTAAGCTTTTAACTAACTTTAATTAAATAGAATCTTTGGTGTACCAGGATGCAAATGACTGGGATATGAATAAAAGAAATAAACAGCAAAGACTGGCATATGGTTGAAGGCACATGCATCATATGATTTTTGTAATACCATTTTTTTAATCTATTTTAACATTCATGAGCAGGAAAAGAGCTTAAAACAGAAACAGAATTGTCTCACTGGATTTGGAACTTTGACTGTTAGTGAAGGTTCTCTTCTATTATTTTTTCCATTGCACAGAGTACATTAAAAAAAACCCCACCACTATACGTCTTAATTGTCATATGCACAATCTGCAATGTTTAAATGGACCCTGTGGATTTTGGGCCAAAACCAAACCAATCAGTTACAAGGTATTTTTCTTTTCTGTTAGATGTTCTCCTGCAATATTTGCATAAATGTAACCATGCTGTCTGTCTTTTAACTTTCACTCAATTAATTATGCTCCCAGTCCCCTGCTGATGGACAAAAATGAGACTTCGTCTGCAAATAGCTTCAGTAGTTTACAGCTTATTAAATGCCAAAATCTAGTTAAGACAGTTTGAGAATTCTCATGTCAGGCATCTCAACATGCCAGTTTTAACACAAAACTCTTATTAAAGGGGAAGAAAGTGAGCCCACTACACCAATGGAAGGGGAAGAAAATGCAAAAGAATAAAGATAATGGATAGATAAGAATTTTCTACAAATTATGTGCTTAGCATATGTGGCACAGTCCAAGTATGTTTTAATTAGTTACCCTAATAATGAAAAACATTGGAAAGACTATCAGTTGACAACAAAATGGTCCCTACAAATTGCAAACAGCTTTGGTCTACCGTATCACCTTTTATAATTTTTATAAAAGTCTGAACAAACCTTAAAATAAGCAGATTACATACTAAAGCATTCTTAAAAAATAACTTTTCTATGACTCTTTTTGACAGGTTTTGCATTTTGCATCAAGCATCTGGTGCTTTCATTTTTTAGTACATAGTGTTCTGTTATACTTTATACCATGCTGGGTTGATTCTTGATTTAAAACAGAAATGGGGAAGCAGTACGATATACAGGAAACCTGAAGTGTGTCATGCTCCAAAATAAATTCAATACATAGTTTCACACTATAATCTTGACCAGATCACTTAACCTGCTTGAACTTTAAGCACTCTCTCTTTAAAACTGGGTATAATCAAGATCTCATTGAAGAATAAATATTATGCCTGAATGAATGAATTATGAAAAAGGGACTAATGAAATTTCTCTTCAATATTACAAGCTACATTTAATTGTTGGTTTTTTTTTCTGTTGGCTTATAAACTTGCCTTTAGCTGTCTGTTGTTAGTAAAATATGTATAAAAATGCCTGACAAAAAAAGAGAGACAAATACAAACTTCAAAATATATTATTTCAGTTGCAGTTGTGAAGAATAGAATTTCAGGTGGGTTTTGTTGTTTGTTTTTTGTTTTTTGGATTTTTTTGGGGTGGGGGATGGGGTCGGGGAGGATAATGTCCAAGCTGAAAGAGAAAGATTTTTTTTCCCCTAAAATTTTCTGACATACTATCTGGGTTATTGTGACATACTTTGTCATGTTTGTTGTCTCATGTTATAAACCAAAGTGACTGAACTGAACATGACATGACAGTTCATGACAGAAATGTCAGGAATTAAGATAAAGAAATGTAACTCATGTCCACTCATATAGCAATTACCAGTTATCTTATAAAGTGCTTAGATTTTTCATGTTTAGTGTAATGGAAAAAAATACAATGTATAATAATGTATCAGTTTCCCACCTTAATATTATCTTTAATTTCTGAAGATTTATTTCAAAGTAATGTACACTAATGACCTTATCATGTAGAAGTATAGTGAAATTTGGCGATCTATACTAAAAGACACATTCCTTGACAAGGAAACCCAACACTCAGGCTGTTCTACATGAAACGCCCCTTGTGCATCTGCTGTCTATAGTCTGACTTGCCACTGTATTAGTGAGCAAGTATCAGCCTTCTCCTTTGCATAAACAAGGACATCTTCAAGCAGACCCCTCTCACGGTCAAAATAAACGACACGCATGAAATATGTTCCTGTTCTGCATGATTCTGTTGTTGTCCAAAACTGCACAAAAGTGTTTAAAATCACAAAAAAGAAGACACGGATAAAAGATACAATGGAGCGTCAATCTTCTGTTATGTCTCCTTTATTATGTCTCTCAAATGTGTTTTTTTTTGCAAGCTAGCTTCTTTTAGGTATAGTCGTGGAGGACATTTTTTAGAGATAGTTATGAACTTACAGCTGACCTGTAGGAAGGTGGTTTATCACCACTACTTCTAAACACTGTAGAAAAAAGTACAGAAATAATTGCAGGAGAAATGGGTAAAAGAGAGATTGAGTCTAACATGACTGGTAGACTACCTCTAGGCAACCAGATAAAAGACTGGACATGGGATGTAATCAAGGGTGACAGAAAAAGAGTGGGGGTGGTGGTAGTGGTGCAGAGGGCTCAAGAGGAAAGATAAAGTGGTCATTTTCCTGACATGTTTGTTAACTCACAACTGGCATACAGAGGAAAAGTGTATTTTTCCGCTTTCAAATTTTGGTGGTTTAGCATCATGGTGGACAGTATGCCCTGGAGACCAAAGCCTTGTTCTCCATTCTGGGTAGTGACACTGAGTTCTGCTGCATGGCTTCCACCTCTTCTCCTTCAGTGCTGACATAGATGGACCACTTCTAGGCATGCCATGGTAAGTTACGCTCTCCCAATCAGTGTGCCAATTAATGCCAGTTATAGAGATATGTCTTGTGAGATGAATATTCCTGGAGCCTATGAATGACAGAAAGTACTGGAGGGCAGCACTGGAAATATTAGTGGGTTTGGCAAAGTGTAAAAATTAGGATTATCCTGAATGCATGTTAACCTGTTTTAAAATTTTCAAGGAGGCCCATGGAGAGAAATTAATACTAAAATATTAAAAATACTTTTCTGTTGCCAGGTAATGATGACCAGTAGTGATTTCTGTCAGATAAAGTGGTGTAGATTTATTTTATCAAGAACGAAATGTAATACGATTGAGGTAATTCTCATGTTGGGAAAGTAGGAAGGACAGTGCAAAATATAAGAAAGGGAGTTTTCCAAAAAATAAATCCAAAGGAAAATTGGGAGCATATTACAATTTTCCTTTTATATTGTTGAACTTCATATATGAGACTATGTGATTCAGGTGCAAGCCAGTCTCAAAACAAAAAAGATTTTCTGTACTTTATTCTACCTAATTACTGTGTGGAATATGACATATCATGTTTCATATCATAAATGATTGTTTCCTTTGTTCTACTCATTCCTGTTTGGATTTATGAGAGAATTTATGTGGTTTTGTTTTTTTTTTTCCTGGCAATCCAAGTTCGTATGAATTCCCCATTTTCCCCAGAATATTTTTATTCAGTTTACACAAGGATTCAGCTATTACAAGTATTTTGGTAGGTGTGTTTGAATTTGTTTTTGCATAGTTTCCTACAGCAAGAACTATATATGTGCACTTCATTACACTTTGATAATTTTTCTTCTTCTACAGTGAAAATTTATGTTACATATATCACGGGATAGAATCAGATACAGTGAAATCTTTGATTTAATTAGAGACAGGACAATTGGATTTAGTCCATAATGAGGGGTCTTTTTTTAGTATTTTTCATTATTTTGAGGGTCATGTAAGCCCTAGAATACAGAATCAGCATCTTATAAAAAAAGTCTATTAATCTAAAAGAGATTTTTCTCCCTTGTATTTCTATAAGGTACAGTACTGTAGAATGACATAAACCTGGAAAACATTTCCACCTGTAGCATGAACATAGCAAACGATTGTTATTACAGAAGCAGCAAAGGTAAAACATATTAGAAGAGCAACACATGCTGTATTGCTATTAAAAGTTCCCCAAATGTTCTTTCTTTAGTGCTATGACTATAATGTATTCAAAGCAGAGATATATGCTTCATTAGTTGTAGAGGTGTTGGTACTTGCTGCTTTATAGCCAGAAAGAAATAATAGATCATAAAGAATAAGAATGTGTAAAGGAATGAAAACCAGTAATCAAATATATATGTTTATACAAAGACACATACCACAGTAAAGATACACATACACCTGTTTTTAAACATATGCATGAATAACCTTTTTGCAGAAAGCCTCCACAGTATGGATATACTTATTTTTAAATGTTCAGGCTTCATGAAATCATTGGACATTGTAAGAATATGAGATGTAAACAGATGTCAACTTTATGTTTTGAACAACAGAACTGATTAACTATTCTGTGAATACTATGGTCTGGGACCAACAATAAAGAACTGAAACATTCAGATATTTATTATGCACCATGCTTTTAAAAAAGGCAGCTTCCTTTTATAAATTATTATAAACTCACTACCTAACTGTAGTTAGAATAAGATATTTTGATTCTGACTTTCTTAGTGCAGAAGTGGTAAGAACACCTTCTTAGGCACTAAACCACAATGTTTTCAGCAACTTTACTCTGTTAACGTACAGAATGGCTAACTGAACCTTGTAGAAATCTGGACAGCCAGCATTATTCCCCACATTCTAATCCCCTAAGATTATTGTTTTTTACTTATAACTAATGGAAGACTATTCAAGAAGGGACCCCATTTGCAAATGAATGTACAATTACAGATATATTGTTGATCCCACTTGGAGGAGCATGCAGTAGAGAGAACACTGAACAAAAAAAAAAAATGAGGCAGGGAGACGAGGAGGGAAAGGGAAGGGGAAGAGGAAGGGGAAGGGGAAGGGGAAACAAAGCCAAACCTAAAGATGAAGGTGAAGGCAAAGGAAGGGAAAGAAGGATCATAGAAAGATAGCTGGTAGAATTCAGAGAAAAGAAGGTATGAGGGCCAAGTAGGGAGAAAGACAAATAAATTGTGAAGAAGAGAGTGGGAAAAGTTTTTGGCAAGGAGCTAATTAGGGTATACAAAATCTGGTCAAAATGCTGAAATACTCTGAAGAAAGCATTCATCTACCTAAGCTTTAGACAATGTAGTGAAGTAGGCACGTCTTATGTGTGATTCATCTGACCTGTGTTAGATCATGTTCCTTGATAACAATGTGTACAAGAACATACCGGTTGCCTTATCAGTTGCTGTTCTGAATCAGCAGTTTTTCTAAAAAACAGAGATTTTTCAATTCTACCTCATAAACAAGCTTTTTAATTCAGACCTGCTAAATTACAGAATCACGGAATGATATGGATTGGAAAGTACCTCTGGAGATCAGCTAGTCTAACGCCCTTCTAAAGCAGATTCACACAGAGCAGGTTACACATGACTGTATCCAGGCGGGTTTCGAGTATCTCCATAGAAGGAGACTCCACAACCTCTCTGGGCAGCCTGTTCCTGTGCTCTGTCACCCTTAATGTAAAGATTTTTTCCCTCATGTTGAGGCAGAACTTCCTGAGCTCCAGTTTGTGCCCGTTGCCTCTTGTCCTGTAACCAGGCACCACTGAAAAGAGCCTGGATCCATCCTCTTGACACTCACCCTTTAGATACTTGTAAGTGTTGATAAGGTCCCCTCTCAGTCTTCTCTTCTCCAGGCTAAAGAGCCCCAGGTCTCTCAGCCTTTATTTTTTGCTCAGAAGAACTGTGAACTGAGGCTCTCAAAATGCTCTTCATATATGTCCATCCTAAATCTCCTCAGAAATGAGTTTGCAGATTTAGTTCTTTTAGTCACTTGCAAATAGGAAAGTACATTTCATGGTTCTACATGTCTAAAATGTCTTCATTGAGTGGTCCTGCATTAGAGTTGTTGATACATAATACCCATCTGCAAACACTGCTTTCTCAGAAAACCAGGAACAAGTCAAAAACTACATCATTTTTTAGTTCCAACTAACTCCTTCCCAATCTACTACTGTTGATGTATCATGAGTGATATAGCAGAAACTCCTGACTTTGGACATTGGGCTATGTCTGAGATTTTTCACAGAATCAAATCCTCTTCAAATTTTTTGTATGAACCACCAGTGTTGACCATGTCAACATCTTTAGGACCAAGTCTCTCAGAAATGGACTCTGCTGATGAATTTTGTACTTAGTCTGCTAAAATGTAACTGGTTAAACACATGTATTCAAAAGCCAGCAGTTGTTTTAAGAGTCAAATTTTTGATCACTCTTACCTATAGTCTCACTTCAAGCCATCTAAAAATTAGAAGCTTACAATTCATATACAACTTCAGCTGTATAAAATAATTTCTTTGGATACTCAGTGGAATCTACAGGTGGCAATTCAGAGCATCCTGAAATAAATGTCTAAAATGCTTGGATTTTGCCCTCTGATGACACCTATTTCTTTTTATTGTTGTTTAAAAGTCAGACTTAGACAATAGGAGGTTAAGTATGACACTTAGACTGGTTACTTAGTTTTTAGAAATTAGTCCCACCTGTAACTGTATCTACAAACACTTCTATTCTAATTATAATAGTATTATTTCAAACACATTTTGCACAGAAAAAAAGATCAGATGAACAAGGCAGCAGATAAGCAGGCTCAGTGCAAAGCTGAAGGGAGTACCATTCGGTTTCAGGTTTACATTAACATTTTTTTCTCTTTATTCTTTCCGAACAGTCTTTTCTGTTTTCTCTGATCATCTTACTTGCTTGTTAGATACTAAGATAACTTCAGTTCTGTATGACAATTGCAGTTGTAAAAAAGCCTAGTGAAGCATGTGTGAATGCAAATACTCATCTTAGTGACACTAATAATGGAATATAATGCTAGTGAAGCCAAAAATGTATAATGCAATTTTATAATACACTTTGATTTTACATATGTGGGTTAAGAACAGGGTGTATAACGAATGTACTGAACGCCTTACCTTTAAAAATTTTTGTACTCATAATGTTTCAGTTGCTGAAATCTGAAATAGCACTGAGTATTCAGTGTTCTACTAAGCTTTCAATGAAATATTTCAACATAACATTAAAGGAAGAATGGTAGTAGAATCAAAAATTGGTTTTAAATTTATTTTGGATTTTTAGGTTTTTTTTAAAAAAATTTCTGAGTCACTCTGAAATCTATGGGTAATAACAGAGTATTTACATTTATTTTCTCTTTCAGAAGTACAATGATTTGAATATTATTATTCAATATTTTGTTATAATTACTTCAGTGTAGAAAAATGAGTCAAGAGAGGACCCTGAAAGAAAAATGTTCTAGCCTTGTTCAGATGATGATAACTCACAGTACTAGCTAGTGACTGTTTTCATCTTTCCTGGGACTGTTGCCAGTGTCTATGCAATGGTAGAGAAATTAATCTCTTTCTTTCTTTCTTTCTAAAATCCTCTAGGTTAAATCAAACATGGTTGAACAGCATGAGCAAGTACTTTCCATGTTATGAACCAACACCAAGATCCCCTAAAACACAAATGACTTTATATGCTACTTCTTTTTAGGTAGTTACACAACTAATTGAAATGTTAAACTTGAACATGTTCACTGAACTGAATAATAACAAACTAAAATTAGTGAAAGCATGCCTAGGGCACAGTGTAGCTTCTTACATCTGTTTTAACTTTCAGCTTGGCTCTTTCTCTGAGAAGCATGTGACCAAGAAAGTCCTAACAAAATCACATTTACAAGACTACTGTAAATTATAGACTCAAGACTGGTTTTCCACAGTGAGAATATTTGTTTTTCCAAAGTGATGTTATTTTTTTTTCACCTTTTCCTGACATTTATTAGTGACTGGTTACTGAGAATCTGCCTGGGAGTCTACAGCTGTCCTGTTCTATGTATGTTGAAATTCTCCCACTTTAAAACATACACACCTCCACCCAGTAAAGGAACTGTTGTCACAATAGATTATAAGGTACCTAGGTTAAGAAAGACAGAAAATAGCATATTTGTATAATTATCAGTAATTATAGTAGTAAGTAGTTATTCCCAATTGCAGCTCCGAATACACTGATTTTATGTCTGTGTCTTAAGAGCTTATACAGATAGCCAATGTTCTTTTAAAAAAATGAAGAAATGCTAAAAGAGAATCTTATAGATAATAAACTTAAGGGAAAATGGTATCCTAGAATCTACAGCTGAACTTAAACCAGTGCCTAGGAAATGACTAAAATACAGTTGGATTTCAGCATCCAGTGTACGTGAGTTTAGATATTTCACCAAAACTAGGTTCCAAAAGTTAACCTACTCCTTACTTCCTAATTTATTTTTGGTTTTATCCAGTGACTTCTAAGTGAAGAATGTATGCTAGAGGTGGTAGATTTTAATCTCAGAGTCCCAGTCATGATTAGCTGCAGAATGCCTAGAAAACAGACCTTAACCAGAATATTGTGGGCTCGAGATGTTAGGAAAAATGTGAGTTTGGGAGACACTGGGTATGGTCAAATATATGAATCTGTGTAATGGGTCTGCCTGAGATGCAGCCCTCACCGTGCTGTGCAGTGGTAGCTAGATAACACACCAGTGTTTTGACTACTGCTGAGCAGGGCTCACACAGCATCAAGGCTGTTTCCCCAACATTTCCCCAGTAGGCTGGGGGTGGGTAAAAACTTGGGAGGGGATATATCCAGGACAGCTGACCCAGACTGACCAAAGGGATATTCCATACCACATGACGTCTGCTCAGCAATATAAGCTGGGGAAAACAGGAAGAAGGGGGGGATATTCTTTTTGCGTTTGTCGTCCGGAGCAACCGCTACACGTACCGGAGCCCTGCTTCCCAGGAAGTGGCTGGACATCGCCAGCTGACGGGAAGTAGAGAATAAGATCTTTTGTTTTCCTTTTGCTTCCGCACACGGCTACTTGCTTCATTAAACTGTCTTTATCTGACCCACATGCCTGTTGTTATATTTTCTCTCCCCTGCCCAGCTGAGGGGGTGAGAATGATAGAGTGGCTTTGGTGGGTACCTGGCCTCTGGCCAGGGCCAAACCAACACAATCTGACAATATTGGAGGAAATTAAATAGGTCAAGGAAAGCTGCCTAAAGTTTTGCATGGCCTCAATGGGAGATGTCTGTCTGGAAAAGTAACGGGTTTAAACCACACACCTTCATGACAGAATATCTGGAAGTGAAGAATCTGATTAAATCCAGTCTTTAAAATGGCATGCTATCCTTCAAATTGAAATCAAGTGTTTGAAATCAGAATAACTATAGATGTTATTACATGTGCATTCAAGTGGTATTGAATAATTCCTTTACTTTATATAGCTTCTGGGTTTAATTTTGCCTATAGTAGCAAAGGAGAAGAAGAAGGGAAATCTATTTCCTTCCAGATATTTTAATGCATTTTATTAACATGTTTAAGGAAAGGTTATATACCTATTTCGTCTTTAAAAGAAAAATATGATTTTGTAATGACTTATTTTATTACACCATGAGACCAAACAGAGCAGTAGGTGCTGCTGACTTTCTACATCATGTTTGTATTGATCATTTATAAATTGTTGCAGCTGTACTCCAGTACAGACAAACCTGCAGTGGAAGGCATTCTGCGTGTGTGGTGCTATGCAGGAATCACTTGAAGGAACGATAGATATTTCTTATGGAAAACAGAAAACAGTGGACAGCTTTTTGCAGGATTTTATTTGTGTGGTCATTGTCCTTCTACAGAAATGTTGTTTGCTCATGTACAAAAATTCCTTGAGCTTCAAAGCTCCAGGAGCTTGTTTCATACTTCAATTTAATCCTCTATTCACAACAACATCAGAAGTTTTTATCCTGGGAGATTTTTAAGTTTTATTTTTCTAGCTATGTGTTTGCCTATTGGTTAAGAGATGTTAAATGTAAAATTTTAATTAGTAAAAAGTAATATCTGTGTACTGAGACACAGGATGCCCTTATTCTACTCACTTTCATCAAAAATTGTAGTTATTCGAGAACACATAATTAGCTTGTTTTAATCTTATCATTTTCAGAGACATACTACAGTAATTGGCTTTCTTTCCTCTCCTTTTTAGTTAGAAGATTGCTAAAGGATCAATGGAGAATACATTTTTCTGTTCTGCGGCATCAATTACAGTGACCCTGGGTGTAAATTTATTGATTTTTCTTATTAGAACATTATCATCAGTTATTCACAGCATGGTGTTTATTAATTAGTAAGGAAAATAAAGATTCATTTGTGGAAAATCTTTCTTTTAAGTTCTCTACCTAACACACTCATAGCTATACGAGATCTCGTAATTGTATTCTGCCTTTATGAACTACCATGCTGTATTTTAATAGCTATTCTGTTTGTTTGCTCTTATCATTCTGAAAAAAACGTTACAGAATTATGTCAGCTACAGTCTGGAGGAATAGAAATCATCCATTTTGACTATTGACTTGCAGATCTTGTACAAGCCTCCTGCATTTTATGCTCATGATGGCTACTTTATTCGAAGAGGAAAATGATGGGTTGGAATGGAATGCTAAAGTCAAAAATATACCAAAAAAAAAAAAAAAAAAAGGAAAAATAAAAAAGAAGAGTCAGTGGAGGAAACAGGTACTTATTATTTCCTAGGCACAGCTCAACTTTCCAGTTATCCCCACAGAAGGCATCCCAGTTAGATAGAAGGAAACAAGCTTTTAATTTAAAAGTCTTGCTACTCAAGATTATATAGGGCTGAGGGACGAAAGATGTAGATTATGATTCTTTTCATTGATCTTTTCCCATGGATTTGATACCTCTTTAGTATCTGAGTTTTTTGAACTGAAGTAAATAGTTACATCACCTAAGACTTAGTATTCTGGCTTTGGATGGGGGGACGTGGCACCTCAGTCCATGACGTATTAGTTAGTGTGTGAATGGAAGCAAATTAAATATTTAAAAGAACATACAATAATACTTTTTCTCCTGTGGAGTACCTGACTAATAACACATTTAAGATGTGTGTGAATAACATTCGTATTAAATTTTAATACCATAGTTGTAGGGCCCTGTTAAGTTAAAACAATTTTGTTTAACAAGACAGAATGTGTTCAGAATATTTATCAATTTATAGCAATGATAACACAGAAATTATTGCTGGATTCAGGAGGTTGGATCAGAAAGCACAAAAATCAATTCTCATTGTTCAGGTCCTCTGTTTCTATTTTCATGTATAGGAAGAGCAATAATTTGTAAAAGAAGAAGTTAATAATATTTTTAATAAGATACAAATAAAATCTAGATATCCAAGAATTTATCGACAATTACAGGTAATTTTTTGGGGGGGTGGGTTGTTAAGGTACATCACTATTAATATGAAAAGCCTTTAGTTAGGTCTTCTTTAAAATGTGAATTCTGAAAATACTATAGGTCCTGATCCTTCCGCTGTGTTTGAATAGGAACAATTAATTTAATTTAAAAAATCCTGTTGAGCTAGTACAAATGTTCTTCATTATGAACTACCTGTAATCATTGATTGCAACCAAAATACAATGCTGTTCATCTGCTATGAAATCCACACTAGTCTGTATGAGGCTTCCAGTTTAATATCAGACAGATATAAGGTCTTCAGATGATAGGTGTCTTTCTGAGGGCTATAAACAAGCTCTAAAAAGCTGCCAGGATGAGTTAAACTGAGTGCACGGAAGGTAACAGCCTTAATATCCAGAACATGAAAGGACACAGAATTGAACTAGAAATGTCCTGTTTGCTTCAGATTAGGTAATGGGACTATTTAAATTTGAAAATTTTGAAAATTATCTGTAAAAAAAAAAAACAAAACAAACCCAAAAAACCTAAAGTTGAAAACATCAAAATGAGTACTGTGAAATAAACGATTAGTTGATTTTTGTGTTACATAAAAAACCCTGTATTTGTAATAATGTGAATAAAATAATTTCAGTTTCAATAGTTCAGACTTTCCAGCAGATACAATATTGTTCTGCAGTTTTAATTGAATAAAAGTCCAGCGTAAAGCACAGTATAAACAATATTTAATATATAACAATAAATTGATCTTCAGTTGAATAACTATATATGAAACCCAGATAAAGGTAAGTTTTACAAATGAGATATAATGAAACTAAAAATCAGTCTTGAAGTAGAAACACAGGATCTTACATTCAGCAACAACAGGGGACACCACTGTAATAAATTATCACTCCTTTTATGAAGTACTGAGATTGTAATTTAGTTCTGAAGGTAGTTTATAGTATCAGCAGAACCTTCTGATAGAATCAAATTCCATATGTTATTGGACATGTTAACATTTGAGTTACCATTGTCTATGTATTTTCCACTTTAAGTTTTGCCCTGTTTACTAATCAGAATGAGTTGCTTCTGCAGAGTTTTGAGGGTCAAAGCTAGCCATATTCTATTACATACATCATTACCAACATTATTGATTCTTGAAGTGGATTTTTATTTTTCTCTTCTATTTAAATACATTATTGTTATTGATGATTATGTGACAAGCAAAAGGTAGATTTGATTTCCCAGCTAGTTTTGTTCATGCAATATAGTCAGTAGAGTTAACATTAAAATCTCCATTAACCTCAGCAGCATTACTATCGATGATTTCATAGACTATAATGGTAGATGTTAATTCACAAAGTAGAAATTTATTTATAAAATATGTGTGGAAGCCTTATCATATTAAAATCTCTGTAACTTATAAGTGAACATATAGTCATTCTTTCTTAAAGTCTCATGTCCTCACATGTTAGGGATAATTAAGCACTGGAAAGGATAAATTAGAAACAGTGAAATATCTTTTAGAAGAGGGATAGATTAAAAAAATATCAGTGTACATGTATTCTTGTTTCATTTTAGAAAGATGAATTTGATAACGTTATAAATCTTGAGGACTGTTCTAATCTTACATCACTAGGAACTGACATACATTTTAGAGAAATCAGTTGATAAATCCTCATTAATTCAATAGTGCTAATGAAGCCTTTAATCTACTTCTCTGTCTCCATTCAGAAATAGCTTAGAATTTTAAACTTACTCTTTGTCTAGTAAATAACATATTCTAAATGAATTGCAGATTGTTCCTGGACAGTACTATTACATCAAGATTAACAGATGACAAATCTATTTATTAGGAATAGAGAACTAGAAATACTGCTTTCTAGGCTGTAGATGAAATACCGTAAATGGTAACTGGAGTCTCACTTTCATATCTGCACGGACTACATGTTTAGTATTTGTAGTATAAGAAATGCTTTATTTCAAGCAAGCATAAAAAGATCTTGAAGTTAATATAAATGCACCAGTCCCCTGAAGAATCTTCTCACTAATATCAAAGTCTGGATGTCCAGAGAGGATCTTCAGAATTCCAGGTTTCAAAGACAAGAATGGAAGGGAATATTTAAGATTTTCAATTTTGTGGTAGTTTGCTAGCTTTACCAAACATACAGGCTTCTAGAAAATACCAAATGCCTAAGAATACATGTAGCCATTTAATATATTACTCTTCTTTCTTTACAAATGATATGAAGATCAAGGCAGGAAAATATGAAAACAGAAGAAGACATGAGAAAAGTTGTTTCACTTGATTACTGTCCTTGGAAATGTAGATGTAATATTTTATTATTTCAGTGGCAGTAAGTGATTGCAATTAATGCTTTCCTAAAGATGACTACAGTGTATATTATACTTACAGAACTTCTCAACAGCTTCATCTAGCTCGAAATTAGGAAGCTCATAAAATCAATGACCATAAACTAAAAATACAGATAGTCTGCAAAAAGAGGTAATAAAATCACAGAAAAAAGAGTCTATAAAATTTGGTGGTCTTGAAGAGAGTGTACTTTAAAAGAAAAAAAACAGTTAAAATATTGTAATATAGTATTATTTTCCATCTACAAATTGCAGTTCTTTAAGTCAAATCCCATGGAATGTAAGAAGGTCATGAGTACTATGAAGCAAAAGGAAAGACAAAGTAAATCTGTGATGAATGATTTTGTGGACAAGCAGATTTAACACATATAATTATGATGGGTTTCACCTATCAAGCCTGCATCTGAGAATGGAAGATTACTACAGAACTAATTAAACAAATTATCAAAGGTACATAGGCGCTTAACTCATTATTGTCAGCTACAGTAAGGGGCTTAAATACCTGTGAGAATCTTGGCTCAAGTGGTAAGTTCCTATCAGATCTAGGGAAAAAAACCTGTGGAACTTAATTATTTTTATATTATTTTCATTGGTTTATATTTAGGAAGAGCTAATGTGTTGTTCACCTGATGGCATTTTGCCCTTTCTTAAATATATTTCCCTGAGATGCCCCCATCTACTCCAGCCCCCAGCTTAAAGTAGGACTATCACCAACACTGCATCAGATCAGCCTGCTGGCTGGCTCCAAGGGTGGAGATGCCACAACTGCTGTAGGTAACCTGCTGCTGTAAATTAATTGAGAAACTCCTCTCCCAGTCAATTGAGCCTTTTTCCAAAATTCCCAAGTCTACCTGCACAATGTGGGTAGTTTGTCCCTGAGATCCCAAGACATTTTATTTTGAAATCAATTAGCCCTCCTCATTGCCTTTCTCCTCTCTTCTGGCAGCTTCTCCAAGGATTTTCTAACACTTGTTTAAAGAGTTTGAAGTCTGTTCTTATGAATTCCAGAGACCTCACTCTGGTGCTTCCAGCTTTCCTTTAAGGAAGATAGATTGTCTAACAGTTAGAGCAGCCCTGGTTGGCATCTCTGAGAATATTTGTCACAACATCTTCCCTGTCTGTGAGCAGCAGCTCAGAAGAGACATCATCCCTTTTTGACCCCTCTAGTAGACGCATCGGGAAGTTGTCACCCACATGGTCTGGAGACTTCCTGGACCAGTGACACAGGTGTGTGCTGCTCTCTGAGAGCTACCACAGGACAGGAATATTTTGGAACAGCTGCTTTGGACATTTGGCCGCCATGGTTTAGAACGTAAGAGAATTTAATATTGAGGATGTCAGCCATATCAAACAAGTGACCTCATAGCCAGAAAATGAATGCTTCTGGGCACAGTTTTTATTAGAACAGACTAGTATTGTTTTAGAGCAATTAGTGCTGATTTTAGAACAAAAATAAAGGCATTAAAAACTTTAAAAATTTCTAAATCTTCTTTTTCTCCTGAAAAGCAGTCTAATGAAGGATTAATACATGTACTGTCTCAAAAAGATTAAATCGGCATTTAGATAAGAAAAATATTGTCAGCTAAACTGAGCTCCTAGAAAAGCAATTCAATATAAAAATAGATACTAATTTTACCAGTGCCATCAAATTTTGTAAAACGGTAAAGGTCAATGTTTTCACCATTGAATTTAGTGGTAGTTTTGTAGATTTGAGCATAAATCCAGGGAATGTGCTAGATTTGTATTTTCATAAAGGCAGTTATTTAAATAACTGAAACAAAAATGTCTATGAATACAATGTTAGTGCCTAGCATTTCTGAAAAAAATATTCAAGAGCAGTTCCTCCTAGGGAAAATATCAATCCTGGACTGCTGCCAAGGTCAGTTCCAGTTTGGATTATCTGCTGTACATTTGTCTGTAATTCAGTATAGCTCCATGCAGGGGTTGCTCAAACATGCACATTAACCTGTTCAGAAAATGATGATTGCTCTTGAATCAGTGGCCTTTGGTCTTAGAGTTCATTTATGCATTGCTAAGTTCTGCTCCTAATGGGGTTATGTTTTGTGACTGAGAATTACTATTTTCCATTAGGTATGGAATAATAACAATTATTATGTAGAAAGAATTATTTTAGATGTACTGTCTGTATAGGTATCTGTAAAACTGGGAGTAAGAAGTAAGAAGAAGCAAGAAGTAAGTAAGTAAGAAGTAAGAAGGTCTGGGGAAAGAGGAATACTGAAAACCTTTTTTCAGACTTCACATTCAGGACAAAGGACTTTGTGGAGCCGATTTCCAGCAGTAGAACAAGAGTTCACTTCCTGTTTGGGATTGCCTGTTCACATTCAAATCTGAGTGGGGCTGGAAGAAACACATTAACAAACAGTACCTTTCCATGCAACTAGCAGGGATTGTGAATCTTGAAGTCACAGTCCTACTTGAATTCCTACACTGACCCCAAGGCAAACTTTCCAAACACATCTGCCCCAATAAGTATACCACTGGCACATTGTCTTCACTACAAGGTAAGAATGAAGATACCTACTGGGTTCAAGAGTACTCAAGTGAAAAGCTTATCCTTCCTGAACAGTTATTAAGGGATGGCTCCAGGACTGAGTCCGGACTTTTGATCTGCTAAGCTGGGAACCATCTAAAGTCAGTTAGTAGGAAATGACAGGCATAACAGTATTTCTGAAATCTTGCCAAACTTGAAAAGTAACTACCTTAAAATTATGTGGCTCCATCTATAATCCACATTGCAGAAGTTTCTTCTAAAACTAAGCATATAATTATGCAGAGCACCTTTTTCAAAATATCCTCACATTTTAGAGCATTTTACTGAGAAGTAAAAGAAATAGATTCTGTATCCTACTGGCACATCAATAATTTAATGCATTTAATAAAAGAAAACTAAATACTAAATACAGTGAACTCTGCCTGTAGACCAAACTACAGTAAATATGCTCAGAAAATTTTACAAGATAAATAGCAATATTAATGTTTAAAAATTATCTTTGTGCCATTGAATGTTTCAGGGAAGAACTTAAGCATCTGCTGTCTCTCTGAAGGCGGAAGTCTGCTGATTTCAATCACAGATGCATTCTGGAGTTAATGCAAGGATAATACCTTAGTGTTTAACCATTAGTTTACAAAATTACTCTTTTCTTTCCCTGGAAACATCCTCTATAACAATTTCAGCTTATGCAAGGTCAAGTCTCATAATCCTATTTCTGGACGTCCGATGGATGGGAGTTGCTGTCAGGTTACAAGATACATACTCTCTAAGGGTTCAGTAGCATTAAGATGTAGACTATTCTGGCCATTCCTTAAAAATTTACTCTGAATAAGCTTATATCATGTCATATATGACAATATTGACTTCACGTGAATGGGTTTTTGGCACGGATGCGATTTACCTGTGCCAGAGTAAGTCTTAGTATGAAGGCCACATAAAGGTAATTGCAATCCTTCTGGCACCCAGCTTTAATCTTCAAGGTGTCACACTATACTGTATCTGAGCAGTACTAACACCCTGTATGGCACTGCAGGGAATACTGTAAACATAAGTAACCAAGAAACCTCTGAAACATGGATGCCTGCTCTTAGCAACTGATCTACATTTTTGATTTTGTCAAGTAAAGTATCAAGGAGATGTGTAGGTTCTTTTACAGATGTAACTGTAAGTATACTGACTTGAAGAGCAGAGCATTGGACTTTAAAAAGTAACTGTCAAGGGTTGAGGCTGGGCTGGCCACCAACAAATGACATACTCTCTCTATTAACCCCTCTCCCTTCCCAGAAGAGAAAGACTTACAGTTTGTGAAAGAATACTAAAACAGCTTTAATAAAAAGATAACAATAAAAGACAAGAAAATAATGAAATATATACAAATATATACAAACCCAATACAAAACCAACACCAAACCCGACTCCCCCCACCCTGATGACAATAAGTCATTAGTGACGCTGCAGGGCTGGCACTGATGGAGTCCCAGGTTGGACTCGGCAGCAGGACAGGAACCAGATGCAGGAGCTGGATTCAGGCACTGGATTTAGGAATGCACAGATTGGGATCTAAGGCAGAAGAACAGACAGAGTCCTCCTCGGACATGGACCATCGAAGAAGAGGGCTTAAACCTTGTGATCCCTCAGCTTTATACTGAATATGAAGTATATGGGATGGAATACTTAGTTGGTCAGCTTTGGGTCACCTATCTGGCTCACTCCTCCCTGCAGGTGAGACCTTTTTACATGCTTGCGATCCTTTTCACTTACAGCACCCCAACATGGAGTACAAGATTTAGCAGTGACCTTGGTCATTATAGGAGCAAGTATAAACAAGGGCCTCTCTGCATATCATTCCTTGGTATTAACTAAAATGTCAAGCGCTATCACTACTAGAAGCAGTCACTCTCTGGAAAAACATGCTGTTGATTTAAGAAAGTACAGTTACTTAGAGGAGACTTAAGTGAAAAGTAAAATCACTAAAACAGAATTAGTTCTGGTTTAGCCCAAATGAGGATAGTAACCAATGATTTAGAAGAAAGTGAAATTACATGGTATGAAATACCATCAAGGCTGTTCCATTTCGAAGAACCTTCTTTATTCCTTAATAATTATTGAAAGACACTTTGGGATTTACACTGATATCATTCTTGTTCAGTTTATCTTTAAAAATTACCTTTTAAAAAGATTGGGAGTGACATGATCCATACATATACAATATTCAAGTAATAATTTTTAAAATTTAAATGAGTTTAAGAGAGTCATTCATGGCTTGGTTTCCTTTCCACCTTTTATTAATCACAGTATTATCAATAATAGAACAGAAATTGTGATTTTAGAGAAAAAAATTGCTCTGTGCAAAATACTGCCCTAATAGATGCCTGCTCTCTCTCTTTTGAAAAGAGGAATGTCCTCAGTTGGCTTGGGTAGTGACATTCCCAGAAAAATCATTAAAACTGATTGCTTTACTTTAGAGGAAGTGCAGAATCTTTTTTTTTTTATTTTGCTGCCAAAAGAAAATCTTGTAAGAGTCTTCATATTGCCATCCTTTGCCTCCTCAGGCCTTGCGTAAGTGGGCAAATAGGAGTTAAGTTAATGTAATGAATAAACTGAAGGTAATCACTGAATTAATGAGGTAGTTGCAAATTAATTAGCTCAATAGAGATAGACCGCTCAAATCAGGTCTGAATTCAGCCTATACTGTTGAAAGAAATCTTAGAAATAAATTGAATCCAAAACAAACAAACAAACAAAAGAAAGGACTTTAATAAATAAATAAGCTAAATAACTTTGATGATAAATATATCTATGGCAAGGACCGCATGTTTCCTTAAGGATTATCTCCTTGGCATTAATGTTTAAACATATTTATTTTTATTTATTGCTTTAATTAGGCTTATTTATTTTCAGTTGCTGTATTCTACACACCGTCATTTCCAGAACAAATCTGCTTGAATTGACCCATGTCAATTCAGATGTCTCTGAACTTAGTTAGAGCATTCATTTGAAAAACAGGAGAGTAAAATTTTGTCTTTTACCAACTCAAAGTGTTCCTTTGCCTTTTAACAAACCAAAGCAAATGTTTAAAGTAGGATATGTACATTCCCTCAGAGTGAAATAACATAAAAAAGAACTACAGAAACTGAGGCACAAAGGAGAAAAACAATTTATGAATACATGCAAGAGCTTTTCCTTCTCCAAGTAAATTTCACAATATTTAAATGCCTTTCAGCATTAGCCGTAGACTAATTCCATTATCATAATTTATTAACCAGATCTTTTGTTCTATGTAGTAATACACTCTGTTTCCATGCTGTGTATTTTTTATCCTGTGACCTAATTTGCGTAAAAGGAAACTCTTATAACTCCCTTGTTGTAATGAATAAAATGTTAATGAAGAACTACAGAGAAATCCCCTTTGCATTAGTTCTTTATTCCCAGGAACACCATCATAAATTTGTTTGCCTGGTTCTGACAATAGTAGTGATGTTCAAGCTGTGGAGAAGCAATAGTTACACTAAATGGTTCTGATGGAAAAGTTAAAGATATTCAAGGCACTGTCATCAGGGATGGACTGTTTGAAGTTATCTTCTGGAAGAGGAACGTGATGGATTTGGCCACAATCCAATTTAAAAAACCCCACATTTATTATCTGCATTGATAACTGTACTATGAGATGCCTTGTCAGAAAATGTAAATTAAAAAGAGTTGCAAAGAAAGGGGGTTTTTTCTTCAGTACATGGAATATTGTAGATTAGTGCAGTTCTCCACTGCATGGTTATATTATTCAGTAATTTCTGGCAATGACATCATGGTAGAACTATTAAATCTAAAGAACATAAATTATTATGTGTTTGCAGTGATTATAGACTGCTTGTTAGTGACTGTACCATGTTTACTTCATTAGAAATTACCAGGTGCTTTTAGCCTTTAAGACTAGATGGAATGTTAAATCATATAGGACGATGGTATTCCACCTAAATAATTCAACTTTTATTAAGAAACAAAATATACAGTAATAAATTATGTATCATTATATATTGTATATAATTATTATATGGTATATATATAGAGTATATCTTATGTTATATATTATATACTATATATATAAAACACATAATTATTATAATTAACATAATTACTGTATTCTGACTACTCTGTTAATATTTGTACTGAACTTTCAAAATATGAATGTTCATACTAAATTGTACTAATTTATGGCCTCAATGTCTGACACGTCTGGATTTGTTTCAGACAGCTCTTTGGAACTGAGGCATACTCCACTCCTGAGGCACTCGTATCCCTAAATGTCAGAGAATTTGTCATTTACCCTTCCCTGTAGATTAACAAACTGATTTTAGAACCAGAAATCTTTCTTTAAAACAATCTGACCTACAGATCATGTCACTTGCTTTGCTTATATGATCATGAAAATACATTTGCAATTGTCTTAACACGTTAAGGTTGTCTAATTTGTAAACAATTATTCCATCTGTTTTTCCAAGACAGAGAATTACAGTCATTAAGATTAACAGTTCAGACAGATAAAAAAATCTTCTATGAGAAAAACTGGGTATAAACTTCTATCAGTTGTTGTACAGTAGCATTTCATTTTCCTGGTCTTAGTCTGCGTTAGATGAGAAGTACTTCAAACATAATCACAACAAATGACAAAATGGATCAGCTTGCATGAAGCTGTTTGCTTGCTTCTGTTCCTCTCAGTACAGCATGACTTCAGTGGGTCATGGGTTTGCTTAGTCAGCACAAGTGACTGGTCCTGTTCTTCTAAAATAGCTGTGTTGACTGTCTTCAAGAAAAATTGTAGGAAATTTTCACCTTTTACTCTGTATAACCTTCTGTTCATGCACCTTTCTTTTCAATCTGTCAGAATCAAACACTAAGTGTACATCACACCAGACTTTCAAAATAGAAATACATTTAAAATTTATAGTAAATAAAATATTGAAACAAGCATGTTATGTTTTCATGATTTCCTTTAACTACTTATAGAAGCAAATTATATTCTATGTTTTCTCCCACTTTCCTGATGGATTCTTTCCTCAGATTGGAATCATATTAAGTATAAAACATAGATGTTACATGAAAATGTGTAAAAAAGAATTCTCTTCATCTGCTTCTGAAATCCAAACACTCTTATTGATTCAGTATCTGTTAAAAAGCCTGTGTGGGTGAAGAGAATTGTTCATCACATCAGCAAAGGAGAGAAAAAAATATTCAGGTTCTTAGCTAATGATTTACACCGAGGGCAGCAAAAAATGTAGAACAAAGCTCCCAATGCAAAAATTGATTGAGGCTTCAGTTCAGCAAAAATTTGCAGTCTTAATGCCTTAACTAACCTTTTTTTTCCTCCTTAAATCATCCTAAAGACCCCAGCACTTTGAAAAGCTCTTCAGCATCTCCTGAGTTTCCTGTCATGCTTCAGTTTATTCCCTGTTGATCTTGAGAGCTCAACATCTTGAGCTCAACACTTGTTTCTTCTCCCTGAGTCATAGACTCAGTTTGACAGATAGTATCAGTGTATGAGTTTGGCTTCCACAAAGTGGAGCAGCAATTTCTACATTCTTTATGATATAGAATAATAGAAGTCCGCCTTTTATCAGTGATTTTTGTATAGGAACATTCACTTGGATCTGGGGAGTTATAGGACAAATTCTCTGTTCGGGGGTTTCAGACTCTTACTTTGTGCCTCCTTACGAGATTGTCCTGTGTCCAGGCTGATCTAGAATAGCTGACAGTTTCCCATGAAGGCAAAATGAAAGATTAATTTTTAACTAAACGTAAGTGTTAAAGCAATCTGAATGGGAGGAAGGGTAGATATTTTGTTGTGATCCAGTGTTCAAAATCCGCAGCACAATAGAGACTGATAGCTTATGGTGGTTTAAGTACATGCAGAATAAATCTTCTAGATGTTTTTTTACTGTTGATTTTAATCCAGGTTTATTTAAGAGAGAGAGAGCAGAGAAATTACAGGCATGTGTCTACAATGTCTTGAATTCTGATTTTGTTGGGATCAGTTGTGCAAGGCAAAGTTCAGACTGGACATTAGGAGACGGTTGTTCAGCAATAGGGTGGTCAGTCATTGGAACAGGCTCCCCAGGGAAGTGGTCATGGCATCAACCCTGTCAGAGTTCAAGGAGTGTCTGGACAATGCTCATAGTTTAGTGTTAGGCAGTCCTGTGAGCAGCAGGGAGTTGGACTTGATGATCCTTATGCATCCATTACAACTCAAGATATTCTATGTTTCTATGATGTAGCTGGAAAAAGTAATACTGAATTAATAGGCTTCTCGTTATTTTAATGTTATTGTTATAAAATAACAGAGGTGATAACATGGAATAAGTTAGTAGTATTTTGTTTTTAAAAAGGCAAAAAAATCCGTTAGTTAATTTTCTTCATTTGAGTTAGCTAGAAAAAAACGTACATGATCTGGGTCTTCACCTCCTTTTTTTTTTGCTGGTGTGAGTACTGCCTGTATACCTTACAGGCATAGAGATGTACCAACTAGTTGAAAGAAAAATAACTATTAAAAAATATATAAATTACAATGGCAAAAATTTGTTTCTGATTAACTACTATGAAACTGCAGATGGAGAAATTGTGTGGAATGCTAAGAGTTTTTTATCATACTGAATTGACACAAAACGTCATCATGGTGGTGTTGGGTTGATGGTTGGAGTTGATGATCTTAGAGGTCTCTTCCAGCCTAATGATTCTATGGTTCTATGGTTATAGGTATTTAAGCTGAAATATATGTACTTATCAACAGATAATATGATCGATAAGGAATTATCAAATGCTATGGAAGATAAAGCAAAGGATTAGAAGAAGTGATCTCTTTGTTACTGAGCTCTTCTTTTACCCTTATAGGCATCAGATCACATAAACCCATTTTTAAATTGATGCAACTTTTCCAAAAATTATTTTGTGCTTTGCTTTCATCTGCGGCTATTGGAAGACTGTATCACTTCTGACTGGTACAAATCTTTATGTAACTTTCAAAATAGCTTTGTGTGGTGGGTTGACCCTGGCTGGATGCCAGGTACCCATCAAGTCACTCTATCACTCCCCTTCTTTAACTGGACAGGAGAGAGAAAAATATAATTAAAAACTCATGGGTTGAGATAGGGACAGGCAGAGATCACTCACCATTTATAGGCAAAACAGACTAGACTCAAGGAAATTAATTTATTTCATTACCAATCAAATCAGAGAAGGGTAATGAGAAATAAAACCAAATCTTAAAACACCTTCCCCCTACCCGTCCCTACTTCCCAGTCTCAACTTCACTCTTGATTTCTCTACCTCCTTCCCCCTCCAAGCTGGGCAGAGGGATGGGAAATGGAGGCTGTGGTCAGTTCATCACATGTCATTTCTGCCGCTCCTTCCTCCTCGCTCTCTTTCCCTGCTCCAATGTGAGGTCTCTCCCACAGGAGACAGTCCTCCACAAACTTCTCCAACTTGATTCCTTCCCAAGGACTGCAGTTCTTCACAAACTGCTCCAGCATGAGTCCCTTCCATGGGGTGCAGTCCTTCAGGAACAGACTGCTTCAGTGTGGGTCCCCGAGGAAATCACAAGCCCTGCCAACAAACTTGCTCCACGTGTTCCTTTGTCTTCACAGGTCCACACATCCTGCTGCAAACCTGTTGAAGTGCAGGCTTCCCACAGGGTCACAGACTCTTCTGGGCATCCGCCTGTTCTGGCATGCAGTCCTTCATGGCTGCAGGTGGATATCTGCTCCACCGTTAACCTCTGTGGGCTGCAGGGGGACAGCTTACCTCACCATGGTCTTCAGTCTTCAAAGTTGTTGCTCTTGTGTATTCTCACTCTTCTCTCTGGCTACATTTTCTATTGTGCAGGTGATTTTTTCCCCCCTTTTAAATCATCTTATCACAGAGGTGCTACCACTGTCACTGCTGAGCTTGGCCTTGGCCAGTGGTGGGTCTGTCTTGGAGCTGGCTGGCATTGGCTCTATTGTACATGGGAGAAGCCTGTAGCAGCTTCTCACAGAAGCCACCCCTGCAGCCCCCTGCTACCAAAACCGTGACAAGTAAATTCAGTACACCTTGTTTAAAATTCATGCATATTAACTAACTCTTGTGACAACGATAAGCTTTATCTTTTATAGCTTCCCCCCTGCTCATTTTTGAGTCCACTTCCATTAGCTTGCATATCAAAATTAGCATATATATTTTTCTGTATTCAATTTATTAGACTGCACAAGCCAAACTCTTGTTATTTTCTTGTAGTAGATTTTTTGTTAGGCCAACAGTAATTCAGATGGGTTGTTTTTAAAGAAAGTGAGTTAAATAAGTATTCCAGAAGGATCCTCAGTAGTATCATATCTGAATAAATGATTCGCTGTCTTCATTGGAAAGCTTTCTTTGGTGCATCTTAAGTGTAGTTAATACACCTAGATCTCTATGGCTATGTCTCCAGCATTAAAAATATCTCCATCAAAACATAAACCCTTATGTCTGGATCAAGGTTTCAGGGCTAATCCATTCTAGACTGGATTTTGTATGCCCACATTGAATACTCCTTAACCCACAGTGTGTGTCTTTATTCACTTTTTTTTTAAATTTTTTTTAATAATGTTTTTGATGGGGGAGCATTTTTTCAGCCCAGAGCACCTGGGTCTTAGGGTTATGTCATATTCAACAAGATTAATACTTTTAAAAGGTAATATTGAAGACATGTCACATGTCGGAAGAATAGATATGAACAACTGTTATAGAGTGTTTGATAGTGCTGCTATGACAGCAAAGGAAGAGCATATATAACATGGGGTGAGCTAAATTTGGTAGTCTGATTCTGTAACGGTTCCAGAGAATAACATCTGGAGTGAGTTGAAAATATCTTAGCTCTTCACTGTCCAGACTCATTTCTGTTTGAAATAAGCTAACTATTTTATGTCAATCCATAAGCAATGTGTTTTGTGATGTAGGTGAACTTTATCAGCTGATGAACTTACTGCTTATAACAGTCATTTTTGCTATCAGTCTCTAAGTACCTTGAACTCTTCCATTCCTTTTCTATTACTCCTATCTGATTTGTCATTATTTCCTGGTATATGATATTCTGATCCTGTATCGGCAATGTTTCCCAGCTTTATACTGTTGGCACATTTCATTAGGAAGCTCTTAGTTTACACTCCAATGAAATGTATGTCAAAATATATGTCTGCCTAGCTGCAGCCTGGTACTTTAAAAGCTCGGTCTATCTCATCACAGGAAGGATGTTCTGTTTTGCTGCCGTTTCAAATGCTGTGCTGACTCCTGTGGTATTTCTAGTTTGAAAGTGTGACAGAGCCTCACCGGGACATTTACTGGTCTGGAATGCATCCAGGTAGATTTGGCACAGTCACATACCCACCTTCAACATCATCAGTTAATCCTTTACCTCCACATTGCACATCACTGCATTTCTGTAAGCTGAGGTAATGCATTTGTCTTTGCACTATACCTAAGTATGTTTCTTAGGTTGTAACTCATGTTCTCTGTGAAGTGAACACCTTTTTTTGACTTCTTGTGTTTTATCACACAATGTTGGTTTTTTCTTATTTCCCAAAGGTCTAGTTCAGTTTGCCTTTTAGCAATTCATTTTATCCTTTTGTATCTTGATCTCTGAAAAGTTTAATTCTTTGTAAGCAGTTCTCTTTTTTATTCTTTGTAATGTGTCCAAGAAATCTTTAAATTTCCTTTTATAAGAGGTTTATCATCTGGTTATATCTAAAAGCCTTCACTGTAATCTTTTTCTCATGGTTTGAAGCCATCTCCAGCTTTAAGTGTTTTGTTGTTTTTTTCTAGCTGATTTATAGTCCTCCAGGTTTCTCTATTTTTCATTTTTGGAAATTAAAATATTAAATACAGTTCTGCTTTTATTCAGCCTTCTAATTTAGCAAAACTAATACCTAAGTATGAATACAAGATTTTACATCTAGTTTCTCTGTAATGTCCTCCCTACTTGTAAAAACAAGTTTAAAATAACATCAGTGTCTCTTGGTTTAGTGATTATTTACTGAAGAAATGTTAGTTATCATTTCCAGATTATCTGAACCCTATTTTTGTTCATAGCGTGTATTTTAGCTCTCTCTTCAGACTTTCACTGTTCGTTATATCATTAACATTTACAATTACCTCAATACCTTTATCTTAATTGCTTCCTGACATGGACAGAGCAGATTTTTGATAGCTGTGTTTCAGTTCTGCCTAATATTTCACCGACTTTTTTGTTTCACTATAGGCAAGATGGCTCTACAGCATTCATTTTGCTGCAATGTTGTGTAAATAACAAGTATAGGAAAGATAGTGAAATGGATGTGAGAAGTAAGGCTGATATTTGTTATGCTTAGCATTTGTATACTTTATTCCTCTTCTGAAAATGTATATAGTCTCCCAGTTGTCTTATTCATTTTAGAATAGCATGCCATTATTTTGATACATTTTGTCTGAAATAAAAGACAATAAACTTCCTCCTCCAGAAAGCTTTTCAACTATTAGAACTTTCATGGAGCAGTTAAGGATTTTCTTTCTTTTTAACAGAAACTTTACTTCTAAAGCCATGTATATGTTAGTTTAACCTTGGTACATATGCTTAGCTAGAGGCTAAGAAAAGAAAAGTTCACTATTAAATGACTCATTAATCAGCTTTAAATCTGATGAATAATACTTTACAACCTCTTTGACATATGGTAGGGTCTGCAGCAAGTTTGGCATAATGGTTTCACTTAATAAACACCTGATTAGCATTATTTAACAGGTTTGGATTGCATGAAAACAGTAAAATGGCCACATTCTATCTAGTTAATTCCTCATTAGCAGCCTTATATTCACTGTGTTTGACAGACTGTATACCAGCTTTGACACAAGGTGACCTCTTGCATGGGCCTGTTCATCACCTTCAGTCTGTCATAAATGGAGTCAGTATAAATGTCAATATGAATGTGCCATCACCAGAGATTTTTGAGAATTAGAATCCATCTGGTATCATAAAGGTTATTTTTTCAACCTTATCATTACAGATATGATGAAATTGTATTGTGTAACAGGTAAAAATGTAAAGAGATAAAGATGCAGTAAAATGTCTGGGTGGAGACTTCTTTTTAATAGGTGATGTAAAAGTTTAAAGTTTGCAGTATGCAATTCATCCCAGAAAGTAGACAAAATGTATCCTAGCTTATAAACATATCGTTCTTAAATTTTAAACAAATATGAAAATATTTTTTCAGTTAAAAGCTTTGGGGAATTCTTTACTACTATAATTTGGATAAATGCATTTCTGAAATATTTTTCCCTTTTTTCTTTGAAGACTGATTAGAGTTTGACAGCTCATTCACTTTATTTCCTCCCAGTGGGCGTTATCCAGGAGGTAATCACATCCAGTCCTGGTATGGGGACAAGAGGATAATTTTAACTTAAATGAGTGGAGAATCTGACCTGGTAAAGCTATTCTCCAATATGAACTCATCCTAATTTCTTCCCTGATGTGTAATCCATCTAACAAAGTATAAGGCGATATCAGGCAGTGCAGTGCTCATAGAAGATTAGAGTCACCACCACATGGCATGCATACGGTCTACAAGGTAGGAAATATCCCCTGGAGATCTTGTACTGATTGAAAGTCCTGTGAATTTGGTGAACAAGAAAATCTTACTGCAGTACTAGTTTTTATAATGAAATCTCAGATTAAAAAATCTGTCATCCTCAGGTTAGTTATTTCTGAACTAAACATAACTCTTTCTGGAAATATGATGGTAGAATATACAGTTCAGCCCATTCTGCCTGCAGTGCAAAGCACAACATTTATGGTCATTTCCTATAGAAATTATGGTCAGCTGGTAAGTTGGAAAAGACACAGTAGTCATCAGAAAAATCTTCTGGCAAAAGCAAGCACAGAGGAAACAGAAGAATGAGTCCTGAGCTCTCCTTGGCCACTGAGCCCTGTCCCCAGAGGGTACCTCTACCTTCCATCCTATAGCTGTCTACTCTGCTGTCTTTCCTGAACAAGTGGAGACACCAAAGAGAAAGAGAAAAAGGAAAGTCAGTAGCTAAAACAGGGTAATTGAAGACAGTCCTCTCGGAACCGGAAAACAAAAAAGCAAGAAAATTTAAAAGCCTAAATCAACATTTACTTATTCAAGTATTCAGTTCCTCTGAAGTCAATATTGTCATTCCTTCATTAGATATAGTCAGACTTCTATCCAAGAAAGTACTCAAATATGTTCTACTGTGTCCCACCTTTCTCAAATATCTGTGTAGAGATCTAGAACAGATGTATGCAAGCTAAAATGGGGGCAAAATAATCGCCAATGCAGGAAGTGAAGATGAGCTCCAATTTGTCTTATGAGGATTTCCTTGTGTCCTCTGATGAGCTGCTGTGTGCTCCAGGAAGCAGTCTGGGGATTCAGGACGTAAGACCATGTTGTCCGAATTTAGATTATGCAATTTTATTTCACTACAGTGGTTACTTCAGCCCTGAGGAACCTCAATATCATCAATAATCTTTAAGAATTCAGCCTAAGAGAGACAATGTCAAGAATGGTCACTAAATCCTGCTTATCTTTGTGCACATGATTATTTTAATTAATTTGATTGAGATTAATTATCTTAGTAAGGTGGGTATCACAGCACAATATATATGACAAGTTTGCACAGCACTTTGCCTTCAATTTCATATTATTTCCTTCTGTTTTGACTATACATATCAATCTGGAATTGTCCATCATTTCCTAATGGTAGGTCTAATATCAGAGTCAATACCTTCTAAAGTAAAGAATCAATTTTTTCAAAAGATTTTGAGACAAGAGTTACCTAAGAATAATCACTGCTAGTACAAATAAAATAAGTTACCTGATTTGAATCTGGGATACAAATTTAGATATGGAGTGTTGTCTTTGCTGTCTGTTTTTTAATGCTACTTTAATCTGCAAGAGACAGAGACACAAGTATAAGACAGGAAAATAAGTCCATTTATATGGAACCTAATGATTCTTCACGGTGTTGACCTTGCAATTTAGAAGTTACATGTGGGATTTTTTACTGTTTAGCAATTAATGTGGAATTATTCACCTACTCAAACATAAATGCCCAAAAATGCTTAAAAAAATTCAGAACAAAGTAACATGGAGCACCCAGGCACATGTGCCTTTAGAAGTACTCCTGAAGACAACTTTCCTGCAGTGTTAGCAAGAGTACAAAGAAAGTTGCTGTGCCTACAGAAAAATTATTGTTGAACAGAGCCTTATACTTTAAGCAATTGTTTCTGACAGGTTATAGTAATATAGAAGAGTCACTTGAGGCATAAGTTCATTTAGTCGTGTCCAGTTTATACATGTCAGACAAGAAGCTGACCTATAAAAACTAAATTTCAGTGGAACTTTGCTGATTTCCAACAGCTAAGGACTGAACACCTGACTTTAAAGCTGGTTTGTGATTACATTTACAAATAAGAAAGGTTAACTCAATGTAATTTTAAGGGCAGAGATTTGATCCGATTCAGTAAAAAATTATATGTTAGAGGAGATGTGCCGTTTATCACAATTACTTTATCATTCATCACAATCAGTGGAATACAAGGTCCTTTTTAGTACACTTTTTACTGATAGTAAAGGTGTAAGCTTGCAATGGACTATTTCAGTTATTGTTTAGATAGGGATGGAGCAACAGAAACTTTCATTGTACTATCTGTGCAGTTGGCAAAAGAAGGTGACTGAATGTTCATCACCCAGAATTCAAACTTTCTCATAACCTAAATATTCCAAAGTTATTTTTACAGAATTGCTATGTTTTTAGAAGTTTTCAAGGTAATTTTCCACCATCCTAAAAAATTCTGATGAAAAGCAATAAAAAGTAATTTCCATAAATTCAGGAATTCTAATATATAAATAGTATTAATATAATATATGATAATAATGTTATAAGTAAATTTACAAATGACAGTTTTTAATTTTACTCTTACTGTGGCTCACATGTTTCTATTTCTTCTTCTTGTTCCCATGCTAGTGGAAAAGCCTAACTAAAAAAGATTTAGGACTAGAAACAAAAAATTCAGAAATTTTCAAATTTTTTTGGAAAGAATTTGGGAAATTATTTTTTATTTTCATTCTTTCGTAATCTACATTTTCTGCTCATCAATATGAAAACCCGCCATCACATTTTTATACCTGCAAATAATTACATTCACAAGTAACTGTCACTACAAATGATAATATTTACATATCTGATTAAATTATATGTATCTACACTAATAAATCACACAGCAACATTTTCTCATTTAACTAACACTAAATTGTACGATTGGTTGTGAGAATAGAGCTGCTTTTCTGATACTGGAGGCTATTTAAGTATCTCACTATGGATAACTGCAAAATCTTAAAACCACCTGTTAAAGAGAAATGCAGAATTTTAACTATGGTCTAAAACTTGCACCACTGACTGTTAACTGTAACAGGCAGAAAGGCTAAAATTAAGCTTTTTTTGCACATTTATTTTTAATGATTTTTCTACAAAATATAAGCATAAAGTTGTATATTTTTTCAGATAACAATATCCAGTATTTAGATAATAGTATTTTATCTAGTGGACATGTATCTAAATGTGAATTTTATGTCCCTATTTTCTTTCTTAATATCAGTTCTCTAGTCTTTATCCAAGATAGAGAGGAAGAACACACAGTGAAGTAAAATATTTTGTCCAGATACATTTAACATTTAAATTCACATTGCTCATGCATTTTGTCTTCCCTGAGATGCAGTTTCTACACACATATGCATTCATAAAAAGGGCAGTCCCAAAGGTCTGCTGTTTCTTTGATCAGGCATGAATAAAATGGAGAGAAAGTATTAACAAATACTGATGTGAACAAGAACACTTTTTTCCCCCAGTATTCCTGTTGAAAACAAAGAAGTATGAAAGTTCTTCACATACCTAAACTCATTTTTCCATCCTGACATTTCTTTGCATCAACTATTTTCATATCATTAATTTATGTAATTCAATTCATCTCACTTATTCCGGATTAGCCAAGGTACAATCCTCTCGTAAAAGTCTAGTTGTGTCATTCCTTTTCTTTTACATGTACACAGGGTATTCTTTTATGTGCTTTGAGTTTGGGTCTTGCTTTTTTGTTTTAGGTTGTTGGGTTTTTTTTTCTCCCTCTGCCATTGCTTATTTCAAGTTGTTCATCTAGCTGATTTTTCTTTTACAAGTTCTTGTTTTAAACATATTCTTTAAAGGAGATATCTTTCTAAACATTAAGAATAGTTGCTGTTCCAGCACCTATCAAGAACACTTTTAAAAGCACTTTTATTTTTAACTACTTTTTTGCTTATGCCTCAATGTTCCTTGGAAGTGCAAGTGGTCAAATAGTTTGTAAAATGCACAGTATTTTGAGTAAAAGGTAATTGTTCTGATGTTAAACTTCAACAACAGAATAATACCCATCAATCTAGTGCTTAAACAAAATATGGATAGCTAATTTTACAAAATTTATGTATTGTCGGGTTTTAAGTACCTGTAATAAGTTATGGGGCATAAATTAGTTTTGAAAGTGTTAAAAACTTCTTGTATTTTTAATTTCCACAAATGTCTTTATCATCGATTCATCATTTTTGCTATAATTTACAGAATAAAATATGAAATATAATCAACTTTTAATAAAAACAGAATTCAAAATCTTACTGATATGATATCTTTTTTCTTTGAGGTCCGTAGTCATCCATCTTGAACCCAAAGCATGTAGGAAGACATAGGTAGAAGTATATTAAATCTGACAAATGACCTCCCATGTGCAAAGGAGGAAATAAAGATTCATTCTCCGTGTTTGTGAGATCATTTTGATGAAGGGAAGTCTAATTGGGGATGACATATATTCTAAATCTAATTCAAATCAGCATTTTTACATGAAGACTCATCACATTTCCAATGGTACACTCTACCATAAAACAGCTTAGTAAAGACATTTTGAATTTGACTCTGGAAATTTTTTTAAATGCTTCATCAGAACTGACACTTCTAGTGGTAATGAGTTTCCAATCTTAGTATTAGTACAAACGAGATACCTGTGGTATTTCACATCTCTCATAACAAAAAGACGTTAGAGCGAGTCCAGAGGAGGGCCATGATCAGAGGGCTGGAGCACCTCTCCTATGAAGACAGGCTGAGAGAGTTGGAGTTGTTTAGCCTGGAAAAGAGAAGGCTCTGGGGACACCTTCTAGGAGCCTTCCAGTACTTTGAAGGGACCTACAGGAAAGATGGGGAGGGACTTTTTATTAGGGAGCGTAGTGATAGGATGAGGGGCAAGGGTTACAAACTGAAAGAGGGTAGATTTAGACTGTACGTTAGGAAGAAATTCTTTACTGTGAGGGTGATGAGACACTGAAAGATGCTGGACAGAGAAGCTGTGGATGCTCCCTCCCTGTGTTCAAGGCCAGGTTGGATGGGGCTTTGAGTAACCTGGTCTAGTGGAAGGTGTCCTTGACCACGGCAGGGGGGTTGGAACTAGATGATCTTTAAGGTCCCTTCCAACCCAAACCATTTTATGATTCTATGATTCTATAAAAACCTATATCATTTGATGACTGCCATGACAGGGAGAACAAGTTTATGTTTTCCTTCAGAGAATCAAAAAATTCTATGATTCTATGATTTCTTCTTAATATTGTTAAGTCTCATGTTTCAGAGAAAATTGCGACTAACATGTGGTTATTTTTAGAAAACGTGCAGGAAAAGTAAAAATACAGGATTTCTTCCCATAAAAACTAATCACCTTGAAATCATTAGAACGTTAAATTATAGATGTTTTCTCTGGTATTCATGAAATAACGCTATTTAAGAACAAATCATGTTACTATTTCTTTAAAAATGAGAAGGAGTTATATTAAGTCCTGCTTGTTCTGAACTTAAATGGTAAAAATTCTTCTTTGAGATCATTATTAACTTAACATGAACTAAATAGTTCAGTTCCATCAGAAGACTCATGTCATCTTACAACCTTTTGCTTTGTTAAGACTGCAGATTACAGCTTGTGAATGTAATACATACTAAGAAAAATCATGACCATTTCTCACAGAAAGCTGAAATTGTATTTTGAAGACATTAATGAAATTATGGTATAAAACTCTGTGTAACTTTGTGCAGTGGGTGAGCAAGACAGAACATTTAGGAGATTTGCTACCTCAATGTGTGGGCAACACTTCTCAACCATTTTAATTAAATTTGCATGCAAACATTTTTATGCAAGGAAGGATGGTGTAAACATAACTGATAATAGGATATTTTTATTTATAATACTAAATTTCCACTCACACAATGATCATTCAACCTTCTCTCAATCATGAAAAAACCCCACAAAACTACCAGTTTCTCTAGCACAGCATTGCTTTAGAGGCAGCTGAGTACCAAAATATGGAAATTTTACGATAATACTTGTGCAATTCTTTTCCATGAAAATTATAGCACTTTAAAACTGTGCCATAAAATTTGGGAAATTTACCATTCATACATTGACAATAAAGCAGACAATAGTACTTAGAAGCTCTGACTTTCCATTTCAGAATTGGACAGCGCCAGAGAAAAAGGACTACTTAAAAATTAGACTGCTTTTCACGGAATAGCCTCTTCAGCATTACAAAAGAGATATATCTGACTGTAGCCTTACCAAAACTATTCAGAAAAAAAAAGAGAAAATAGGAGTGAGACAGAGAAAAATAATCAAAAAAAGAGCAATTATGCCTACACTTTGCCAGCTGTGGATGATGGCTCTAATGTGCTGCTGCCCTGAAAATGGGGCTACATGCCTTAGTGAAGCAAGAACCTTCTCAAGCAACAACTGGGAAGATTCCAAGGAAAAGAGGGAGTATTGACACATTCTGTCATAGGTTTGCTGATGAAAAGATTACTTCCATCTGGTGGGTGCTTAGTAACTACTGTGAAATATTACCTTTACACTGGAATCCAAGTGTATATATATTATATGCCATAGAAGGCATGTGAAGATCTGAGATGATGCTTTTGGGGCTGCAATTAGTGTTATTTTCTTATTCATCTTTGTTTGTGGTCATCTCTTATGCAGAAGTACTCTTTTAAAAAATAAATAAATAAAAAAACCGAGCCTTTATTTCCTGAAAGTGGAAACAGAGCACAGTTATATTTAAGTTAGATAATCATGGCCAAAAAAAACCCAAGATTTTTTTTTCCTTAAATCCTTAAATGAACTATATTTGCTTAAAAATCAAGTTACTTGATTCCTGGTTCTCATCCTGGTTTAGCTTCTGCAGTGTGCTTCCACTCATGCTGAACAAATTAAATGGAAAAAAAATATCATTTAGTGGATATTCACCTAGCAACACAAAGAAATTTCAAATTGCACCAAGGTAGTTTACTTGTGTAGATATTTTCCTGTGTAATCACTTACAATTTCTGTCACCTTCCCAATCCATTAATAGCAACTTTGGATAAACGAAGAGCAAAAGGACCACTGTAGTATATAACTCAGGCTCTGTTGCTTGTAATGATTGTGTTCTTCTTTTAAGGCTTCATTTATTCTTGACAGAAACAATTATGTGGAATAATTATATCAAAAGGCAGGTGGTTTTCAGTGTTCAATTTGGAAAGTGAAGAGCACTGTTTGACTGCTACCTAGAATATCCCCAGTGTTGAATAAAAGCTTGTATCAACAGGCAACAATATTATATCTTTGCAATTCATTATTTAATTCAGGTATCGTAGAAAACACAGCTTAACTAGCCAATATGCAGAAATGATCCAAGCATAGCTCCAAAGCTAGAGGTACTTTAGATTGAGATCATTACCTACATAAATGAAGAAATTCCCATTTTCAGTCAGGCTAATTGCTGCTGCATAGGAATCTAGTATCATAAATGCAATAAAAAAGAACACAAATGTACAAACTAGCTGATCGTATACTCTAGTTTCCATATAATGAAAAATTGCATACTTTTAACTCTAGAAAAACAGCTGAGTTAATACAATAAAAAATTAGCATCTATACATATATTAAAAGTAGTTTATTTTGGAGTTTAAAAGCAAAAGAAAAAATTAAAGAAAAATTGTTCAACCTGCCAGCTTATTTTCATCCAATGTTATTTCACAATTTTTCACTATTTTACTTGTAATAATGGTAGGTAGAATCATTGAAATCTTGAAATAAAGAACCTTCCCAAAAGTATAACTAGTGGTAAGTAGTTTGCCAAGCAAGAACAATCATCTCACTTATTTTGTGGAAATCGTGGCAGAACAAGAAAAAAATCCCTATCTCTTGCACAATGTCATTAAAAATTTAGAAAGGGTCAGGGACTGTAGAAAATAAAAATTATTAACTGCTTTTTGATCTCTATCTATAAAGAAGGAAAACAGAAATCTCTTTTATGAAACTGAATTTTCTTCCTTAATAGCATTCCAATAGGTTTACAAATCACATACAAGCTCTTGACAGAACGTTGAATCCTGGGGGAAAAAAAAAAAAAAAAATAAAATAATTGTTAAAATAAAAAAGTTTTTTAAAAGACAAAATAAAATTTATGGATTTACTAGAGCCATCTGTGAAATCAGGATAATCAACCTCTGGTTTTTGCTGATGTCTCAGTTTGAAAGGATTTCTTGTTATTCAGGTGATCTATTTGCCAAAGCACTAGTCTTGGGGTTGGAAAGTACAATTTTTATGTTACTTTTTCTCACTACAGAAGATCTGTTTACTTTATAAAAAGAAAAATGTTCCTTGCCACTTCCCAGTATACACCTTTCCACTGTGATTTTTTCCTATGCTAAACCCCTTTTTGGACATGTGTCATCATTAATCATTAGTTATTAACTGACATTCCCCTTTGCTGTTTGCCAAATAGAAAAGAATTTTAAAAATTGATATTGTCTACTTATCTACATTTGTATTACCAGATTTGTATTTTTTCATTGGCATTTTAAAAGCTGAGTATCCAGGAAAGGTGGAAGGGTGGTTTATTCTTCCATAGGGCAAAATGTAACAACAATAGAATTTGTCAGGGTTCGATCTACAGCTTGATTCTCAAAGTCATCCCAGTAAGTATCAATTTAACTCATAGATGCTCACACCTAGCTCTATGAGGAATAAATAACCTTATAGGACCATATCCATGCTTAGTGTGGAGGAAATTTAGGCAAATTTCAGTGGGTATTCTCATTTCACCTGCAATGAAATCTCAGAAGTATCATTTAAAACTGCGTAGGGGACTATCAGAATATGTCGCCTATTGTTTTGGTATCTTTCTTAAGTCTCTTTCTTTACCTTACAATATTTTTAGCTTTTTGTTTTCTTAATATTTTGCTACATTTATTTTTCTCATCATCACTGTAAATGGAAATATGACAGTTAAGACGTATTTTTTTAAAGGTCTTATTTTTCTAACACCTACAGGCACAGAGTATTGTTCCAGTTTTGTTGCCCTTTTCTCCAAATGTATGCTTCCAAATACAAACATATTACACTTTTTAGAGATGTCCATGGTAAATATAAATGTTGAATAATTTGAAAGTAATATTGCAGTCAATTTCAACGTCAATGAGTTATATTAACATAAGTAAATCTGATGTCATCTGTTGTCACTTAATTTAAACATTTTGCCTATTGTTACATTTCACTTTATCTAAGTCTACAACAATTAAATTTACTTGCACTCTGATATCTCATTGAATTACATAATTAAACTTCCTATTTATTGGACAAAAAATGTACAACTATAAGCACTGGATATGTTTTGCAAGATCAAATTTATAAGATCAATTTCCCCTAACATGTCTTTCTAATAATAATTCATAGAATTATAGAACATCCTGAGTTGGAAGCAACCTACAAGGATCGAGTCTAATTCCAGACTCCACACATGGCAACCTAAAAGTTAAACCGTATATCTAGTAGTTTTGTTCAAATGCTTCTTGAACACTGGCAGGTTTGGGGCCATGACCACTTCCCTGCAGATCTTGTTCCAGTGCTCCATGAAGAACTCAGTGAAAAGTCCTCAGTGAAGAACTTTTTCCTGATAGGCAACCTGAACTTCCTCTGTCACAGCTTTAAGTCATTCCCTTGCGTCTTATCACTAGACACCAGGGACAAGAGATCAACGCCTCCCTCCCCTTTCCCCCTCATAAGGAAGTAACAGGCAGCAATGAGGTCACCCTTCAGTCTCCTTTTCTCTAAGCTGAACAAACACCATATCCTCAGCTTCTCCTCATAAGTCATGCCTTCTAGTCCTTTCACCAACTCTGTTGCCCTCCTTTGGACACATTCTAATATTTTTATATCCTTCTCACTTTACTGAGCCCAATACCGCACATAGAACTCAAGGTGAGGTCAACCAGCGCTTAGTAAAGTGTGACAATCGCTTCTTTTGACCAGTTGGCTATGTTGTGGTTGATGCACCACAGGATATGGTTGGCCCTTTTGGCTGCCAGGGCACATTGTTTACTCATATTGAGTTTATGGTCAATGAAAAAACCCAGCTCCCTTTCTACATGGCTTCACTCTAGCATCTTGCCTCACAGTCTACATGTACATCCAGAATTACACCATTCCAGGTGTAGAATCTGGTATTTGTTCTAGTTTAATGACTATATATACATGTTTAATATATAAGTGTATATTACACGTTTAATATATAAGTGTATATTACATGTTTTAATATACACCGCATATTGTAACTGATCTGAATACACCTAGATAGTCAGTTTTGAAAAAAAGAAGGGAGAAATGTTTTTTTCTCATCAGTAAAACTGCAACAAAAATAGATGCAGAAAAGGACCTGGAATTCTTTACGAGTTAAAAAGGAACTTTCCAATATTGTTGCTTTCCAACAGATATTCTTAAAGAAAGCTTTTGTTTTCTGTATTCTAAAACTGTATTCTTATTTCAAGTCATTAGAAATAGATTCAAAGATGCCAATAGCAAAGACTACATAATGTAGGAAATAAAATTCATAATGAAGTGTTTGGCCAGCAGTATAATCCCTTTTTGTCACTTACGATCTAAAAGAGCTGTTTTGAATCAAAAATAAATGTTCATACTGCAAATAAACTTTTCTCTGTGTGTAGTATTCCTCCTTCTTCCCACATATTCTCCACCTACATGTCAGCCTGCTCCAGGCAGCATTAAACCATAGGTCTTTTTTAAAATTGAACTCACAAACACATAATTGTATTTTAATGTGATGCCTCAGACAACATAAAAAAGGGTTATAACTAGTTCCTCCCATGCAGAGTGAAACAATATGAAGGAAATGGATTGCAGCAGTATGGAAGTGTTGCTATAGTTCAGATATATGTGTTTCCAGCAGTAAGATCTTTGACTCCCCACAGCCGTTACACAACGTCAGAGCATTTAATGTCTTTCATCATTTTCTCATAGCTTTTGGTTTCATTACCCTCTCTCCACTTCTGTTTGGTCATTTTCCCATTAAATAGTGCAGTGAGCAAGTTTGTTATACTTTTTTCCGTAGTCTTGTATCTCTTGCTTTTTTATTACCTTTTTCAGGAAAGTGGACAAGAGACCAAAAAGAAAAAGCACAGAATTTTAGACCATATGAAGTGTTAAATAATACCACCATTTTGTAGATGTGTTTTGAATTGTAGGAATAGCATTAACAACTCATGTTTCCATTTTGTTGTTTTCTTTGGACATTACTAGAAGATTGTATCTACCTGACATCTTCTTACAAGAAATAGTTTTTTCTATCTGCACAAGGCTAGGAATACATCAAGAAGACCTACAATGTTGGGGAAAAAAATACCTTTGTTTCACATATTAATAGCAGAATATTTCACTTAAGTTATATTGAGTGATATATTTGACCGTATCTATTTTAATTTTCAAAAAATATATTTTTTTAAATTCCATGTAATGTTTTCCTGAATATCAGAACTTACTATAGCACACTACAATTGTATAATTTTACTAAACTACTGAAATATTATGTTCACCCCATTTTGAACAAGACTGATCTTTTTTTAAGCTACTGCTTCTATAACTATTTATATTGTAGTGGCATTTAAAATGTGCTATTCGCTGTGTAAACAATTAAATATTCACTTCTTATTTAATAACATATTCTGCCATCACTACATGTGCAGACCAGATCAATGGCAGGATATAGTTTCACCATACTATGGGGAATTATGTTACAGTATGCAAAGTGCTAATTTCCTAACATTGTAATTAAACTTTCTGAGTGACAAACTTTGGAAATGAGATGTAAGTCTCCAGTGTTTAAGAATGTCTGAATCATTTGCCATCATGCTTGAGCACTTTTTCTCCTCAAAGTATTCACTGAACTGACTCAGGGGGTAAGGGAGGGAGGGAAATTACTTGTTTATATTTCTTGTCTCTTCCTTTGGTGACTTAAAAATACGTACATCACATATCTCAAAGTCAAGAAATTTGCTGCCATCTCCTGTGATTACTATTGAAGGTACAACAACTATATGTGTTTTAAATACAGAAAGAATTGGAGAAGATAATTTTGAAGAGTATTTTTTGGCACTTTATTCCCGAATATTTTCATAAAAATCATGCCAGCTACATTATTCCTAAGACATTTAAAGTTTTTGGAATTTTAAGTTTGAATCTGAGATGTCCTGAAAATTAATTTACTTATCTGGTTAAAACAGTTTTCAGTGTGTTGGAGAATTGAACTGAAGTTCCAGATATTTTTTTTTTTTTCCAATTCAGATCTGTAAGAATTAATGTTATATCAGAGAAATTGTTTGAAACCAGAATATTTATTCTTATCCACAATAGTATTTTTGAGCATGATGCCAATTTTATCAAAACTGAATTCTCAAAGGATAATTCAAATAATGTGGAAGGTCTCCCTATATAAAATGGTGACTGTCAGAAAAACATTACTTATGTGTCAATCAACTAGGTCAGTTTTCTGGTAGCTAGCTAATGTTCTGCCTAGGAATGGAAATATTTTGTATTAGTACTTTTTATTCATGTAGGAAGTAAATCATCTTTACACACTTCTGTTGTCAGGGACATCAAAAACATTCATAACCTGGAATGAAAATATGGCCTGCAATTTTTGTACTAGTATTGCAAGCAAGAATTATTATTGCTATTACAGAGTTCTTCCATGTACTAAAAAGAGGTCAGAAACTCTAGCTTCTGTTTACAGATAGCAAAATTTATATCTGACTTGTAATGATTTATAAGGGTTAGAGGAGGAAGCTTCAACAGCTGAACCTCCCTCCGTATGGCCATCCTGGCAAGGGCCCTGCTACTTATGAGGCTATACTGTCTCTCCAGGAACCAGCAACCCAGAATCTGGCTTGGAACTGATGATACTGAAATTCAAGTTTTCAGGTCGACTTCTGTAAAACAAACATTTTAGTCTTATTTTCCTATATATTTTTCTTCATTAGTTACTATACGTTAGGAATAGAGACCATTCTGATACAAGAAAAGTATTATTTTCCAGTTTTTATCTACCTGGAGAATTTTGTATTTTTGGATTACAGAACGTTTCTATTGCTGTTAAAGCTTAAAAGCAACAGGGAAACTGTTTCTTTGTTGCTGTGTTCTTTCTTATGTCTGTGTGAAGGAAGGAACTGAGAATACCAAATAAGGTGCATGCTTACGAAAGGTGTTTCAATTTCCAGTCTAAAAATTAGGTGTATACATAATCAGACGGACTTTCATCTCATCCTAGCATAGATCAGTGTATTGCCATCCAGATGTGCTTATAAGAGATATCAGAATAACTAAATGCTTAACCTGGGGCAGATGACCCTGCAGTTTATGTTGGAAAGGATTATTTGAATAAATTCTTTCTAGCTCAATGAGGTTTCCTCTAGTTTCTCTCTCTTCCCTTCCTAATTTATCCCTCAGCTTCAGCTACTAACCATCCTTTTGTCTGATTTTGACTTAGAACAGTTGCTTTAAATTATATTTGCTTTGAAGTGTTTTGCTTCTGAAGTTTTTGAGTATTCAAAGATTTTTCAATGCTTTTGAAGAAAGTCTTGTGTATCTAAAGTTTGTTCGAATTTCTACATCTGCTACTCCAAAAATATTGTCTGTCCCTGAAAAACCTTGTTTCACTTGATATAATCCAAAATGTGGTGAGAACATAAAGAAATATGAATCGTCATACTAACTCAAGCCAAAGAGCTATCCAGACTAGTGTCTTGTTTGTAACTACAAAAAAGGACAACTCAGGAGGAGTAAAGAGGACAGATTAAAACTTCTAATACACCTCTTGCTGAGGATTAAACCAGCACATGTTCGATCTCCCATTTAATCCTTCTGGTTTTGGCAGAAAATTAAATTCAGATGTTTTAAGAGTCAATTAATATATTTACTTCAGCAGCACAAAAATAATTTGCCTTTTTTTTTTTTTTTGGTCATAAATGTACAAAATTTAGATTTGAGGAATCATACATTTTGGGGAATATTTAGATTTAATCATCAACAGCCTTAGGACTTTTCAGGAAAATGTAAGGAAAAAGCACTAGACTTATAACCTTTTTCCTGTTAAAATTCTAGAAGATCCTCTTTAACCTTTCGTAATCTTAAAAATCTCTTGGTAACTTTAACTCTGCTTGTTAGAGGAATAACTCTGGCAGAATAGTTTGCCTGAATACAGTCGTATTGCCTAGGTGGAATTGCCTAAGAGCTTCTAACGTTTAGTTTAATGTACGGTAAGTGTTTTGTAAATTAAATTTCTTGCTGTGCTTTTATCTATTGTAGTTTTTTGTCTTTCACATACTTCAGTACCAATTTAGCAAGACTTTCATTGTGAGAATTATTTTTGGATTGCCTAAGAGAAAACTCAAGTATTTTCTCATAACACTAAGTTATATGAGGTTGGAATATTTAGTTATAGCGCTTTGTTATGTTTCATATGGTGGAATAACACTGAGGTGAAAAGATATGTTATGCTGCAAAACAGCAATGGTTTTAATTTAAAAGGCTTTCCTGTTTCATTACCTTTTACTTTTCTGTGGATCTACAGAAGACTGGAAATGAAGCTGTAGGAACTGAGTGTTAACTTTATGCATCACATATTTAGGGTCTTACCATAAAGACATTCTGTAGGGGGGGAAAAAAACCCTAACAAACCAAAACCATACAGGTGTTAGAAAAAATGTATATTCCACATTAGACAGTGGTTTTCACAAAAAGAATTTTCATTTTGCATTACAGGCTCTTATTTTGATCTTTTGGAAGTCTACGAATGTGTTTTGTGTGTTGCCATTCCATTGCTTTAAATACACAACCAGGTGATGTGAAACAGGTTTAGTGCTACATTCATTTTCAAACATGCAACAGAGTATACACATTGTCATACAGGATTAAGCAGTTGATATAAACTGCTAAATTATTTTAAACTCTAAACGAACAAAAACCAGTAGAGGCTTGTTTTATTTCTGTTGTTTTTTTTTTGTTTTTTTTTTTTTTTAATTATTTATTATTTTTAATTTTAGTAAGAAATATGTAATGGTCATTAATTTGAACTTTGAAATAAGCACAGGTTATCTTATGTAATATAGGAGAAAAATACTCTTGCTTTTCCTCAGGCAGATATCTTAAATACAATATTTCCATTCTTATCAGTGCTTGTACAGTAGCTATGCACAAACACAAAGCATGTGTGCTTTGGGTTACGTATGTTAAATACGTATTTTATGCTACACTTTTAAACAATGACAAATAAATAAGAAATATAGTCACACTGAGTAAGAACATTTTAATTAATTAAAAAAATTGTTACCATAAATGAATTAACACAAAAAATACATTTTTCTTAATTTTCTCTGTATTTTTCCATATCCACTATTGCTTTCAAATTTTCTGATTTCAGGACTTGTCTTGACCCTTTTCAAGTCATCATCTAGAGGAATGTATTGACATTGAATCAGAATAGATTGTTGAAGAGTTTGCTCTGAACTTGCTGTGACCGAAAGCCTTACTGCTGCAGCAGCTACACTTCAGAGACCGATTTTTGGCTACTTTTCATTTGTCCTAAATTTAGAAATTTCCAGTTGGGTATGAGCATGTGAGCTCTTTTTTTCTTATAGCTGCTTTCCATATAACTGTGTGTAGAGCAATGAGTGCAGTTCATCTTTTTGCTAAGACAGATGTTCATAAGAAGAACAGGAAAAAAGACCCTACAAGTCTCTGTAGGCTGTGTATGATAAGAAGACCATTCAGCCATACATAAACATCTAAAGTTAGGTGAGAAGATTTCCATTCTTGCTGCTTCAGTGGACAGGCTTATATAAAATAAAGGCTGCCTGCAACTAATAATTTTGATTTGGATAGTTTAGATAGGGTAGTTTCCTAAACAACATGGTGTAGATAGTTGAAAGAGTACCACACCTATTTAAAGACAAGGATTTTTATCTAGAGTTCTGATTTGTCTGCTTTGTACATTATATTAAATGAACATGTAAAGAGCATTTACAATAGCTCAGGACTGACTTTAGGACTAAGCCAGCAACCAGTACACAATGAAATAACAAAGACAAGTTGTATGCACTGGGAAGAAAAGTAAGATCAATGACAAACTCCATTGAAGAGAATGACAATTAAGATAAATTATATGCTATGCTATTTAGAATATTTTTCAACAAAACATATTATACACAAACTTACATTTTTTTCTCTTTGGCAGTTTGTGACTGAGTGCTTTGTGAAGCCATGAACACTGTTGGCACAGATTCTCTGGATCTCCCCTGGGTTATTCTTATTATTTTTTGTATCACATTGCTACTAAAGGACTGACACTAAGTGCTGAATATGTAACTTGTTTCTAATTAGATACCCTCCATTTGCAAAATCTGTGACCAAAAAAAATAGTAAATGTTTTTCTAAATCTAATCTGGATAAAGGCAACTCATTATGAGTAGCATGTGATATGTCTAAAGGTTCTATCAAACAAAAGGAGGTGTTTTCATGCATTCCCCTGGAGCCCTGCTACCCTGATGGTAATTTTAAATTTGAAATATATTATCATTTAAAGAGCCTGAAAGATGTAAAGAATTAATTCTCTCTACTAAAGTCAACAAATAATTATGAATGCAGGATTAGATTGATAGATTAGTGGCATGGTAAATTAAAAGTAAAACAGGAAGGGATGTATTAAATCAATCTAGCTACCTTGAAATTCTTTATTAATACTCTATTTGGGGATTTTAAAAGGCTGATACTGATGACACAGCCACAATGTCTGTGGGGATCCAAGTTTAAGAGATTTAAAAAGATAGCTTCCCCCCGCCGCCCCTTGTTACGTGTGTTCTCTAGCTTTTTGCATATTATGGGTGTGTCTTCATTAGCTTTTCACTTTTGATCTGGAATGCATTTCTGAAAAGAATCTTGTATGTCTCATTCATACCATAATATAGTATCACCGTACATGATTTCTTTCTTTTGGATAAAAGTAAACCAAGAGTTGCACACTAGAAACTAACCTAACATGATCCAAACACTAGTGGGTATTTAGTTTGCAGGACTATTCTAGAGCTAATTGGAAGTAAAACCTCCTGGGATGTGCACAGTGTGGATGCCAAATTCTCAGCTTTGTCTGTTTTGCCTGGTGATACATTCTTGTTGTGCCGCACTGCTAGCTAATAAGACCTAGTTTACGTTCCTGGCAGAACTGGGGACCTCAGGGAAAGAAGGATGAATCCAGGCCACTGCTTCTGGGTGCTGATGACCTCTATTCTCCTTGTGGCTAAGAGCATACTTCAACAGAGGTGCTTTTCTGTACACCTTATTTTAGCATTTAAGAGTTATGTTAAGTGGCATATCAGAAGCAAAACTATGTGGTACAAAACCATGATTGGTATCACTGATTCAGATTCAATACAGATTCCCTGACCTCTAGTTCCCTTTGCATATTGCTGCTAAGTGCATATGCCCTACTTCTCTTCATGTCTTGACTGAAACAATGGGGGGAAAAAAAAAACAACACAAACATTCTGACTTTGGTCCCATGTTTCTTGTTTTATGAGTTGTGAACCTGTGCAAGAACCAAACCTGCATCTGTAACTTTTTAGGCTACTAGATCTTTTTATAGCTTTTACAGTATGAATAAGCGGTGGAATCAACAGAGAAGTCTCTCAGTTTACTCAGTCAAATGGAAGCCTTATTCATCCCCATGAAGTGCTGTTGGCAGCTGCTAAAAGAGACATTATCACTTTGCCCTTTTAGTAGTTTGAGGTAAACTGGAGCTAGGGTATATTGTGGATTAGCAAAATATGCGGGATGAAATGCAGCACTGCTCAACAAAAGGCTTTCTTTTAAACTCTCAGATGCTAGAAAAAGACTGTGACAAAGAGAGGGTGCGCCTGAAAGGGTTGCTGAACGCTTGAGTGGCAGCTCTCTGTATGACAAGTCTTGGGGGATTGGGTACTTAAATCTTAATTACAAAAAACAATCATCATCAGGTATTAAAACCCTATAGGGAAATTGAAAGACTCAGAGAAGAGAATCCCAATAGTGGAGATCTGCTCTACACAAATTTAATTGACTCATATTACACAAATAAACCTGATAAATTAAAAAAAAAAAATCTGTAAGAAATTGTTGAGTGGTTCTACTACAGACCAGATGCTGTGAATAAGACAGGGGGTGGGATTTTCAACCTGAAGAAATTCAGTGACTGCTTAATGAAGAACCAAATGCCACAGTTGACCAACTCTTTTAGGACAATCTCTAATGCAGCTGAAAGCAGAAAATCTTTTAGATCACTAAATGTCAAGCATTTACAAAACATACATTGATACAGTTACATGTTGTTTAGGATTTGTCACGCTTCTATGATGAAAACATGTAATAAAAACATTTTGAAGAAACCACATTGGTGGAAATTAAAGCGTTTTTAAAAGATGAAAGTGCTTTATTACAGAGATGTAATAAGAAGAACGAGTTACATTATCATTCCTTGGAACTGAAAAAGAGTGACAGTCACTGTACATGATGGATTTTGTGGTAGTAGTGAATAGAAGCGTAAAGCAGGACTCAATTCGGAGGAAATTATTTTCTAGTTAAACAGTGGCCAATTTTAGATTTTTCAGAAACACTAAGATTGTTCTCTCACACTCAATTCATAGTATAATTAACAATGGCAGGTTTTTTTATTCATATTTACTAAACACTTCTGTTATGGTACATGACTGACCTAGCAGGAAAAATAAAGTTTATAGACTAACCAAGTCAAAAGTTCTACTTAGAGTGTACCGCATTTGTTCTATACTTTATTAATGCTATTGACAACAGCAATAGTCGTAGTGACAGAAACACAGCTGGTCACTTCTTCATGGTCTTTGAAGAGAGAAATTTTATAGATAAATTTCTGTGGCATGGACAGCCATGGCACCGCGGGCTTCACATGTATCAAGTCATGCTTCAACTCTGTGTTTTCTCTAGTGACAAAAGAGCTTAAGAGGTTCCCCACACTTGGACTCTCTTGACGTTTCTACCATGGCTCACAGCTTCAGCTGAATTAACTCTTTGTCTGAGCATGATGTATCACATTCCTGTACTAGAAAAGATAACAGTTATAAACAAAACCAAACCTTCCTTGTGAGTCCTCCCCTAAAAAGTTAATTGAACACAATTCTGAGGACTGTGTGGAACCAAGAATGAGCATATGAGGGTAGCAACCTTGTGGTCTGAATTTGATATTAGAAAAATAATATATCATGAAACAAGACTCTCAGGCTTTGCTGTTATGCTTGCTTTTCTAAAGCCGTTTTAGAAGGGTGTCAATCTGTCACTGGAGATTTTTTTTCTCTTTCGCCAAACAGAACAAATTTAGACAAGAAGCTTAAACTAGATGGCTAACATTTGGACAGCTAGATGTAGGAGTGATGCATGACCAACACATGAACTTTAAAATACCCAGTATTTAGTGTATGCCATGTTTCCTTTAAAATACTGCCTGCTGTTTTCTCCCCATCCTTTTGTGTAGATCACAGGCTTCAGGAACATGTAACTTCAAACGTAGTCTCTCCACGTATAAAATTCCTTTTAAACTCAGTGGGAACTCAAATTGTAGAATCTGTCAGATCAAATCCCCTCTTCTCTGGAAATGGAAAAAGAAAGGCATGACTGAATATGGAGGAAGGTACTATATTAACAGTCCAGCAAGATTGTTGTTCTTGTCTTAACATTTAGCTTGTTTAAAATGTCTATGATGCTTATAAATATAATGACATAAAAAAATATCCTCACCCTTTGTTTGGCTAAAGCAAAATAAATAACTTTCACAAGCTGTTGTGTAAATCTATAGATTTTTTAGCCATTCCCACCTCCAGATACGAAAGTGACAAAAAAGTCAAAGTTCTTTACATGAAAAAAAGAAAAAAAAAAGAAGTTGATGACGTTATAGGCTGGAAACTTACAGTCATGAAAAGGCCACCCACTGACACAAATTCTGTAAAAAAGTTGGACTTTTGCTCTTCAGGGCATCTTTAAAAACACCTACTGTCTCTTTACTGAAAAATGTAATGAACATGTAATGTATTATAAAGTATGCTTGGCCAGGTTTGTAAACAATGAAATAAGTTTTGAAGAACAAGTAAACAAACAAAGTCCCAATACTTTTTTGGTGCACTTTGTTCTCATTTTTTGCAAAACGCAGAGGTAATTTTTGTGTTGCAGTGATTACCTATCCTTTGTTTCGTAGCATAAGCTTTCCTCATAAGCCTTTTCTTAAATATATTTATATGAAATTCTTGGAAACGTTCCATAGATTTTTGTAAAATAAATCACTTCAATTTTTCTCATACAATTATTAGGGATGAATAGTGACTTTAGACATATTTATGATAAATGAGTTATTTTCTGCAAAACTGTCCCATCAACAATAACCAATATGTATGCTTTAACTGTCATGTGTTCACCATCAGTGCAAAGATAGCTCTGTAGTACTACTGGATGAAAGCTAAGTAAGAATGCATAGGTGAAAATCTGAAAAACATCTAAGCACAGGTTTATGACTCTACCATGCATTCCTTACTTTTGTAAGTACTGCCCTGATAAACACTTACAGACATGAATGTTCCCATTGTTTTTCCAATTCATAATATCTCTGTATGCAGCTGACCATATTAAGGATTCTTAATGATTTAATTAAATATTACCTTATTTAAGGGAATTATTTCTGGTTGTGATTCACATAAGAAATGGAAAATCAAAATTCTGGTCTTGCTGAGTTAGATTATATAAGCATTGAAGTTGCTCAGAGGAGCGCATACTACAGAAATATGTGTAAGTCCCCCTATTGTCAGCTTGTAATGGTTCTGCATGAGACTGCTGAGAGGAGAGGAATAAAAGTAAGAATGGTCCATAGCTCTCTGTCACTGTTAGCCAGGCTGTGTATGGCACCTTCAACCTAATAATAAAAAAGCTCTACTAAGCACTTGATTGACCTCATAGTGTTGCCTCTTTGCTAGCCCTGCTTGATAACATTTTTGATGGAAAACTTCCATCAAGAAATTCAGTTTCAGTGTGATCTAAATAATCTGCAGGGGGTCGTTAATTTAGAGGAATTTTTGCAATGCAAAGTCAAAATATGATGCTTTGATCAAGCCAAAATGTTTCATTTTGACAGTTCCATTTTTATTTATTTCATAATGATGATGTATTTGTACATTATATTTGCTATTATGTTCCTAAAATCTAATACTGGTTATACTAGTATAATACTAGAACTTCAGTTCAGAATAAAGCTGTATGAATTAAGATGATAATATGGAAAATAAATGCTTAACTGACTCAAACTAAAACAAAAATGTGGCCTTTCACTTCAGAGAAAAAATATGTTTCTCATCTGAACTAGAAGAAAATTGGAAGGAAAATGTTCTTCCAATATTAAAATTTTGCACATAATGGAAATTTACAGTTTTTGATTCCTGCTAATCTTGATTACAGCAGAATACTTCATTATTTTACTCAAATGCTTTCTAGCCTAATTGCAAAACTTTTACCAATAACTCCAGTGCTGTTACACAGTCTGGCGGAGAGAAGACTATGTTACAGAGAGCCTTGCAGTATGCAGGACCGGGGCATGCTGAAAAATCTGGACACAGCCAAAGGAAATACTGATGCAAGGAACAGGTATAACATGTGAAGAAACCTTTCACGACTATTTGCAAAGCATCATTTCCTCTCTGCTTAGGATAGACAACATTACTCTTTAAAGTTATCCAGTCTCTGAACTTACCCAGGAGGAAGAATGCCATTTACTGAATCATCGTTAATGTAGTTTACAGCTGATTCTAATTCAAACATAGTTTTCAGCTTTCAAATGAACATACAAAATCCTCCAAAGTGACTTTGAAAGAAAAACAGAGAATAGTTGTGTCATTGGATTTCCTTCTTTATAGGTTTACTCCTTAGAGCCTTTTTAACAATGAGCGTTATCAGGGAACGATTCTGTTCTGTGAATTTTTATTATTAGTTTTTTTGTTTTGTTTACTCCAAAGTGGTTTTTTTTTTTATTTTGAGGGAGGAGGGCTCATTTAAAAAAACCTGTTTGTAGCCATAATTAAGAAAATGGTTAAACCTGCTGTCAATTAAATTAATTGATTTAAAAAGTTGATGGGCACCTGGAATGGAAGTATTTTGCCTGCAGCTGAGCTGAATACAAGAGCAATTTATTGTAATAATGAATGGTGGGGGAAAAATTGAGCAGAAATTCTGTGCAGGAAAGCCTTAGAGGGTTAAAATAAACGTGCACAATGACTAGCGCTAGTGTTTCCGACAGTGGACTGAGATTTATTAAACCTTTTAACATTAATGCAGTAGAAGTAGTTTAAAAATAATTGGGCAAATACATTTTAGAGTAAAAAGGATCATCTTCCTTAGAAATGAGTCAAATTTAGTGATGATGTGGAGAGTGGCAGTTTATATTTTGAGAGCTGTTTTTAACTGCAGGTCAACTAGAAGGAACATGTTTCTAAAGATTACCCAAATTTCTGATGAACGTTGAACTAATGTAATTTGGACCTCTTTTCCTAACAACTTCATTGAGCAGACATTTTGTATCCAATAGGTATTATATTGGCTTGTTTTTATTTTTTATTTTCTTCTGGAATGAATAAACCACTTGAAAAAATAAATTCAGTTTGGCTGCAATTTCAGGCTGATGTCAAAGCTGAAGAACCAGTTTATGAATGAAGAATTTGAAGTCAAATGGGGAAGACAATATTAGTCCCAAACAAGTTGTGATTGAATGTGGTCTTTGCTTTAAAGGACTTCAAAGTCTTTTGAAGTATTATGTTCCATAAATGAAGATGAGACTACGGATCAAGAGTTCAAGCTTATCATATCTTGTCTAAAAAAGTTAAAAGGAAACAAAATGCTCGTGGTGAAGTGTTACATAAGTTCAAGTAATTTAACGGTGAAGTAAATGCTATAGACACTCAGTAATAGGAAATTTCCCTATATATTATGAAAGATAAAGTAGGAGTGAGCTCAATAAAAAAATGTACAGCAACACCCTAGAAGAGCATGATGACTCTATTTCTCTGTTCCAGTACTCTAAAACGAAAGTACCTGTATTTTCAAATCTATCTACAGAATTCTGTTTTAGTCAGTTATGTCCTGAGACACTATAACTACAGATTAATATTGTCAGAGGAAAACACTTGTGAAGCCAAATGTCGGGCATTAAACACTTTTTATATTAGGAAGTCTTCAACATAGACTTCGCTTTGTTCTCTGTGAATTTGGTGATAATACAGTCATTCACTGAAACAAAACCACATTAAACTAGTAGTGACTGTTTCCAAAAAATGCAACGTATTGTTTTAAATGTTTTGAGCATTGCTTTAATTTCCCATGTGAATAACCCTTGTGGGTTTAGAAGCAGAAAGGAGGAGCACTTTACCATAGCAAATAATGTCTTTTTATTAGTTATTTCTATTTAATTATTTGATATATTTATTGAAATAAAAATCCAGTGAGACTTTTATTATTAGATATTTCACCTACCATTTAGTATTTTAAATATTCATTCAGATATATCCTTTCACAGTTAAGATATTTTATCTCAGGCATCCAAAGCTGTAGTATGTTCTGGAGCAAAAAGAAAACAAGTAATTTTTAAGAAATGCAAAGGTATTACTAAGGTAATATGTCTTTCTTGAATATAAAAGCAACACATTTTAAATCTTTTAACAACATCAAATAGGCCCGTTGTGAAAAGCAGTTTAGCCAAACCGTATCTTAGTATAACGATGCAAAATGCACTGAGTGAAGGGAGCATTACCAGGCCAAATGGATTGGCTTAAACATTTTCGACACATGCCACAAGTTCACATAATCAGCCTGAGGCAGTAGGAAACTTAAAAGCTAGTCTGATAGTATTTCTTACAAATATTCTTTGAATTTTATTACTTGTCTCCCACATGAGGCGTAATAGTTTCAATGTTCTAATTAGTACTTGTGTATATTGCTATTACTTTGTCTCTTTAATCACGTTATTAAGTCTGTTATGGTGATTCCTTATAGAATCACACTTTATAATAGTGTTTCTAATTTGAATATGTCCTTTTTTATGTTGTCGGAATCTGAAACATCATAAACTCTTTTTATGGGTCCTTTGATAGTAGTCACTTTCCTGTTTTATGCTTGATTAGAACATACAGTACTAAGTAATAAAGAAACTTCCTGAAGCTTTGGAGTTTTAGTACCAGAAAACATTTCAACTTCCTCAGGCTTTTTTTTCTCTCTCTGACATTATGACAAATAAATATATTCCTTTGTCCATATTAAGGCATTGAACAGGAAATATGTAAGGAAGCAAGCACTTTTGTTAAATTAGAATAGATTTTATACAATTTCAGACATTGATTTTCAGTCTGCTTTCAAACAAGTTATATAAGAAATTATATAAGAAAAGAATTCTGATAATTTTCACAAAATGAAAATACAGATAGATAGAATTATAAACATAACTTTAATCTGTAAATATGTGTTTAAGTGCCAGTGAGAAGTAAGAAATAATACAGAAATTTCTCTCCCTTACTCTTTCTGAAAAGATAAACATACCATCAAATTAGTGGAAAGTTGATTTAGTTTTAAGGGGCTTTATTATAATATCTCTCCTTAGCCTGATGCTGCATTTGATAAAACAGGAAATTGAGATTTTATTAAAAAATACAGAAATTAATACTTTTGGTAAAACATAAAAGCAATTGTGCAGATCAGAAATTGCAAAAGATATGCACAAGTGACAGAAGGATTAAAATTATCTAAAATTCGTATAAGTTAACAATGGTGAAAGAAGTTAATTCTGGTTTACATAACAACAAATAGCTTTTAACAAAGTTTAAGGAAGCAATATCCCAATTTGGTGTCTTCCTTGGAAGCCCCTGAAGTCACAGTGAAGTGGTTTCCGTCTGCAGTGGGGTTTGGTTCAGAATCTAATTGTTGGACTTCACAAAGTCTTTACTGTCATCTCTTGTAAGCTTCTTTTGACTCAAGAATGTAAGGAAATTGGTAGAATTCAAAGAACAGCATATGTGATGAAGGTTTTATCAGTGGAGATTAAAACATTAAAAAAAAAAAATCTGTTTTCTGAATAAATGATGAAGAATAGATGCAAGAATTTATACTTGCTGACAATCATCTGAAAATTAGAAAAAGAGTATTAGCTTAATTCAGAACTAAAATCTGATTAAAGAAAAATAATGGAAATAATGCACTCCGTCAGATCTTTTGCTTTCTGCAATTTCTTTCTCAAGTGAAGTAGAAGCTGTCTGTTCACTACCATCAGGTTGCAAACATACACAGAAATTCTTTTTCCAACAGAGATACAAACAGTAATTATTGGTAATTATTTATATGCAAGATCTAAATGATCAGGAGTTATTTAATGTTGAAATTACGCATATTGAAACTCCATGCTTTAAAATTTCGAGTGGAATTTCATAATTGTTATTTCATTTTCTGATAACATTTAATACTTACTGCATTTTTGTCAGTGTGTTTTTTGTCTTTTTTTTTTTTTTCTCTCTAGTACTATCAGTAGCATCACGATAAAAGTAAGTCAGTCATGTGTCAGCAATTGTTTTCTCCCAGAGCTCAAACTTGGCATAAAACTCACTACTTCCACCTTATTCTCTCACAAAGTGAATTTTTTGCCCTGACAGGACAAAAAATAAATGAAAAGACAATCTAACTTTAACAGTTCTTAGGAAATGCTGGCATTTTCAAGAATTCTTTGGGGATTTCTCATCTTTTTCTAAAATAGAAAAGCCTGGAAAACAATAGAGGGTAAAACAGAGGAAGAATTGTTCTGTGGTTTCCCCTCAATTTCTATCTTATTTTTGAAAGGTTTCTGAGGAAAAAACTTATAGATTAAAATGAGACAGTGAAATTTCTTCTGATTTTCTCTGTTTATTGAGTTTCAACAGAAGCATTTTAGATCAGCAGTTTTGTGGGAGAGAATATAGATGAAACATTCCATTCTGCGTCCTCCTATCCACAATGTCTTTGGGATTCTTTTGATGTTATTCCAGTATAGAAACTTCAGCAATGCAAACAAGGATCTAAATGTGAGGAAAAAATCACCTTTGAGATATCACCTACAAGGACTAAAGAATTAAATTTAATCCTTATGGGTTTCCTGAGGTATGTTTGTAAGAAAAAAGTCTGTTAATTGACAATCTGGGAAGCGAAACAGTTATTCACACTCTTTGCTCTTTGTGTTTTAGCATAACACAGTAGCTAAATGTTAAACTTGCAATTTTCGAGAAATATGAGAGCTAGAGTACTTAAAGTATTTATAGGAATTTTTTGTATTCTCTCAATACTGTCATTGCCATTTAATGACCATTAAGTGTGGGTAGTCTTAGTCTAATTCCCTAAAACATAAACAGCACCATAACAATTGATGGTAGCTGTCACTTTTTTTGGTAAACTCAGTAGAAAGAAACAGTGAATAAATTGAGGATGATTTAGCTTCTCTGCTCAATAGAAGACAGTTCAGAAGTTGATTGAAGGCATGTACATGCAAACTGTTACTCCTTGTGCTTTTTTTGTTCTACAGATTTGAAGTAATTTCCTGGTTTATCAGTGAGAGGTTTCTTCTGAAAATTAGTAATTTTTAGAAGAATCAATATTTCTTATTTCTTATTTGGATTTGTGTGGAAGCGTAAGTACTCGAAGATAATAATTAGACATCCTCAGCTAGAGTGAACTTCTGCCTGTCTGTCTCAAAAAAGTGTCTATCATCTTTCTCATCTGTTTCAGTTCTAAAGTTTCTTACTGTAATTGCATGTGGAATAGTTTCAGTTGCATGCATTGTTTGAGCAAATCAAATCATTGTTCAAAATTCTTTAGCTGTAATACCAGGATAAGGCATTACAGTACATGTAATGAGAAAGTAAAATATTTTTCAGTTTGTCCATAGGGGGGGAAAAAAAAAAAAGAAGTAAAGCAGCGATATGCTTGCTTCAATGTGTAGTAGCTAAAAGGAAGGCTTCTACTTAGACAAATTGATGATTTTGTTGCAGAAATTTAACTAATGAAAAAAGTCACCCAAGCCAAGCATTAAAATAGTCATGGAAATAAGGTATTGTCTAACGCTGTTAGTAGTATTTCACAGTGCGAATTATGATTAACTCAATAGGAAGCCACTTTATCTACAGGACTGCAGTGAAAGAGAAATTGTAATCAGACTCAAATATCGTAAAACAAAAGAAAAAAAGGAACTGTTTAATAATCGTACATATTTTGGCTTCAGTATGTGCTGGGTTAAAGCAAGTGTAAAAACACAAAGCTGTTTGAGTGGCTATGTAGATTAAAATTTTAGAGAATAAATTCAGGACATGATGTAGCTTCAAAGTATAAACATCTTAATTTAGATAGCAACGTATTAGGCAGGTGTCTAAGCTCCCATGACAGAAAGTAAGGATCTAGGTTTCAATTCACTAATTTAAACACAGACATCCAGTTGTAGTTTTGATGTCCACGATATTGAGGGTATTCACACACAACCCAGAACAATATATTTCAATTTCTCTTGAGGTATTCTCTTGGTTTAGATTAGGCAGAAGATGTTATGAGATCTAGGCATATGTATATATATGTGATTGATATGAGGAATCTAGTGAAATTAAGTATTTCTTAAGTGAGCCTGCAACAAATAGTATCAGCTGGAAATTGAGAAATAGATGGTAGAAAAACAAGCTAAAAGAAACGAGAGGTTCTGCATGAAGCAGAGCTACCACCAGAACTATTTGAATGTCCTGTAAGAAAATTTAGTCTCTTACTGATTCTACGCCTCCGTAATATTCATGTCTGGAACATCAGAATGAAGCACATAGTTCTAAACATGAAAATGAGCATCTCTGGATTTAAAGTTTTTAAGTTATGGAAAACACCCAATGCAAGAGCACTTATACTCCAGTTATAAGTTGTTGATTGTTAATCATTTTCCGCTGCAGAAACCGACAAATTCCAATTTTATCCAAATACATTGGCTCAACACACTATTTTGTCTTTGGAATGATTTTTTAGCACGGTTACTTTGAGGGTGGATTGTTTCTTTTGAGGACATCAGAAAAAAATCTGTGCTGTTAAATGAATATACATGTTCATGTCACCATGTATGCAACTGCTAGGAAATGTTATTCAGACATGGCAGTGCACAGTTCATCTCTCCAATACCAACAGGTGACAGAAACGGAATCGTTCCTGTTTTGGCTAATAAATAAGTTTCACAAGCAGGAGGTTAATTTGTTGTAATATACTTATGAATAAAGGACTGCTACACTGGAGATTTCCAAGTATTTAAAGTTATTTCATTCGGTTGATGTTTTTTGTTAGGTTGTGCTTTTGGGTTTTGTGGGGGGTTTTTTTGGGTTTTGGGATTTTTTTGGTCAGCCATCCTTTGTTTCAATCTCCACATAGTGTGAATTCTTGTTAAGTAATGCAGTTAGGAAAAATAGAACTGTAATAGAACTGTAGATAGTGTCCACAGTAGCTAGTATTCAACTGAGATAGAAATCAAAGTGTGAGAGGGCCCCAGCAATCTAGACAATGACCAGACAAAAAAACATCAAAGGAAGGCAAAGAAAGAAAGAAATTGAAGCAGTTCTTCCAAAAGTAATGTATACTCCCAGAATAATGGAGACTTTGGAAGCTCTAATCAAAATTATATAGATTGCTTACACTTCCAGTAAACCCATTTTCACACTGGCTTCAACTGGCATGTCACACAGCAGCAGAAAAGAAGCTCTGAAGGTTGGTCTGATTATACAATTCATGTTAGCTGAAATGTACCTTTGGTGTGACTTAATGTAATGGTTCTTCTGCACTTTTTTGTCTTCAAGAAATGGATGGACTTGCCTGCAGTATGTGAGCTGGATCACTGATAATTTAGATTGAACAGTAATTTCATATCAGAAAGAACTAGCAGCCTGGAAAAGTATCTGAGTCTGGCAGACTATTTAGGTCCTAGAAATTGCAACAAAGATAAAACTTCTGATTTCAAAATTCTAAAACTTCGGGAGGGTGAAAGGGAATTTGTATGAACTTCACTTTTATACAGACTGCACTTCCATCCTTAGGTTATAAGTGTGTCTTAGATTTCAATTTAAACATGGATTTAAGTATATTCATTTTTTACACTGCTGTCCTCTCCGCAGAACTAGAAGGAAGCTAAGTCATCTGCTTGCTGGAGCTGTCACTTGCAGTGTTCTGGTAAATCCTTTGATCACTATTAAGAAGTATTAAAATATTTCTCAATCAGTCTAATTTCTTTCGATTCATTCTATCAAAAAGGACTTTTGGAGGGTCATTTTGCCTGATTACCTGCAGAGATAAGTTAGAAATGTGGAACAATTTGTAGCAATCAGGTCATGCATTTAACCAAATATCCTTTGTCCCATTTACCACAGAAGTAAATTAGGATGCTGTACCTTTAATCAATTGTAAAATCATATTGTTCTTGATTTGCTTTAGTCTGCTAGAGTCTACATAAGCGTTATATAAATTTAGTATTAGCATAGAAACAGATACCTCAAACAAAATTAATTAAAGAGGAGCTTATGAAATCTGAGGCTGGGGCAGAAGCAGGTTGGAAAGGGTAAAGCCTTTGCAAGCAGCTGGTGAAAGTACAAAGCACTGAGAAAACATTGGGCTAGAACAAAAGCAAAGAAGATCTTGAGCAATCATGTTATTGTGGACATAGCCTAGGTTTATATAATATTGTAGATATCCAGTTGTTTCAAGTCTCAGGGAAGTTGCTCCTTCAGTGAAGCGATTGGGGCATGATGACGTTGCTGGGCAGTAGAAGATCAGAAGTAACTCCTTTAGCTCTTTGGGTGAAACAAATGAAGAAATAGTGAATATGTCTGGAATAGTTTCTAGTTGCTTTCTTGAGACAAGTAACAAGGTGGTGATATCTTTATGCTCCAAAGTACATTGGACTAATCCAAGCTACTAAACTCGTATGTATATAAAAACAACAAACCAAACCAACAAACCTTAATGATTAAGCTTTTACCTATATTTTAGTATATTTTAATGAATAGAGGGATGAGATTAATCTCCCCTTACTTCAAAAATTCAGCTCTCAGATAATCAGATAAAAAGCCTATAATATTTTTAAAGCTGATGGACAAAAAGAAGTGCTAGAACAGTTCCTAAAGTAAATGGCTAGAGCAGGTTACATGAGCTGTAGTCTACAGGTGCTTCTGGGTTTTCTCTGAGAACAGGATTAGCTCCATGAAAAACTTACTTCACCTACTATGAGAGTAAGAGAAGTCGCTGTTTTACCAAACTCAATTGCAATCAGATATTTCTTCCCCTAAATCTCATCAGATACAAAAATACTTTGTAAAACTGTCTTCAAAATACCTCTTCTAACTCTGTTTGCCATCAGTATTTTGCTACAATTTATTTAAGTGAAAATGTATTGCAATTGAACGTTTGACAGTGTTGACGTTAGCACTGAAAAAACCCAAACAAATAACATAAAGCATTCAGTGTTTCTCACATAACAAACATTAATTCTAAATTCTTTATTGATTTAGCTATCATGGTTCCCATGTCAATTTATTTTCATATCCCATATTCATCATGACTGGGGAATGGATCTGTTGCCTTACACCTTTAAGATAAAATACATTTAATTTTAGTCAAATAAGCAAAAGCCTCACAATTATTAAGGAGCTCATGTTTAACTGCAGCAGAAGAGTGAAAGCACAGCACATGAGAAGAGTGGCTGTGAGGCAGCACTTGTTTCTTGGAAATTTGCATAGACTGGGATGAATTCAGCCATCACTCCTCTTTTGGCTACAGAAACAGCATTCAGTATTGGTTGTCCTGTTGGCTGTGACTCTGCTCAGGAATGGAGAGCGACGGGGGAAGGCTGTCATACTGAATAATCGTGTTTTTACTGACAGCTGAACTGTGTCTCCTGTGTATCCCTTATTCTCTCTGGCAACAGAGATATCTGGGAGTAACTCAGTGGAGATGAGGGTGAGTAGAAGGGGTCAGAATGCAGTGCGGGTGTACCTCCCAGATACACAGCCTTCCAAACGTATTTAGGAGACATGCTTACTACTAGTTGTTGAAATTGTGGCATTAACATCTCCTGCAGTGCAAATACAGACTTCACCATTATGAAGCAACTTGCATAGGACTCGTTTAGGATTGTAATTAATGCAATTAAATTGGATTTATCTAACATTTATGCCCCACAATGCCTCTTTGACCAAGGAATAAGTCACTTGGAGAGCTGAGACATAGCTGACCAATGCATGGGCCAGACCTTGGGAAATTCTGGAAACAGTGGCTGTTTTGCAAGAATTTCTTCATTACAGCAGGCATGATTTGGCCATGAGGATTTATTTATATAGCTTTTGTTTGTGTGTTCACTTTATTGAACATGTAAAACATTGGATTAATCCATAACGGGGCTAAATTATTAGAACATGAGCTAGCTGCAGAGGTTAATGAAAATATAATTAGTACTGCTTGTGCTACATGCAGTTGAAAAGAGGGTCATAAATCCTATTAATCCTTCTTAGTTCGGGAATTATTGACCTGAAAGACCATAATGGGAATGGTCTATAGTGTCAGTGAAGTTGAAGTGCAAACAGACAGTATGTTACTGATCTTCATTCATTTGATTCATTTTGAATTTGGGGAGGGGGAAACCGAAGCATGTTTGCATTATTGGGATGCAGCATAAGCAAAGAAAGTGGTTAACAACTAATGTTTAGTATTCATTCTGTAGTGCCGTACATGCGGTTCATAAATAGAGCTGTAGCTAAATAACATGCATATTATTCAGAGACAGGCATTCATAGTTAAGATATTTCATGCATGTCTATAATGTAATGTAAAGGTAGTAATACCTGTATAATAAAACAGCATACACAAGCCCCAGTACTCCATGTCATGAGATATGAGTCTGCTAGGTATATATAAAGACATTTCCCACAACCAGTTACAGGATTAAAAATGAAAAAAAATAGTGTTTAGCTAAAAAAGTTCCAAATATAGAAGTTGCAAGTAAAAATAAAAAACCAAGCCACAACAATACAGCTCTGTTTTTAATTAAAGCATGTTAAATATATTAGTTAAATATACTAGTCCTTGTAGGCTTCCTGCATGCCTAAATCACAGTTAAAGAGTATTAAGGCTTCTCATTCTTTAGATTTCTTCTGACTGTTTGCATCTATTTCTGTTTTCAATTATTCGTTAAGAATTGTCTCCCATAGAGTTCACAAGCCGTTAATCTGAGGAAGTTAATACATTGTAAAGGTTGTTAGGCACTACACTAGTATTTCTTAGAAACAATTTTAGAAACAAGTAAGTGCAACTGAAAAAAAAATACTTTGCGTTCACACTCTTTTTGCAAGTGTGCTAGGCAGCAGTGATTTTCTTTAGTTCATTCCTGAACACAAGGAAAATACTGCTAACATGAAGTAATAACCCCATTTTGAATTTCATGCCTGTTTTAGGGGCTTTCATATTTGCTTACATCAACTGTTCTAGCTGTTTTAAGCAATTTATGAAACATTGTTCCATTCCTAGAAAGAGAAAGTTGTCTCATAATCCCCAAAAATATCATCCAGGTTTTTAAGAAAGATACAAAAAAATCATGATATCATTAAAGGATTTATGGGAATTATGTTAAGAAATGCATTAAATAACACATTCAGACAACACATTGAAGTACTAGTGTAGATTAGATTTGTGCCTTTAAGGGTATTTGGTCATGGTCGGCCTTAGGGAGGAGTAAATAGTTAGTGAATAAAATCATCGCTATGAAAGATAATAAAGGTTAAATAAATCCCCAGATAATAGTAAAGTGTTAAAAGTTAATGCCTTGCTCTATCGGGATGCTCAGTAGGACAAGAGTACTACTACGGTATGACAAACTGTGGCAAGACAGAGAACCATACACATTAGAAACCACTCCCTTTCCCAGACCCTTATTCTCCGATGCTTTGCTTGGAATCAGTAATAACATAGTAACTTAAATCATGTGAATTTGGTATGATTAGTAAGACGAATGCATCCATTCCTTTTCATACCTGCGTCCTCACTGTAGGTGACAATTATCAGGTATGTACATTCTAGTAATCCAAATAGAAATTGGCTTGTGTAATTTAAAATCAAGCTTACACGATTTCTTTTGTTATGAAGTATGTGTTCTTCTAACATCAAGGAACAGGGAAGACTTGATTTTAGAAGGCGTTCTGTACACAGTCTTGGTTGACTGGGTAGGAACAAGTGTTTTACATAGAGTTTTAGAGGAATGGACATCATCTCAACTGGGGAAAATTGGATGATCATAATTTACAAAAATTATTAATCAGTGCTTTGGTTCTTGACCCTACAGCTGCTCCCTTAATGAAAAAAATGATGCTCAGTCATATGTGAAAGCTGAACTGGTTTTCAGCCAAAAATTTCAATCTGCTACTGGTCACTTAAAAAATATAAAACTTAGTGTGCCTTTAAGCTGCTAAAAATAAAGAAATTCATCAAGCAGAAACATAAAAGTGTTGGGGAAGGGAGAATATAGAATATTCAAAAATATAATGAGAGAAAACTTAGACCATTACCTTGCAGCTTTGTGTGAGCTCCACTCATACCAGGACAGTTCCTGCAGCCGCAGGATTGGGCCTGTCTTCTGGGAGCTTGTCTTCATTCATAGTGTAGTTCAGCACAGTCCTACCATGTTTAAAGAAAGTGACATTGATTAGACATAAAAAAGAGAAAGCTACAAATGTTCCTCTGTGACCTACTTTAAATGGTCCTGCTCTGGCAGGGAGGTAGGACTAGATGATCTCCAGAGGTCGCTTCCAACCCCTAACATTCTGTGATTCTGTGATTCTGTGAATCTGTCAGAACCTTGCATAATGCTTGTCAAACATGAAACTCTAATCTAAACTTAATTAAACTAGTTCCCAGTGTAAAATCAGTGTGAGCATAAAAACACTTTAGTGTAAGAAAAACAAGTATCTGCTATTTTATTAAAATTTTAATAGAATTAAATGTTTCTAATTCCTCTTGTTTTTTCTTCTATTTTTCATTCTAATTCTAATAGTAAAGTTGTGAAAATGATCTAAAAGGGAATTGAATATTCAATATTTCTATCATCTTAAGCAGTCTTTTCTTTAATAAATTATAATAATAATAATTTTGTATCTGTATATGATAAACTTACAATTTCCTTATTGTCTGGATAATAGGCTTATAAAAAAAAGGTAAATTTATTCGTTCAGAACTGAAGTTTGTGCCTGAGTGATCTAAAATTTTGAAGGCAACTTTAATGGTCTTGTTAAATGATCTCTGCCCAAAAGAGATCCTAGGTGAGTTCACAGTGTTTCACTTTGTCAGAGAGCAGTTTCAATCGATAATAAAATAGAATTAACTGTTTTAACAAAAAAAATATGCTAAGATCCACTTTACAATACAGGTGGTTTAAGACTTCTGTCTTCACAAAAAAGAAGCTGTGCACCATTCTAAATTCTGGCAAGGTTTGAGGGTTTGAATGCAGTGTAGAAAAAAAAAAAAAGAAATTTCCTTAAAATATTGACCTCTTCAGGTTCTTCCAGCCATGTTTTTAGAAGTCTGGAAAAATGTGACCTTCTATATATGCTGTGGTACTGTGAGATCAAACTTTGTGGCAGGGTTTGTGGTCTATGTTCTACATGTTATGTTAATTCATGATATTTCTATTCCTTCTCAATTTTATTCCTCCATGTAATCACATATATTAGTCTAGTCTATATCACAAATGTTTACTGATACACAACTGCCCAGTTTCAACAATCAGTAACTTCTATGATGATTCTGTCACATTTTTCAGAGAGCACAAATGACTTCATAATATTATTTGTGTCTCATAGTATAGAATGTCATTTCCTTGTCTTACACATGTTGCTGAAAACATATGTATTCAAAGCAATTCTAAAATCATTTAAATAAACTAAGATTCTGGATTACAGTCTTGCAGCAGTGGATGCAGTGTATAAGAGATTCTGAAATCATGGATTAAAGGAGGGCTCTAAGGGGAGGGTGTGGCTAAACCCAAGAGGTGGAGTTCAGGTCAAGAATCATAGTTCTAAGTATAAGAATAACTTACATTCTTACAATTTGTAGTTGAAGAGCTTCATTCAGATGCACAGACCTCGTTGTCTGGTATAATTTGATATGACCTAGGCTATCAAACATACTCGTATGGGACTGCCAGGTATAACAAAACAACTAGGACTGATTCATGCCCAGCTCCGAATGGCAGCTGGAGGCAGAAGGACACCTTTTAATGTCTAAAGGCAAACAGATACTCGCTAGATTGCAATGGGAACTTAGACATCTAATTTATGTATCAAAACCTGCACTGTAGACATGGAGGGCAGTTAGACATTTCAGCTGCCTGAACAGAGGCACCTGATGCTATGAGAGATGTCCTAAGATAGATGAGGTATGCATACAGGGCTGACACATAGGAAACAAGAGCTATGAGACATGTGTTCCCTTCTGAGAAGCAGCTGCATCCTATGAAGGATGTATTATAGCATTTCCACAGGCACTAGGAGGTATTTTTAATCAACTGAATTGATCCATAGTTCTCATCGCCTGAAGTGGAAGGTTAGATACCTATTTCATACATAAACAAATATATGCGTGTAGCTTGGTCTAGTTGCCTATACTCTTGAGCTGCTTGAATTCCCTAAAATGGTGAGCTTGTGCTATAGGATGATTGTCTTTAGCTGACACTCAGTGGTTTGCATGGATCACTAGATGTTATGTCATATCTGCTAGCTCCTGACCTATTTGTAAAAGTCACTATAGAGACATGTTTAGGTAATTGAGTGAAGATTGATATGTTGTGGTTTGGTTTTAGGGGATTAAGAACTCTGTTCAAGTGTTCTGAGTCACTACTGATGTGTCAATAGTATGTTCTTCTTAGAGACATAGAAGAGGCAGCTGTGGACAGAGACGAACACTGCAGTATATTGAAATTGACATATACAAACCCCAAGCAGGTAGATACAGAATTCTGTTATTTCCCTATACTTGTTACAGGAACTTTCATCTTTCTGAGCTCATTCTTAAAGAGATCTTGTAATTGATTTATGAAGTGTTTATATACACATACATACACAGACACACACATATATGAGTTTTATGTATAGGCATATGTAAAATAGATGTATGTATATATGAGATATGTAACAACATGTTACAACACACAGGTTACTTATTGCTAACAAACTCTATGAAGGATGATTATGATATGTTTTGTGTAATCCCCATATTTGATACAACATCTCTCTGTTGGATAGACAACAATTGAGAGCTGAGCGGAAGTGTTAATTTTCTTTGGTTAAACTTAAGGTTTCAGTGGCTGCTAAACAGGACTGGAAGTTGCAACCTAAACATATTTTGTTCTTAGTCTGTACTAAATGCCTGAGCAGGCAATTTTGTGTGTATATAGTTTTCTCAATAGTGCTAGATAAAAGTTTACCCAGCCTATGTGGAATCCTCAAAAGACTGGTCAGCAGATTCTGCAGTCACTTCTTTCTCAACACATTATGCAAACTTTTTGGAAAGGAGATTAGTTTCTTCTCAAATAGCAATGAGATGTTGTTTCATTAAAACAAGTTAATGAATTACTGAAGCAGCATTTTTTAAGCAAAGTTTGAGAAGATTTTTTCATGTTATTAGTGATTAGAGACTAATATCTAAAGTAGCTTCTCAGTTATGAAAGGCTGACTTTCCTCATCTCTGTCACGATCTATTGAAATAATACTGACCTAAGTCATAGAAATGTCACCCAAATGGAAACATTTCCAGAAAGTGAAAATTTGCTTGGACTGTGCTCTGAAGATATGAAATAGAGGCCTAAACCATAAACATATTCAAGTTTTCAGGTTTAACTCCAGGCAATACTAGAAAATACAGGTCTATGTTCAGTCCTCACAATTCAGAATAGGATAGAATATTTATATTCACCCATTCTTAGAATATTCCATTCAATTATCTTTTTTTTTTTTTTCTATCTGTGCTTTAGCTATCCAAACTATGCTACTCATTATTACTGGGAAGCCTAATCTGTGTTTAGGTGTCCCAAATGAAATAATTAAAACTAAAGTTATGCTATGAGCTGATGCTAAAGGCTGATTGCATCCAAAGCTGTAAGGAATGCAAGACAGATGTAGATACTACTTGGAATCCCCTGGTGGTCCTCATCTCCAGTTGATTTAATACGTCAGTGTTTGAGCTCTCCAGAGAGAATGGACTGTAAATTTTTGGTGTTAGGGTGAGATTTAGCTTGAAGCACAGACTACATGTTGTGGAAGATTGAGACTGTCATCTTGCTGTAATCCGGGACCAATTTTCATGACCAATTGCATCCAACTTTTGTTAGTAAAAAATACTCCTGTTGGTCCTAGTATCTTATTTATTCTACACACCAGACTTTTTATCTGTCCACTATTAAATAATTGCAACAACTGGCTTTTATCTTCTAACTCCAGAGATAAGAAAGAACACATTCACTTTTAATTGTAAGCATATCTTCATCCTTTCTGTAATTGTCAATTAGAAAGTATTGTAACCACATACACTACCAGAAACCAGGGGTATCACATTAGATATACATCACACAAAACATACTTTCTAAGCTTCTAGAATCTACAGCACTTTGGAGTATGTTTTGATAGAACATGTAAAGCATACACTTGCAGTTGGCAATTTACTTGGAAAATATCTGGAGAAATATAACAGCTTCTAACTAGCTCCTTCATTAGACTGAGCATAACCTCTATGCACTCTCAGTGGGCTTACACCTTCTTTACAGAATACAGCTGACTTGTAATGTGAAATACATTTTTTTTTAAAAAATTACAACTCTGGCGTAATCAGACTCCTTGGCAATTAGAACTCAAAGGTTATATATTACTCATATAAGCAATATAAAACATATTAACATATATGATTACTGAGAAAGAACAAGGTGCTTAAAAAAACCAAAATATACTCACAGTGGCAAATTCTGTTACAATTAAGTATATCTCCTTTAGTTTAAGCTTTAATTTAACTGGGATTTGAAAAGTAGTGTCACAAGTTTATGCATATCCCAGGATGAGTTTTCGCAGGACCTGGCACGAACAAAGTTTAGAGAAGACCACTGAAGGATTCAGTGTATTGATGTCAAACTGCAATTCAGAGCAGTAGCAAGGTCATTAAGGGTTATTCGTCAATCTTTCCTAATGAGCTGCTCAGCCTTTTCAGCATTCATGGGTGTTGTTGCTGACACAAGTCTCCCAGATCATGGTTTGTCACAATTGTTAGTCTCACCTGACTTGAAACATTTCAGCCATCTGTACACATTTATGTTTCATGGCTTCAACCTTGTACAGCTTGCATATTCTTAGGAGTCTCTTTACTGCCTGAACTTACGCTTTGTAAAACTTCTTTCCTTACACATTGCTATGTATAGTGCCAGTACCACCTCTTATAATGTTCAGTTTACTAGCATTTGAACGATTGCTTTAGAAACCCTCCAAGGCTAAGAAGATACGGATACAAAATCCTGAAAACACTTAACTCTAAACATGGAAATACGTAACTCTAAACACATTGAGAAGATATTTTTTCCTCATTTTAATGTTAAAAGGCTTATGATACTGGAAAAATTTTAATAGATGTGTTTCTAGTTCATGGTAATAATAGAGCTATTATCTAAGAATTTCTGGAAAATCTGTTATGAATTCCTGTATCCTTCAGCTGCAGATGATGAAAGATGAAAAAATATAATTAAATTTGCCATTTTCTTGTGTTCTTCTTTCAGCCTTTGCTCTTGCATATAGTCGGAGACATGACTCTGAGCTAAGTGACCCATGATTAGACTTGGTGCAGTTGTTGCATATTTATCATATTGCTATAAATCTATTTTATGGAAACTGACCATTTAAACCAATCTGAATTAAAATAAATATTGAAAAGAAACACATGTTGTTAGTCAAATTTTTTGGATAGGGGAAAGCATCAAAACTTTCTCAGAAAGCAAGTAAAAGAAAATAATGAAAATAGTCTTTCTGGAACCAGAAAAACTGAAATTAAATAGATAATTTAAAAAGCCACAATAAATAAATAAACAAAAAAAAACCCAAAATAAACAAACATGCCCCAGCTTTTGGCTTAAGAAGAAAAAAAAAGTATATTGAAGAGAAAGAATTATGGATATCGATTTGTTTCAAATTTGCACTCAAAGAGAGGGTAAGAGAGAGAGGAGGGTGAAAATATCTAAAGAATGCTGGAGATCATCAGAGGAACTGATATTACATATACACCTTAGCTCATGTGTTTCTTTTTTTTCCCTTTACTGTTTGTAGTATATATGAAGACAAACAGAACTTTAAATTGATTAGTGAAAATGGAACAGATTTTGTATTTCTCTGGTGAAATGTATTATTGATTAAAAAAAAAAAAAAAGGAAAGAAAAAAGAACTTAAATCCCAACATTCTTCATGCAGCTCCAGCTGTTGAAAGCCTGTGACCACGGAACCAGAAATGCAGATATTTGTATGTCCTTTCATGACTGTATACTGGTTATATTTGTATGCATTCCTTTAATAGTATAAACCAAATGCATTTTACTTGATAAGTTTTTCTGCAGATCTTACAACACATTTTTCTACCACATGTTGGAACATTTGTGCAAAAAAAAATCCCATCTTTATGTTTGAAATTTATGGGAACACAATTAAAATGAGAGGGGTCCAAAGGTATCAAGATAATTACATTTTTCTAATCTTACTAAACAAGATAAATTACCTGCAGGCCCTCTTATAAAAGATGAAATCTTCATAATAAGTGAATTAATCAAGCAGCAGCTTGCTACTGCACATGCATTTATAACAGGAATGATTCAAAGACTTATTTTATGGGGAAATTAATGGAAACAGGCTTTTCATTCTTCTGCACCAATTGAAAAACTCAGCAACCAGCTGCCCACTTGTCAAGAAAACAGAAAGAAGCTGGAAACAAAGATAAATAAAAACACCTTTTTCCTGGCACTTTTGAAGAGAAAAAGCAGCTCTCATTTACAGCAGCCATCTGTTTGTTATTTAATATGGGTGAATTACATGCTGTAATGAGTTTGTTTCTGCATCACTCAGTGCAATGGAACACAAGTTCACTCTCATAATGTGCAGCAGTTTTTAAAAGCTAATCATTTAATTGGACACAATAGTCAATGACAAATGGAGATGTAAAAACTCAGCCAGCTGTAGAATGAATATGTAATCATTGTGAAATCATATTATTTTACATGCATGAAGACTCTTTAATAGTAGCTGATGTTGGTCAGCACTACAGACTCTGAAGAATGGAAGAAGCATGATGAAAAGCAGTATTTCAAAACCATTCTTAATATAATTGGGCTGTATTCAGGCACATGCTGTAGCTGCCATTAGGTTTAGGTGCTTTATCTTCTCCAAATTGTTTAGTGGTCTCTCCCAATTTTTGTTTACATTTGCTTTCAACATTTATGGTTCAGTAGGCATGATCTACAGTTTGTTGGAAGTCATCTGATTAGTTTCTGTTCAGGCTGCCTTATAGTTCCCACTGGCTTGCTGCTTGTTTTATTCATAATGCTACATTAAAATAAACAGCAAAAAGAGGAAGACATGAATCTCAGGGACAAAAATGGATTCAGGGAATCTAAACTTTGGTTTAGATGGTTTTTATCTTGTGGTAAGGGATTTATCTGTTTTCAGAACTTCATAAGGAAGCAAATAAATTTGCAAATGTGTTTTTCTTTAGACATTTCACAGATTTAGCCAGTTGGTGAGCTTAAGCCAATTTCAGTAGAATATAGCCTTTTTCTGTTGTATTAATTCTATGAATTCTTCACCTCTGAAGACTGACTAAGCATCCTTTACTTTGGCTAAAGAAATAAAACAAAAAGAGCAAGTTTAATGTCGTTATCATATATTTCTGGATAAGGCAGGACAGATTTATTATTTTTTTTGGCAACTCTTAAAAGAAGCCAAATTGAGGCAGGATTCAATTTATGTTAAAAGACTCAAAGGTCTAAAGAGATTAGATGGAGCACATCCGCTTTCTGATAACATGTTTGAATGTGTATTTCTATTCTGTTTCTCATTCTTACATAAGGGCCTGTGTAGGGAGACATATATCCAATAAGTTTTAAAATATGAACAGGTAGGAAGTGAGAAGCAATACACCCAGACAAAGCTAAAGCAATTAACTTTATTTCCTCCTTCAAAATTTTAAGGAATTTAAGGCAAAGAAAAATACCTCACAAAGAATGAAAAGGGTATCACTTCAACAGCTTTGGGAGAGGATACTTAAAGAACTAACAAAGGTTTTATGTACCTAGAAAACAAGGCAGAAAGTGAAGTTACAGAGTAGAATAGTAACGGATAGATTATCTCCTTAGATACAAAAAGAAAATGTGGAAAACAGCTTATTCATGCCAAAAATATCCACCCAAGAAATACGATAAAGAGAAATGCACTGCAAATTGGAAAAGCTTTTCAAGCACACATCACAAACACAATCAGCAGGAAGGAAATGTCATGCAATTCCTAGTGAATGATTAAAAACCAGGTAAGGAGGGTAAATTATAAAGTACTTTCTAAACAAGAGTTCAAACCAAAGTTCAGAAGAGCCAAACATGTCAAACTTATTAACAATGCACATCGGATGGAAGGCATAACCATTTGCATGGAGCAAGTACCAGTCAGAGTGGCAATGTCCAAAGAAAGGCTGACTCTATCATTGTGTTGGATGACAACTTTAGAGAGGTGTGAGCATCATATTCATATAGCAAAATGACCAGTTTCAGAAAATTAAATTGAAGTGCCTTACGTTTGGTTTTTAATACTAGATTCCAAATTTGGAAGAAATAGATAATGAAATATACAGAAATCCCCATGACTGTATACTAATTTTTTTCCTGCAAGAGAAATAAAGTAACATGGTTCATATTGTGAATACAAGTGAACTTGTTTCTGAGCATTTCATACTACAAAAAGTAAATTTCATCCTATAAATAGTTTCCTACGGCAAATTGAAAATTACTTCTATTAATTTCCCCGTTTCTTTTAAAATACTCTTCAAATCAAAACACATACTTTAGACAATTGTGCTTTTGATTTTTTCATCTCTCCATTTCTCCTCTCTTTTTTTCTCACTTCTGTATGGACAAGGAGTCAGTAATAAATTGTTTTACTCCCACTCCTTAACTACTGCTGTGAGCTATCATATTTGATATGAAAGAATGTAAAAAAGAAGGTAATGTCCCTTGAAGTGCTATCTTAGAATACCAAGATGTACGAAGTCCTTGCAAGCTGGAAAGAGCTGAGCACCAATGAGACTCAAACATTTCAACAACCTCTGTCATAAACATAAACAGGTTTTCTTGAGGCAATACAAGGCACTAAGATTTCCCCACAAATCCTGATGGAAATCTTGCTTGTTAACAACACAGATTCCTGTGCTATTTGATCATACACACTTTGAAATGGGTTGCTTCATTTATGAATAAATAGACTCTATTTATTCATATTTTTAAACAATAACTTTGTTTAGAACAAGGCGTGATGACTGTCAATCACTTCCTGAAGTTACTGGTAGATAGTACAGCAGAGAGGAATGTAAGGTCCAAGAGGTGCATAGATGCTTGTGAGCATCAGCCCCCACTGAAACTGACTTGAATCTACCAGTATATAAATAAAGAGGAATTTATTTTCTGCCTCTTGTTACTCAACATTAGCACAGATATGTGGGGAGAATGATAAGATCAAAAGAGGACAAAGGCTATTCTTTCTGTGCAGCTTCAGTTATAGGGCAATGGTGGCCAGTATGACATCTGTACTAACGTCAGATCAGACCATTATACTATTGGGTGCAATTCAATGTAGTTCTAAGAGGTGAGATTTGTGCTCCTCTTGGTGTTTCCATCTCACACTCAGTACTGTTTAAGTGGCTTGATTTATAGTCATGTCAGAAATATCTTTAAAACTTAACAAGAACATTTTTTAAATGCTTGAGTATACACTTGTGTTCTTCAGGATCATCGATTACCGGCAAACCTTTATCTAATGTTTTCTGCAATGGTACTGTTTTTTTCGTGTCAAGGTTTTGGTATTGGGAGGGCAACAGGGGTGGCTTCTGTGAGAAGCTGCTAGAAGTTTCCTCCATGTCTGACAGAGCCAATGTCAGCTGGCTTCAAGTCAGACCTGCCTCTAGCCAAGGCCAAGCCCATCAGTGACAGTGGCAGGACCTCTTTAGAAAGAAGGGGAAAAAACCCCACCCTGTGCAATAGAAACTGCAGCCCAAGAAAAAAGTGAGAATATGTGAGAGCAACAACTCTGCGGACGCCAAAATCAGTGAAGAAGGAGGGGGAGGAGGTGGTCCAGGAACCAGAGAAGAGATTCCCCTGCAACCTGTGGTGAAGAGCATAGTGAGGTAGGCTGCCCCCCTGCAGTCCATGGAGGTCCACAGTGGACCAGATACCCACCTGCAGCCTGTGGAGGACCACACACCAGATCAGATGGATGCCAGAAAGAAGCTGTGACCTTGTGAGAAGCCCACACCAGAGCAGGCTTCTGGCAGGGCCTGTGGACAACCTATGGAGAGAGAGGAGCAGGGGAAGAGTATGAGGAGTCCTCCCCCTGAGGAGGAAGGAGCAGCAGAAACAACGTGTGATGAACTGATCACAACTCCCATTCTCTGTCTCCCTGTGCCACTGGAGCGGTGGAGGTAGACAAATTGGGAGTAGAGCTGAGCCCACTGCAGCAATGTATAAAGAAGAAACAAGTGTAGGCTGAAGGCAAATTCATTTTTTTTGTTTAAAGAAGCAGAAAAAATCTTTGTCACCCTCATAGTGAAAGAGTTTTTCCTTATGTTAATGTGGAACATCCTATGCTCCAGCTTGCACCCGTTGCCCCTTGTCCTTCTTAAACTGAGAGGCCCAGAACTGGACACAATATTCCAGATGCGGTCTCAAATTCTCAATTCCTTGGCAACAGGAAAAAAAAAAAAAAACCACCAGAAAAAAAAAAGAAGGGAAAAAGAATGAAAGTAACTGCCGTACACAACAAACTCAGAAGAAAAATCTTTCTTCACTTCCAGAGCAAGTACTGTCCACAGAACAAGATCACCATTTTCAGATGATTACAAGCTATTACAGGTTAATATCACATCTATTCATTCCAGACCTGAGTTTTAAAATTAAATTTATTCACTTGTGATATTTGCAAGAATGTTATAATAGCATTAAGTTAGTAGGCTTTAGATAACAGAAAAGGGTTGTGTTTCAAAGAGATATTCTGCAACAATTAACTCCTGCTCATGTTGAGTTTTCCACCTACAGGTGAAAGAAAAATCTCACTTCCTTCCAACGGAATATCTGAAAGTCTCACCTCATTGATCACCTGTTAGTAATTCTTACTTCTAACTTGAAGGCTATAAAATGATTCAGGATTTTGATGGGGTTTTTCCATAGGATTATTTACATAAACTTTGTACTATGCATCTATTTCACAAAATAATTTTACTACATTTTATATGAATTAACTGTATTAGTCAAATAATAGTTATAGTCAAGTTCTCTCAAGATCATCTTTTAAATATTTTATTATTCTGAGATTTTTCCCTCAAGCTTGTTTTTTTAGTTCTTGCCTGTGGATTGGAACTTTTTGTGTGAAGTTTTTCTTCTCAAAGTAAAGCGGGTTTTCAACACTATCTTTTGCATTTTTAAATGTTTACATGAGGCCCCTCTATAAGGTCAAGACTGGGCTTTGAGAGTTGCATAGAGGACGTTTATAAGAACACTGAAACATGATAATTATCTATCTGCTACTCAAAATGCTACTTTTACTCAGAGTTGAGTGCCCAGCCTGCTTAGACATCTTCCTGAATCATGCTAGAACCTGCCTGCATGTTTAAGTGCCAACATATTTCTGAAAACCTAGGCCCTATTGACTAGTAAGTGGACTCACTGCCATCCACTATTTTACTAGATCAAGTAAAACCTTCAATTACAAAAAGAACTGCACCATAAATCTGTAGGTGATCAAGAGATTTGAAAACATGAATTTATTTGCAGAGATTAGTACTTTATTCTACACGTTCATGCATTTACCTTTTACAGGGAGTGAGAAAAGAAACATAAAAATTAGAGTATAGCACCTGAAATTTGAAAGAAGTCTGAACAGAATGTTACTGCTATGTATGAAAGGCTGAGGGAGCTGGGTCTGTTTAGCTTGGAGAAGAGGGACTGAGGGGTGACCTCATTAACGTTTATAAATACATAAATGATGAGTGTCAGAAGGATGGAGCACACATCACAAAACCAAAAACAACACATCACAAACACACTCTTCTTGGTGATGGCCAATGAAAGGACAAGGGGCAACGGGTGCAAGCTGGGGCATAGGAGGTTCCACATTAACATAAGGAAAAACTTTTTCACTGTGAGGGTGACAGAGCACTGAAAGAGGCTGTCCAAAGAGGTTGTGGAGCCTCCTTCTTTGGAGGCATTCAAAACCCGCCTGGACGTGTTCCTGTGTGATCTACTCTAGGTGGTCCTGCTCTGGCAGGTGTGGGTGGACCAGATGATCTTTCGAGGTCCCTTCCAATCCCTAATATTCTTTGATTCTGTGATTCTATGAAATTATTGGAGATGAGTTCATATAGTAAATAGTTTTAGGTTTGCTTTCTTTTTGTTATCACATAGAAAGAGTAAAGTGAATGGAAAGATTTGGCCAAAAAAAAGAGAAGCACAAGTTCATGCACTGGGAAGAGAAAGGCAAAATCAAACCCAAAATGTAGTCTACAAAAGTGGAAATCTCTATTTATTACCAGAACATTGAATCATTTTTGCTCTAGGCACTTTAACCATGCATCCGAGTATTGGAAACGATTCACCATGTTCTTATTAAAAGCTTCTAGAATGTAATTCTACTGATCAAATGTGGTCATTGGCAATACAGACGCTGGCATCACAACCAGTTTCCTTTTATAGACAATGAGTGATTAATGCTTATCATTACTATTTGCTTTTTAAGAACTGCCCAAATATTCCAATTTAAAAAATGGAGGCTTTTAAACTGGATGCTATGGATATAAATGACATAAACCTTCTTCCTGAGTGCCTGAGAGCTAATAAAAAAGCTGCTAAAGTAAGACAGAATGAAGAGGCAGCTGTCCATTTTTTTTATTAGTCTAAGGCTGGGAATGAAACCAAAAGCTTTGGCAGCTGAGTCATACTTCTGAAAACGGGCACTGGCTCGCCCCTTCCAAGATCTGTTGAGGTAAGTATAATCCAGCCGAAGGTGGGAGTTTAACCTCTAGGCACCAACATCTCAACCATCATGCTAAGTCTTTTTTTTGTAGTCACTGAACAGGAATATACACTGCTAAGGCATGACTTATCTCGAACCAATGTAAACATCTAAAATGTCAGGTAAATTGATTCAAGATTCTGTTTCTGTTGCCTGTCTATAAAAGCAGTTTAGACTAACTTAGAGTCAGATGTGTCCCCTGTAGATATCAAAAGCTATAGTAGAGAAACTCACACCATAGAAATTATATACCCCAGCTTTTAGCATTGTGGTAGTGTTAAAAACACTCGAAAAAAATGACAAACAAGTGCAGTTCTTCCCCTAATCAGTGTGGATTTAAGTTTAAATTGGATGTCTCCGAAGGCAATATGTTGACTGTCAAGCTAGGAGCAGAGTTTAGCTGACTTAAATACAAGGAATATCCTCCACTTTCCTTTCACCAGCTATGTAGCTAAGATGTCAATATTCACTCCACAAAAAGTAAAGAGCTAGAGCAAGCTTAGTGAGGAGTGCATTCATGATAGGGTGATCAGAAACCTGGGTCTTGATCTGCAAATCCTATCATAGTTCTAATATTGTTTACCCAGTAACACCTGGAATGCAAAATACATACCCAGTCCCTTTATGGATCTGGGCCTTACAGTCAGAATAAGATGTGACAGGCAAATCCCAATACAAGGATGACAAAGACAAAGATTACAGTGACAGGAATCTAAACTTTTGTAGCCTCCAAGGGTTTATTGGCTAAATATTCATGTCCTCCAAGGTTTGTTGTATTTTTTTTTGGATAAGAGAAAGTGAGGTACTGATGAATCATCAACAGGCCACTTTCCTAGAAAGACCATTGCTTCTTAAGACTTGTTGGAGCAAAAACTCTCAGTAGAGAGTTTTATGTACATATTAAAATATGTATCATGTTATATTACATTTGATGTTAATGTGTATTATGAATCTGCAAAAAACAGAGCAAACCTGTTCTAGATAAGTCAGCACTAATGTTTTATGGTATTTGAACTGACATTTTGCAGGCGCCACAGATTCAATTAGATTAGCTACTTCAGTATCTGTTGAAAATTGCAAACATTTCCCCAAAATGTGCTCTATATATTATACATTATATGACATAATGTTACTTTATAAAGTCTGGTCAAACGCCAAACAAAAATGATCCTTTGTTTAGGCACCAGTATGGGCTGCTATAAACTTTCATGCCACCTGCATGAATCTGGGAGCAGAATTCATAATGACAGAGACACTGCCTAACTTGGGGTGAATCTTTCACTCCTCTCTAGTGGGATCTTTATCAGCAATGACCCAGAATGATAACCAATCATTGAAATAAAAACCCTGTACACAGAGACTGAAATGTTCAGCAAGTCTGTCCTCTTCCCACTTGGTGGGTACATTTTTATTCTCAAAATGTTTCCAACAGAGTGTTTGGACGCATTATACTTACGTCTTACACAGATGCAGAGAAAAGAGAGGCATTGTATTTCCATTTTCTGTGTCTTTATTTTTCTCCCCTGAGAATTACATAGACAGATTATTAGCTAGTGTGAATCTCTGCAGCCCTATGAAGCCCACTGTGAAGTATCTTTCTCACTGTTATCTGCTCAGAGGAATGCTTATTGCTGAGAGATTTTCGCATCACAATTATTCTTTAGCAGAAGAATTAACTTTTCATAAACCAGACTGCTGCTCACATACATCTGGTTGTCTTCTCATCCATCTTGACAAAGCATCTCCTATAAAACCTTTCAGTGCTGTAGCAGAAAATAGTCGTGAGGTTACCTCACAGTATTTTGTTTCAGCTTTATTTATACCTCCGATCTTTTCCTCCAAATAGTGTTCATCTATTGTGATTTTGTTTTACGGTCTTTATCATTTAGCGTGTTGAGAACATCCTGAATTACATTGTAATGATTTTTTCTAGATCTTGTAATTGTGTGTTACAGGCAAAACTGACTGACCTTAACTGAAATTACCTGAATGAATGAAGAACCACATACTCTCTGTACTTCAGTGCTAGTACAATGAATCCTAAAACATGGAGAATAACAAGGAGTGGCAAATGCTATATTTTCCCCTGGGATGAGTAATTCTAGGGGGTATTGAAAGGACACGCATAAGGCATATATAGAACCTTAATTCTGCCTTCTTTAGTATACCAAATAGGTCAATTCACAAAGGGGAAGATAAGCTGTGTATTAAAAAAGGCAGCAGTAAAATGACTTCCCCCTGCAGCAAAGGGAAAGCAAAAAAAAATTGTGACTGTCTGTCCCTGAGCTCCTCCTAGCACAAGACTAAGTTTAAAAGCTGGGTCTTACTCTATGTGAGTAGAGTTTTTAATCTGTTTTAGCTGCTTTGCCTTTGGAGTGAATTAATAAATTTTTCTCTGGTGGAAATAGGACGTCTAAGATTCAGTCTGACTGATGGGATCACTATAAACAGTGGTGGAAATCTGTCTTAATACTTGTTTACAATAGCTACAAAATAAATAAGGCAAATACACAAATAAGAATAAAAATGTTAAAAGACTAAAGGTAAAGGAAAGTAAGAATAACGAATGAAAATGAGGGAAAAAAAAAAGACAGCAGAATCAATAGATGTGCTGATCTACTCAGTTTTATGATGGAACTTCAGGGGTTTAGGCTGAATTTCAGCTATTTCATATGTCTCTATAACGGAGAGATGATCTAGAAAACAGTAATTTACAGGGTTTATCTAATATATGTGAGTGCCTCATAACTTCTTAGTACCAGCAGCCTTAATGAGTTATGTCACACTTCTCTCGCATAGCCTACAAAGCTTGTAACTCACTACAAGCCATGAGCGTTATCATTAATTCAACATTTTTTCAGTCTTAGAGATTTTTATCCAGATTTTGAGAATTTTTCTTATACCTCACCAGTGATGCATGAAAAATAGAAAGGAATATGAGAATGTAAGGCTGATGGAAACACACTGATCTACCATTCTCTGCATAGCCAAGAAAGCACTTCTATTTCTCCTTCGATTAATTAAACTAAGACTAAGAAACTCCAGCAGTTTACAAGATCTATTCTTAAAAAGGTAAGGTTTTCACAATGCAAAGTGGCTTTCACAAGATCTGGATAGTGGTCTGCAACTAAGAAACTATCTTAATTCTTTCAGCAGCATGAATTTATGACCCAGAAACTTTGAAATCTAAAATTCTTCAATCTCAGTACACCCAAACTCTGGGTGGATTATCTTTTTTTATTTATTCTGGCTATGATATTTTTTAGGCTACAGCTGAAGATCAGGTTAGCATGTTATGAAAGCTTTTATATGGAGATAACACTGTACCTTCAAACATAGTGAAATCTGGTTTTAGAATACTTATAAGGAAGCTATGTTGACTCTGTTTCTGTTAGCACTCACTGTACACTACCGTATGTCTTTAGCTACATCAGCTGGTTGCTAAAGAACAACCTCAGTGGAATAATTCATGATTTACAAAGAAGTAAACGAATAAAAAGAATCATGAGCAGTAATTTCAACTTTTCTAAAGCCCTATGCAAGTAACTAGAATTTCTCCTCACCATGATTGTAAGTATTTCAGTACGTTGGAAAACAAACGCAAAGCTTACATGGAATTACAGAGGTGGTTTTTTATTGTTGCTTTATTGTTGCTATGGTGGAGAGTCTATTAGCATGTGATTTTAAGTGGGATAGTCTAGTTACCAGTTCCTAGTTATCACAGAATCATAGAATGGTTTGGGTTGAAAAGGACCTTAAAGATCATCTAGTTCCAACCCTCCCGCCATGGGTAGGGACACCTTTTACTAGACCATGGTGCTCAAAGACCCATCCAACCTGGCCTTGAACATTTCCAGGGAGAAGGCAGCCACAACTTCTCTAATTTCTATCCTCCGTTGATTTTTTTTTCCTAGCTCAGTAATATAATTTAGAAAAATGAGAAGTGCAAATTTACATAACTAAAGCATTAAAAATCCTCTCTAGCACTTAAAAAATAATTCCTGTGTTATTTGAAAGTTCCTGCCCTTCTCATTTTTATTATATATCTGATTGTGGTCATTTGTCCTATATTTCAAAGGGCAAGAGCTTGTGATTGGTTTCCAGCACTGTGAAGGAGTACATTTCAAAGGATTTACATGATTTAAAAAATCTATTGACACAGGAATAAAGAAGTTACTTTTCAGCTCTTTCTCTGAAGGAGGAATATGTGACCTAGAAGGACAATGTGCATCTCAGAAACAGGGCTCTTACTTTGTAGAGTGCCTACTGAGGATTCAGAGAGGCAGTCTAACAAGGCTGAAGATCTTGCTCAAGTAGCTCCATTTAATCAATGATTAATGTTTCCCTAAGAGTTGCAAAATGTGATTGTGCACGTACACAGTGTAGGTGTAACTTGTACAGGTGCATCCTGCATTAATTACAATTTCATCCCAAGAAAGTCTATGTTCAAAGAACAACAACAAGATTGCAGAGTAAATCTTAGTAATTGTGAGTAGTCTTCAGGCGTAAGTAAAAGAACTCAGCTGGCTGCTACAACTTTTAATCTGCCACACAGGGTATATATATTATGGTATAGTCTTTCACTGCCACCATAACAATAGAAGCGTCTCATAATAAATGAACTCCTGAGCTAGATTTCAGATTGCTTGATCAGCCCTACTTCTGGTGATTCCTAGCTTTTATGTGTTTGACTTTCAAACTTCAAGTCATATTTTCCCATGATTTCTGCGGGGTTTTTAGCAGACACATTGGTGTTTTATTGCATAATTCTATCACACAGTTACTTGATCAGAAACAGTTTTGAACACTGTTCTCCCAGAACTTCAGCACAAACTCCTTGAACTAAACCAGTTGATGGCTAAGGGCAAAGCAGTTATGTTCCATGAATCAGAGAGAGAACATGTAACATGCCAAAAGGGTGGGTATCATTTGCAGAGAGTCTAAACAGGACCAAATATGATTTAAAAAATCAGGTACCCAGTATGGGCCATTTCTATCCAGCCTGCCATCTTTTCTCCAGAAGAGATAATGGAACTTCAGAGAGAGCTTCCTCAGCTGCATCTTCTTTTACATGGTCAACTCCAAGCCAATAGAAATTGAAATTATAAGGTAATTGCTTTTCCCACAAATGAATGACTGCTTTCCCTGATGGAGAAGAAAAGTTTTCAGATAAAAAGTATGTTATCTGTGCCATGTCCGACCATGGATGAAAGCAGAGAAACAACAGGGAATAAAATTGGGGTTGCTGTGTGTTCTTGGCTCAGAAGAATCCTTCAAGTTGCTCTAGTTTCTGCTGAAAAACAGGTGAAGTCCCATCCTTCACGGCACAACAGTAATATGACAGGATTTTGTAGAGAAACCAGTGTAAAAAGATCCAAAATTTTGGACTGCTCTAATCAAGATCTGAGTTGCATTATTAATTTTTGTAACCTCTCAGGGAAGTAGGAGATTTCTGAAAAGACTATATAAGGGGAAAAAAAAGTATTAGTAATATCACTAACTAGAAAAGAATCTAAAACGCAGCTCTCTCAAGTCAATAGACTAGCTTAATGCATAGTACTGACACCAATTATTAGCTTCAATGAAAATATTTCCCAAGAATCTTCAAGTTTTGTACAGCATGATCTAAAGCAAGTGAGATGAGAAAATAAAGTGCATGCTCACCATTCATAGCCAGATTTGATAATAAGCCAGGAATGAGGTGCAGCAGCTAAAATAAAAATCCTTAGGAACATGGGTAATCCAGGTAGTTCTTTAGAGGCCCAACCAGATTCACTTTTTTTTAGACACAATATGATATTTCTGACACATTTTATTTACATATAAGTAAACTTAACTATGCATAGATATGGGAAAAAAATATAAGATGTCAAAGAAGGGTGGAATAGGTGCATGTGAGTGGGTGCACTCTACTGTTGACTGACACTTTCAAAGAAGAATTAGAACTCTTTTGGTTCAGAGTAAATATTAAACAAATATTTGAATATGCAAAAGCTAGTTTTATTTAATTTATATTTATACAGAATATAATTTTGCTGTTAAAAAAAGAGAAATAATTAAGTTTCTATGCTAAAAAATGAGCCTAAGTCAATCTATTTATCCCATTTTTCATTATTGTTAACTCTTTTATGCAAGACATGAACTGAAGTAATAGAATTTTTATAGAGTTAGAAAACTTAGGTCATCTTGCTAGTTGAGCAGCTATACATATACATATGAAGCTTGCCAAATCTGTGAGCCATGATGAAGGAGCTTAATTAAAGTTCATGGACAAATTAAAAGTGAAAAAAAAATAGATCAGCAAGAAACACATTAATTAAGAAAACCTGTATCTTAAAAAGAGCAGACCCAAGGGTATCAGTACAGTAATAAGTAACAGCAGGGGTGACCATCAGGCAGAAGATAAAATGGAGTAATATGAGGTAAGAGAGCAAGCTGTCCAGGTGTAAAGTTGTTATGAAGTCCGTTACACTATAGGTCAAGAGTAGCACTGAAGAGCTCCAGCTGAGTTGTCTGGGAAAATCTATCCTTTACCTGTGTCAAGGAAAGGCCCTATGAAAGTATCTGCTGTTTGACATCAGAATGATTTTTGGTTATCTTTATCACAGCAATACTATAATTCTATGATCTTGTGTGCCTTTTCTTAGTCTTTCAGATCTGTTTAATACATAAAATAAAAGGTATAAAACAAATAAGTAGTACTTGCAGTGAAGAAAATAGATACTCTGTGAGATTTTTCTATAGCCTTTATAAGGCTAACTTTCTAAGAAAGGAATATGCTTTTCAGAATACTTTTATATTTTGGCCTTCACAAAATCTGCTCTGATTTTTATTTTCCAGATTCTCTACAATTTCTTATGAGCTTTTTGGAGGTTTTCTCATCTGTTTATGAGTTGTTGAGGTTTTTTTCTGCTTCTCCTCACTGTCCTCCAGCCCCCAACCTCTCCTCAAATTTATGAATGCATGACCTGAATATATGGGTCTATAGCTGTGGGTAGAATCCATAGATAGTCACCACAGTTTCTCTCTAGAGGAGAAATAGGTACTTCTAGAGATTGGTTCATTTAATTTTCCTGTATACATATTTCTGTCTGTAATAGGTAGTTCATTAGAGATGTTTACACCGTGCCTGATGCTTGTTGAGAGGAATCTCATGCTGTTTCATGTTAATGGAAAGCTGATGAAAATTTGCTGTTTCAAGCAATTAATATTAACAATTTTTATCACAATTATAGCTGTCATTCTGCTCTGTGGTGACAGCAGATGTAGCAAGACTGTGGTAAAGGCAAAATAGGCAGTGGATCAGAAAACATTTTGTAGTCCCTATTAATTTCTTGCCCTGACAACAACTGCTTTGTTTATGCACAGAGATGGTTATGATTTAATACATTGTCTAGAAATCTTCAGAAATCACTTGAAACAGTTATTATTTACCAAATCAGGACAATAATTTATTTTTAATTGTGATATTTTTAATAAGCCATTTTATTTTAGACAACTAACCCTCTATCTAGCTAAAATTAATTGTTAGGCTGGTTCACGTAAAAATTATAATAAGCGTGTGTCACTTGTTTCTTTTCCTTACATTCTTCCATGAGAGAGCCAGGATTCAAAAAGATGGTAAATGTCCCTCAGTACCAGCTATAGTCTGTTAGACTTTTTTTTTGCCCTTCGTTTTTCCCCATTTTCTCTGATTCTACTTTCATTTTTCTCTGTTTCTAGGAATAAATATGAAAAATTTAGAGAAAGATAAATTAAAACTGTTAAAAGATGCAGCTTTAAAGAAATTAAAATAAATCAGAAAAGTCTATTTTTCTTTTAAAATATAAATGTAAAGCCCACATTTATTGACACTATGTTCAGCCTGCAGTTATCACATGATATAGCTTCATATCACAAGTTTGAAGCAACTGGAAATCCAGCTGTTGCAATGGTGTAAGTATAATATTCTTGCCAGATTTTCAAGTTGTCTAAAAACCTGTCTAATGTAATATTTAACATTTTATTTCATTATGTAGCTAGAATGAATAACGGTGTCCTTGCAGGTCTAAGAAGGCTTACTTATTGGAAATTTGTTTTCTCATGGACAACACACAAAACAACCCCACATTTTTTGATGGTCATGTGACATTTATACCAAATAGGTGTAAATATAGGTGATTTAATTTTGAAATTCTTTCTAAACCTTTTCCCCTCCTTACTTAAATCAAATATTTATTTTAACCTTGAGCTTCTTAAGACCTGAAGTAGGAAGCTTCAAAGTGTTTTAAAAATCATACCCTTTTTAAATCTTACTCATTTGAATGCGACTACTTTACAAGCTCAGTGTTGGTTGTCCTTATTGAAGTATATAATGCCTTAGATATTCAAATCAGCTTTATGCCTTCAATTTGTTATGCAAATTTGCAAACTTTATATATCACATGGTTTATCTACATTAATACAGCTTTCACTAACAGGACTTACAGGAATAGATGTATACTCTAAAGATGCACATTTTTAGTACCGTGAATTATCATAAAAACATAAAAATATTGTGTATTACTCTAATCAGACTCATTTTCATGTGGTTGCTGAAAGCCCTTTTACATTCCATTTTGTGTCTGGAGGTCTGTGTAAAAAACGATTCAGAAAAAAACAAAGTGAAGACACCTGCTGGCTTATAACACAAATACTAAAAAATCTTAGAGCCTGCTGAAAGGAGAATTGGAACAATATGTCATTACTGAAGGCTCACTTGCAAGTTCTAATGTATTATAATGAAAACAGTATGACAAACCTAATGAGACAGTGAAGATTTGGGTAATTGTTCCTACAATGTATGGTAACTTTTCCAGCCGTTATTGGCAAACATAAAACCTAATGAGATTTTATTAATTTAAATGCAGTACATCTGCAAAACATTTCCTTAGTTGCAGTCTCCTCTGATAATCTTCCTTCCCACATGTACTTGATCCTTTTAAGTTAATTGTTCTGCATAGTGTACTTTCTAAACAAAACACACAAAACACTTACCGTAAATGTGCCTTAACTCATTTTGCCAGGCTTAATTTTTGCAGGTACACTTTCATAACTGGTTGGATAGACTACAGCGTCATTCCTCTCTGTGAAAATGTGTATAATGAAGCTTATATTTTTACTTGGAATTTGATTAAGGCAGCATCTTTACACAGAGCTTAATTTTGTCACTGTTCTTCACATAACTCTTCCAGGATTCCTATGGAAGCAATTCACATTTTGGAAGACTAATATTTACTATGACTGAACAAGGTCAACACAGTCATACTTTAGAACTTCAATATTTTTTTTTCTACACAAGCTTGTTGATAACTAATACATCGTGTTTATTATCTGGATTTTACTTCTTCTTCTTAATAAAGCTCAAAAGTTTTAAGGAAGATTTCTTAAATAATATACCATCTGATGTAAAGTTTAATTGTGTAGTTAACATTTCTAATTCTAACCAAGCATGAAAACATCGATAACTAAACTTTGCTATTTTCATTTCTTTGAATAACTAGTGATTAAACCTCATGATGAGGTTTAATACCTCAATATGAGGTTTAAAAACTCTCATCGGGGTTTTCATTGAAATGTTGATCTTGCATTATTCTGTAAGTTTCATTTTTTCAAATTCTGGCATCTCCTAATGGCAGCCTCGGCAGCAGCTCAAGTACAATGTGTCTGGAAGAGAGGTCATAGTCTGTCCTTTCAGATCCTCCTTCTTCCCTAGTTAAATCATCAAAATGTTTCAGGTCCAGAAACTGAATGTTGTTTTTGATCTGAACCTTCTTCCGAATACTTACATTTGGCCTATCTATGACCTTTCTGCATATTAGTTCTGAGGCAAGACCATTTTTATGCACATACATGTCTGAATTAATTTGTTAAATGTTCATATAATCTTTCTTCATGCTTGCTTTTATACTTTTGCTACAAACACCTGTAAACCTACACCACTACCTTTCTGGAAATCTCTTCAATTATAACTACAAAGGCATCAGTAAAGTTGTATTATGCTTTCTAAGCAGAGACAACCAACAAAGATGTCACTGCTTTTTGATGTTTTTTTTTTCTGGTTGGTTCTTTGGTTAATTTGGGGAAGTTTGGGGGTTTTTTGGGGGTGTGTGTGTGGTTTGGTTTTTTTTTATATTTCAGTCATCTTTTGCCTAATTCTGGGGTTGCAGTTTCCTTGGGGTAGAAGTTGTCTTCCTGCCTCATGTTTGTGTTACATGTGTATTTAAGTGAAATAGGTGAATTCATCCGTCATAAATAACTGTGACATAGGCATATAAATCTAGGCTAGTTGTCTTATGCTGTATACCCAATGGAAAGCAACAGGCACATCATGAAAGTTATCGAGGAAAGATCAGATTAACTGCTTTCTAAAAGCACTGTTTATTTCCACTATGTATAAAAGCAGGCAATGGTAGCTAGCTTAGATCTTGATGTTATATTTCAGACATAGATATTTCAAATGTGATGACTCCCAAAAATAACATTACAAAAAGCTTCACTCTCTTCCTTCTTTCTGTAATTCTGTATACTTAATCTATTTCTGTAACCTAAGAGATATTTTTCAAACAGATTAATTTCATTTTTAATATGCAATCTTTCTTTAAAATAGATGTAAAATACTGTCTATTTGTAGTTATTTTCATGAAAACGAAATATATACAAAAGTGTGTCTCTTGCCATAATGACTAAGTTGTTACTCAGTCACTCAGAATTAAATGCGTTTCAGATAGTGATGATTTCTGGTTCATTTTCTCTGTTGTATTTAGAGTTGGATCTTTTTCAAGTTACAATGTCATAAAAGGATGACAAGAAAAGTCTTGACTTTGCAGTCTTGGATGAAAGAGCATTTCTGGATGAAGGTACCCATAACACACTGCCAAATCATGGCACAAAAAGCAATAGAGCTGTCATGAAGTTCAAAAATTATATTGTCTCTGCTAGAATAACTGGGAAGAGATCATATTCACTTTTCCCTTGAGTTTTGCAGGTCATTTTGGATTTATAGCAGAGCTTTTTATTACAGTTTGTAAAACTTTTAGGGAATGTAGTCATCTTTATCAATTATTCTTGTTCTTGGTCAGATAGTCCTGCACCATGTGCCAAAATCAATTAAATAATTATTTTTAATTGTGCATCATACTTTTTCATGCCCTTGACACACATTCTAAGAGACAGGACACAGACAGGGCTTAAAGCCAAAGTGAGCTGCACACTTAGAAAGCACACAGCACCTGTGTCTGCAGGAGGCACTAGTAACGAGACATCTTTCTTGTAGCCTAATTCTTACTGGAACCTTGTCCAGCCATAAGGAGGTTCTGATCTGAACCCTTCAGTCATCTGGTGAAACTAAGGAAAGTAAACTCTTCTGCTCTGGCTAATTGAGATTTTCTCCTAGTTTAGACGAAAATCAAAATTTCTACAAAATGTCTGACTTCCCTAAGTAAGAATAATTCAAACTTTGCAGTTTGAGTTGGGAGTGTTTGGGGATATGACAAAGGGTGAAATCAGGAAGTGTCTCTCTGCCTACTCTACTAGTAGTCATAACTGCTAAGGATTATACAGACTAGTAATTTACTGCTGTCATGAACTTCCTAACAGAGATGAGATCACCTGAAGGCAGACGCAGCATTATGTAAACACTCTCAAACAGTTTGCAATGGCATATCAATGCTACCAACTTTTTTGCTAGTAGCAAATTTCTTTCAATTTCTTTCCATTTCTGTGTTTGAGTGTTAAATTAAAACGCTGAATATTTTCACAATAATTAGATCAATACATTTTTTTCTTCTATTGATTATCCTTAGTTCTAGAATTGAATATACCCGAAAAGGTAGCTTTAGATTTAAAACTTTAGTACAAGCTCTTATGCAGAGCTTCCCAGCAAAGTATTCTGGATATCTCAGTTTGTAATCTTGCACCATTTGTATGACTGCATACAGTTAAAAGGGGGTGAGAGGAGTGTCTGCCTTCAGCAAGCCCCTGTGGGCTAATTGTAAAGTATATTAAATAACCAGTAGGGGAAAAAAAGGAAGATAGTCTGCCAGCCAGGACAACAGCCAAGGGAGACTTTAATCAGCAACTGGCAGCCTCCTTTTTACCCCAAAGACTGCATAAAATAAGAAAGGTCTTGGAGGCCTGCCAGGGAAAGGGAGTTCTGAGGTTAGCAAAAGCATGACAGTTTTCATTTTTCTCAAAAAAACCACCTCCATAGGTTCACAAAATTTCCATTGTATATTGTGCAGCATTGAATTTATTATTCTTATTTTTATTCTTCTTATTCTTGCTCTTTTATTCTTATTCTTTTATTACAGAAAGAAAAGTAGTGGTAAATCACACCTGAGATGTTTGATTGCCAAAACCTGAGAGAAGTGAAAGCAGAAAATTCCCAAGAAAAGGGATTCTTGTTGGAATCTATGGAAAATATTTTTACTTGTTACTTCCATAGCGTCAGACTAGTTTATGTTGGGAGAGACCTCTGGAGGTCTCAAAGCAAGATCAAACTCATTTTCAGGTCAGCTTGCTTAAGGCCTTTCTCTCTCATATGCCACTCTCATTTTTAAATGAAGCTCCCATAGTCCCCTTCACCTGAGAGATGAATTTTACTTTGTGCCTTGGCTATACTCTTTATTATATAATGTTCAGTTTTTTGATAATAGTGAATGTACTTATGCTTTTGCATGACTGAGGTATCTGGTTGACACTGGACCTAGACTTCATGCCTGTCTTTACTGTGCTCTTCATGACTGCGAACATGGGCCCCAGTCTGTTTTAAACTCAGCAGTTTTCCAACCAGGGAAATCCTGACAGACTAGAAGCAGATACTGTATAATGTCCCATACCTATATATAGGCTGGATGTGAATGGCCAACCTTATTTTTCCTCTCCACCAGCCATGCAGAGCCAGGTGGCCAGCAAGTGACAAATGTTCTTTGCTATCCCCATGCAAGTCAGGCTAAACATGGCCATTGTCTGACTTCAACTATTTGCATCGAAAAGTAGTAAAGTAGTCCCAGTGGCAATCAATTAGTAGCAAGACTGTAGGTGAGATGATCTAAAGTGCATGATAAATGCAATTTGTCATGAAGCTCTTTAATTTATCACATGGTTATCACTATCACTTACATAATGTGTATGTGATAATTTATCTCTTAGTGTAACCTTATTTTATGCAATAGGGACACAGTGATCCTACTGTACTCTGATTTTTGACAGAATTTTTAGTAGAAATCAGGTGTATTTAATACTTCATTTCCAGTCTCTTTTTTCCTTCCCTCCAAGATTTTAGTAAACATTTTGCCCAAGACACTAAGTCATTTGGTTCTTACTAAAATCCTCATCCATGTTCATGACATGTCGTAAACTACTGAATAGAGAGGACTGTATTTTTTCTCCAATCCAGGCAAAATTTTGAGTGTTATGTGTATGGCTTTCTATATGTATCCCTAATCTGTCTCAGTCCGATTAAAGTATTTGTGTATATTTTACAGTGTGTTATAATATCACCCAAGTCCGATTTACCTTTCATGCAAAATCCCCATTGGCAAAACCTATAAAACACACCCCTACCTCTGTATACCATTTATTCTTTTTTAACATGTGAAATTTTGTAGCTCTTGTTACTTAAAAATCTGCCCTGTATTAGAAAGTAATATAGTTTTTTACTTAACAGGAATGACCTACCAAATCAAAAGCAGATGATCACATACTAAAACCAAGACTTCAAAAGAGAAACTAAATTTTCTGTCCATTTACTATGAGACATGTCATACCTAATTCACATGCTGTTTTTATAGTAGTAGAATAATGCACAATAAATTCATAGATTAAACACTACTCTATTCCAGAATAATCAATCTAAAATGACAGCTGATTGATTTCTTTTTTAAATGAGAATTTACTTATTGTTTAATTGATTTTAATTGATTTTAATATTCTTCAAAAGGTTATTTGAAAGTCATGTTTAAAGAAAGCTTACTTGCAAAGCTAGTGTACTTTCTATCATAAATACAGAAACATAGCTGATTTTGACTGCTAGTGTCTCTTCCTTTCTTCCTAGAATAGTGCAACGAAACCAACAATTTCAAGTTCACAGCCAGCAATTATACCAATACAATTAGAGGACTTGTCAAGAAGTTTCAGTGTTAAAAGTTTGCAAACATTTTCCTATTGACTACAACTTCTTAACTTCAGTTGACATATTTCTTTTGAATGAAGTGGTGAATGCCTACTACCATGAAGAAAAAATAGGTGAAAATCTCCCTCGGGTCCTATGATTGTAGAACTCAGGTATTATAACTAGCGAGAAACAGATGGCTCCACAGAACAGAAGCATTTTAAAATAAACATTAATACAAGTTGGGATAAAATTCTTATTAGGAATGCAGTTTTAATCATGTTAACTGTTGTTGACATTGGTACTTAAAATTGTTTCATAGATCCTACTGGAAAGAAAAAAATTTAATTAATGCAAGATATGATGAATGTATACCATTAACTATATTATTTACAGTAAACAGTCATCTCCTGAAAAAATGAGCATTATTTTGGTTTTGTGAAACATAGTCTATAAATATTTTTAATTGCTTTCATGATATTTTCAGTCTGCTTGTTACTAATGTCTAGTCATTTACTTGTTCTAAAATATGTTTGCTGATTTATATGTCATACTAACCTCAAGTGTCTTCTGCAGGGAAAGCTGTGATTCTCTGGCTATGTAATCATAAGTGTTTAATTGACCATTAAAAAAGGCAGCCATTTCTTTATGGTCAACTTGACTAGACACAGAAAACCAGAGTTTGTTTTATTATTATATTCTAATAAATATCCTACAGTACTGTAGTGTAGTACTACAAGGGATGTCATTGGAGCACCACCTAGAAGGTCAACTTTGAAATAATCTTTCAGTCTGCTGTTTCTGCTGTTTCCTCTGGGTGAACAGCTTTGTCATGAATTCATAAACAGCACAAGAAATTTATTAATCAGCCTCTTT